>NW_027411755.1:196203588-196803588 GCF_047663935.1 Musca autumnalis
AATCAACATTTTTGCCAGTTCAAACGCCCAAAACTTTTAAAACCCCCTAAATACATAGGTTTTTTGGAAAAAATTGTTTTAATATACACGGGCTGAGGGTATATCTCTGTGGGCAAAGCCGACTGATACTTTTTTACTTGTATTTTTTTAGAAATGTTTGTATATTTTACTCACCGAAATGGTGTCTAGGCGCATTTCTGACTACTTCCCTGCCCGATATTAGATCGTTTTTAAAGGGCAATAACCGTATGGTGCTAAGGGGTTCAATGCCCTCCATGAGCGTTGGAATTACGTCCTAGGTCATGAGCATAGGGGTACAGCTCTGGCCGAGGAAATTGATAGCTCCTCGTTTTGCACGGTGAATGAAGGCACTCCTACGAGGATTTGAAGAGATTGCTATAGCCCTCCAGGTATCACCATCACCACCAGGACTGGTAAATGACGTATCCTGGTAACCCGTCAATTCCCTTGGCTCAGACGACCTTCCTATCCATGTCTACGTTCAAGAGAATTAAGGGTTCAGAGAATTTACCAATTACCGCTTCAGAGTGCTGCCCATTCCCTCAGATCCTATACATAATGTACTATAGTACGGTACATATAGTACTAACTATAGTTAAAATGGTATCTTGACCTTTCTCCTAGGTGCTGACTGATAATGCATTTTGTTACGCTACACAACGCTTCCACTACCACCTCAGCTTGTTTTGAAAAGAGGCAAATGCTGTCGAAGGTGAGTGACGCCTAATATTTTGGGGTTTTTGGACGTTGAGATAACCTGTACGCCGATGTGAATGTCGAGTTCGGTGTTTATCTCTTTTATCTACGATGTTAAGATATTAACTGTGGACTTTGGAGCAGATAGTTTTATGTTACGGTTTTTGAAAAAGCCTTAAAGGAGGAGAAGATGATAGGTGATATAAGACTATATTTCTCTGGTGTTCCTGCCGACCTAGATAACCGCACAGTCTTCAGCGTATGAAATTAGGTGTACGTTGTCAGACAGACTGAGAACCTTAGATATATAGAAAATAAGAGGTCCTCCTTCTTGACAGTACATTTGGGTTTGTGTAAAACTCTGATGACTAACTAAGAGATCATTAATAGTACACCTTGTAACCTGTATTACAATATATTTTCAAACTACTCATATTTGTAAAAACCACAAAACGAATAATGTTATTTCTATCCTTAAAAACAGCTCCAGAAACTATTTTTTTTTTTAATGAAAACAAATTTCCATCTAAAGAATTTCCCCTTTCTTTCATTTCATATTCTTACTTTTTTCATATTCATTCATCCACAACCAATTTCCATTTAATAAAAATATGATAAGAAGAATCAAACTTTACAACAAAGAAACAGAAGATGAAGAGAATTTGTATATAAAAAAGCTAAAAAACCAACTTGAATTTTTATTGGATAATATCGGGCGCATGTCTTGAGGATGCATAAACAGAACAACAACCACAGAAGGCAAAGCAGCAACAAGGTTTTCTTAAAAAAGTAAACAGCAACAACAAAAGAATTTTATTGTTGTTTCTTTTTTATATAAAATAACTTTGCTTATCAACATTTTACAAGCCCCAGCAAACGCCCACACCAGTACTCCTTCCCTCAACAGATTTACACACAACCAACCATCCACCCTTTCTACCACATTTTCCCACAAAATAAGATGAAAGCAAAAGAGTTTTTGTATTTTTTCTCGTCAGAAACATTTTCCATTTTGCAAATCAAAATTGATTTTAACATGTAGATAAGCTCTTTTTTACATAGTCACAAATACATACACACATTCGCACACGTTGCAACATATTGCTGGTCATTCTTTGTATCCTTTAAAAAGGATCAAGAAATAGCCCCGACTACTGGTCAGATATAAAAAACCAAATGAAAAGTCTTAAGGGTCTGAGTGGGAGAAGTAAGTATAAAAAACCGTATTGAATAAGAAGAAGAAAAAAAAACGAAAGCACACAAAAGAAGAAGAAAATAAATGGTGTTAGAAAACATTTGATTACGGACAACAGAATGTGAATGGGCATAAAAGACTTATGGTAATATATAAAGGAGCAACAGTGGGGGAGGGGGTCAGTAAAGGTTTGAGTGTGTGCGGATATGAAGTAACATTGTGAGTGCCTCTTAAAAAGATTTCGTTCTTTAGTTGGCCTGATACCAAAAGGTTCAAATATGTTCCAAATAATATCAACATATGGATGTTGTGAGGGAGTTAAGTACCATGCTACAGACTTAGGCCAGGGAATATTGTTCTTTAAAAAAAGGATACATGATTTTGGCCGTAGGAAAAATATTCTTTGAAAAATCCACGCTTATTAGTCCATGGTCTTGGGAAAAATATTCTTTGAAAAATCCACGCTTATTAGTCCATGGTCTTGGGAAAAATATTCTTTGAAAAATCCACGCTTATTAGTCCATGGTCTTGGGAAAAATATTCTTTGAAAAATCCACGCTTATTAGTCCATGGTCTTGGGAAAAATATTCTTTGAAAAATCCACGCTTATTAGTCCATGGTCTTGGGAAAAATATTCTTTGAAAAATCCACGCTTATTAGTCCATGGTCTTGGGAAAAATATTCTTTGAAAAATCCACGCTTATTAGTCCATGGTCTTGGGAAAAATATTCTTTGAAAAATCCACGCTTATTAGTCCATGGTCTTGGGAAAAATATTCTTTGAAAAATCCACGCTTATTAGTCCATGGTCTTGGGAAAAATATTCTTTGAAAAATCCACGCTTATTAGTCCATGGTCTTGGGAAAAATATTCTTTGAAAAATCCACGCTTATTAGTCCATGGTCTTGGGAAAAATATTCTTTGAAAAATCCACGCTTATTAGTCCATGGTCTTGGGAAAAATATTCTTTGAAAAATCCACGCTTATTAGTCCATGGTCTTGGGAAAAATATTCTTTGAAAAATCCACGCTTATTAGTCCATGGTCTTGGGAAAAATATTCTTTGAAAAATCCACGCTTATTAGTCCATGGTCTTGGGAAAAATATTCTTTGAAAAATCCACGCTTATTAGTCCATGGTCTTGGGAAAAATATTCTTTGAAAAATCCACGCTTATTAGTCCATGGTCTTGGGAAAAATATTCTTTGAAAAATCCACGCTTATTAGTCCATGGTCTTGGGAAAAATATTCTTTGAAAAATCCACGCTTATTAGTCCATGGTCTTGGGAAAAATATTCTTTGAAAAATCCACGCTTATTAGTCCATGGTCTTGGGAAAAATATTCTTTGAAAAATCCACGCTTATTAGTCCATGGTCTTGGGAAAAATATTCTTTGAAAAATCCACGCTTATTAGTCCATGGTCTTGGGAAAAATATTCTTTGAAAATCCACGCTTATTAGTCCATGGTCTTGGGAAAAATATTCTTTGAAAAATCCACGCTTATTAGTCCATGGTCTTGGGAAAAATATTCTTTGAAAAATCCACGCTTATTAGTCCATGGTCTTGGGAAAAATATTCTTTGAAAAATCCACGCTTATTAGTCCATGGTCTTGGGAAAAATATTCTTTGAAAAATCCACGCTTATTAGTCCATGGTCTTGGGAAAAATATTCTTTGAAAAATCCACGCTTATTAGTCCATGGTCTTGGGAAAAATATTCTTTGAAAAATCCACGCTTATTAGTCCATGGTCTTGGGAAAAATATTCTTTGAAAAATCCACGCTTATTAGTCCATGGTCTTGGGAAAAATATTCTTTGAAAAATCCACGCTTATTAGTCCATGGTCTTGGGAAAAATATTCTTTGAAAAATCCACGCTTATTAGTCCATGGTCTTGGGAAAAATATTCTTTGAAAAATCCACGCTTATTAGTCCATGGTCTTGGGAAAAATATTTTTTGAAAAATCCCCGCTTATTAGTCCATGGTCTTGGGAAAAATATTATTGAAAAATCCACGCTTATTAGTCCATGGTCTTGGGAAAAATATTCTTTGAAAAATCCACGCTTATTAGTCCATGGTCTTGGGAAAAATATTCTTTGAAAAATCCACGCTTATTGGTCCATGGTCTTGGGAAAAATATTCTTTGAAAAATCCACGCTTATTAGTCCATGGTCTTGGGAAAAATATTCTTTGAAAAATCCACGCTTATTAGTCCATGGTCTTGGGAAAAATATTCTTTGAAAAATCCACGCTTATTAGTCCATGGTCTTGGGAAAAATATTCTTTGAAAAATCCACGCTTATTAGTCCATGGTCTTGGGAAAAATATTCTTTGAAAAATCCACGCTTATTAGTCCATGGTCTTGGGAAAAATATTTTTTGAAAAATCCACGCTTATTAGTCCATGGTCTTGGGAAAAATATTTTTTGAAAAATCCACGCTTATTAGTCCATGGTCTTGGGAAAAATATTCTTTGAAAAATCCACGCTTATTAGTCCATGGTCTTGGGAAAAATATTTTTTGAAAAATCCACGCTTATTAGTCCATGGTCTTGGGAAAAATATTCTTTGAAAAATCCACGCTTATTAGTCCATGGTCTTGGGAAAAATATTATTTGAAAAATCCACGCTTATTAGTCCATGGTCTTGGGAAAAATATTCTTTGAAAAATCCACGCTTATTAGTCCATGGTCTTGGGAAAAATATTCTTTGAAAAATCCACGCTTATTAGTCCATGGTCTTGGGGAAAATATTATTTGAAAAATCCACGCTTATTAGTCCATGGTCTTGGGAAAAATATTCTTTGAAAAATCCACGCTTATTAGTCCATGGTCTTGGGAAAAATATTCTTTGAAAAATCCACGCTTATTGGTCCATGGTCTTGGGAAAAATATTCTTTGAAAAATCCACGCTTATTGGTCCATGGTCTTGGGAAAAATATTCTTTGAAAAATCCACGCTTATTAGTCCATGGTCTTGGGAAAAATATTCTTTGAAAAATCCACGCTTATTAGTCCATGGTCTTGGGAAAAATATTCTTTGAAAAATCCACGCTTATTAGTCCATGGTCTTGGGAAAAATATTCTTTGAAAAATCCACGCTTATTAGTCCATGGTCTTGGGAAAAATATTCTTTGAAAAATCCACGCTTATTAGTCCATGGTCTTGGGAAAAATATTCTTTGAAAAATCCACGCTTATTAGTCCATGGTCTTGGGAAAAATATTCTTTGAAAAATCCACGCTTATTAGTCCATGGTCTTGGGAAAAATATTCTTTGAAAAATCCACGCTTATTAGTCCATGGTCTTGGGAAAAATATTCTTTGAAAAATCCACGCTTATTAGTCCATGGTCTTGGGAAAAATATTCTTTGAAAAATCCACGCTTATTAGTCCATGGTCTTGGGAAAAATATTCTTTGAAAAATCCACGCTTATTAGTCCATGGTCTTGGGAAAAATATTCTTTGAAAAATCCACGCTTATTAGTCCATGGTCTTGGGAAAAATATTCTTTGAAAAATCCACGCTTATTAGTCCATGGTCTTGGGAAAAATATTCTTTGAAAAATCCACGCTTATTAGTCCATGGTCTTGGGAAAAATATTCTTTGAAAAATCCACGCTTATTAGTCCATGGTCTTGGGAAAAATATTCTTTGAAAAATCCACGCTTATTAGTCCATGGTCTTGGGAAAAATATTCTTTGAAAAATCCACGCTTATTAGTCCATGGTCTTGGGAAAAATATTCTTTGAAAAATCCACGCTTATTAGTCCATGGTCTTGGGAAAAATATTCTTTGAAAAATCCACGCTTATTAGTCCATGGTCTTGGGAAAAAATATTCTTTGAAAAATCCACGCTTATTAGTCCATGGTCTTGGGAAAAATATTCTTTGAAAAATCCACGCTTATTAGTCCATGGTCTTGGGAAAAATATTCTTTGAAAAATCCACGCTTATTAGTCCATGGTCTTGGGAAAAATATTCTTTGAAAAATCCACGCTTATTAGTCCATGGTCTTGGGAAAAATATTCTTTGAAAAATCCACGCTTATTAGTCCATGGTCTTGGGAAAAATATTCTTTGAAAAATCCACGCTTATTAGTCCATGGTCTTGGGAAAAATATTTTTTGAAAAATCCACGCTTATTAGTCCATGGTCTTGGGAAAAATATTCTTTGAAAAATCCACGCTTATTAGTCCATGGTCTTGGGAAAAATATTCTTTGAAAAATCCACGCTTATTAGTCCATGGTCTTGGGAAAAATATTTTTTGAAAAATCCACGCTTATTAGTCCATGGTCTTGGGAAAAATATTCTTTTAAAAATCCACGCTTATTAGTCCATGGTCTTGGGAAAAATATTATTTGAAAAATCCACGCTTATTAGTCCATGGTCTTGGGAAAAATATTCTTTGAAAAATCCACGCTTATTAGTCCATGGTCTTGGGAAAAATATTCTTTGAAAAATCCACGCTTATTTGTCCATGGTCTTGGGAAAAATATTATTTGAAAAATCCACGCTTATTAGTCCATGGTCTTGGGAAAAATATTCTTTGAAAAATCCACGCTTATTAGTCCATGGTCTTGGGAAAAATATTCTTTGAAAAATCCACGCTTATTGGTCCATGGTCTTGGGAAAAATATTCTTTGAAAAATCCACGCTTATTAGTCCATGGTCTTGGGAAAAATATTCTTTGAAAAATCCACGCTTATTAGTCCATGGTCTTGGGAAAAATATTCTTTGAAAAATCCACGCTTATTAGTCCATGGTCTTGGGAAAAATATTCTTTGAAAAATCCACGCTTATTAGCCCATGGTCTTGGGAAAAATATTCTTTGAAAAATCCACGCTTATTAGTCCATGGTCTTGGGAAAAATATTCTTTGAAAAATCCACGCTTATTAGTCCATGGTCTTGGGAAAAATATTCTTTGAAAAATCCACGCTTATTAGTCCATGGTCTTGGGAAAAATATTCTTTGAAAAATCCACGCTTATTAGTCCATGGTCTTGGGAAAAATATTCTTTGAAAAATCCACGCTTATTAGTCCATGGTCTTGGGAAAAATATTCTTTGAAAAATCCACGCTTATTAGTCCATGGTCTTGGGAAAAATATTCTTTGAAAAATCCACGCTTATTAGTCCATGGTCTTGGGAAAAATATTCTTTGAAAAATCCACGCTTATTAGTCCATGGTCTTGGGAAAAATATTCTTTGAAAAATCCACGCTTATTAGTCCATGGTCTTGGGAAAAATATTCTTTGAAAAATCCACGCTTATTAGTCCATGGTCTTGGGAAAAATATTCTTTGAAAAATCCACGCTTATTAGTCCATGGTCTTGGGAAAAATATTCTTTGAAAAATCCACGCTTATTAGTCCATGGTCTTGGGAAAAATATTCTTTGAAAAATCCACGCTTATTAGTCCATGGTCTTGGGAAAAATATTCTTTGAAAAATCCACGCTTATTAGTCCATGGTCTTGGGAAAAATATTCTTTGAAAAATCCACGCTTATTAGTCCATGGTCTTGGGAAAAATATTCTTTGAAAAATCCACGCTTATTAGTCCATGGTCTTGGGAAAAATATTCTTTGAAAAATCCACGCTTATTAGTCCATGGTCTTGGGAAAAATATTCTTTGAAAAATCCACGCTTATTAGTCCATGGTCTTGGGAAAAATATTCTTTGAAAAATCCACGCTTATTAGTCCATGGTCTTGGGAAAAATATTCTTTGAAAAATCCACGCTTATTAGTCCATGGTCTTGGGAAAAATATTCTTTGAAAAATCCACGCTTATTAGTCCATGGTCTTGGGAAAAATATTCTTTGAAAAATCCACGCTTATTAGTCCATGGTCTTGGGAAAAATATTCTTTGAAAAATCCACGCTTATTAGTCCATGGTCTTGGGAAAAATATTCTTTGCCAACGCTTTCGTCCTGTCTTGGGAAAATCCAGCTTATTAGTCCATGTCTTGTCCCTCTTGAATTATCCACGCTTATTAGTCCATGGTCTTGGGAAAAATATCTTTGAAAAATCCACGCTTATTAGTTGCTTGGGAAAAATATTCTTTGAAAAATCCACGCTTATTAGTCCATGGTCTTGGGAAACATGAGTATCCACGCTTATTAGTCCATGGTCTTGGGAAAAATATTCTTTGAAAAATCCACGCTTATTAGTCCATGGTCTTGGGAAAAATATTCTTTGAAAAATCCACGCTTATTAGTCCATGGTCTTGGGAAAAATATTCTTTGAAAAATCCACGCTTATTAGTCCATGGTCTTGGGAAAAATATTCTTTGAAAAATCCACGCTTATTAGTCCATGGTCTTGGGAAAAATATTCTTTGAAAAATCCACGCTTATTAGTCCATGGTCTTGGGAAAAATATTCTTTGAAAAATCCACGCTTATTAGTCCATGGTCTTGGGAAAAATATTCTTTGAAAAATCCACGCTTATTAGTCCATGGTCTTGGGAAAAATATTCTTTGAAAAATCCACGCTTATTAGTCCATGGTCTTGGGAAAAATATTCTTTGAAAAATCCACGCTTATTAGTCCATGGTCTTGGGAAAAATATTCTTTGAAAAATCCACGCTTATTAGTCCATGGTCTTGGGAAAAATATTCTTTGAAAAATCCACGCTTATTAGTCCATGGTCTTGGGAAAAATATTCTTTGAAAAATCCACGCTTATTAGTCCATGGTCTTGGGAAAAATATTCTTTGAAAAATCCACGCTTATTAGTCCATGGTCTTGGGAAAAATATTCTTTGAAAAATCCACGCTTATTAGTCCATGGTCTTGGGAAAAATATTCTTTGAAAAATCCACGCTTATTAGTCCATGGTCTTGGGAAAAATATTCTTTGAAAAATCCACGCTTATTAGTCCATGGTCTTGGGAAAAATATTCTTTGAAAAATCCACGCTTATTAGTCCATGGTCTTGGGAAAAATATTCTTTGAAAAATCCACGCTTATTAGTCCATGGTCTTGGGAAAAATATTCTTTGAAAAATCCACGCTTATTAGTCCATGGTCTTGGGAAAAATATTCTTTGAAAAATCCACGCTTATTAGTCCATGGTCTTGGGAAAAATATTCTTTGAAAAATCCACGCTTATTAGTCCATGGTCTTGGGAAAAATATTCTTTGAAAAATCCACGCTTATTAGTCCATGGTCTTGGGAAAAATATTCTTTGAAAAATCCACGCTTATTAGTCCATGGTCTTGGGAAAAATATTCTTTGAAAAATCCACGCTTATTAGTCCATGGTCTTGGGAAAAATATTCTTTGAAAAATCCACGCTTATTAGTCCATGGTCTTGGGAAAAATATTCTTTGAAAAATCCACGCTTATTAGTCCATGGTCTTGGGAAAAATATTCTTTGAAAAATCCACGCTTATTAGTCCATGGTCTTGGGAAAAATATTCTTTGAAAAATCCACGCTTATTAGTCCATGGTCTTGGGAAAAATATTCTTTGAAAAATCCACGCTTATTAGTCCATGGTCTTGGGAAAAATATTCTTTGAAAAATCCACGCTTATTAGTCCATGGTCTTGGGAAAAATATTCTTTGAAAAATCCACGCTTATTAGTCCATGGTCTTGGGAAAAATATTCTTTGAAAAATCCACGCTTATTAGTCCATGGTCTTGGGAAAAATATTCTTTGAAAAATCCACGCTTATTAGTCCATGGTCTTGGGAAAAATATTCTTTGAAAAATCCACGCTTATTAGTCCATGGTCTTGGGAAAAATATTCTTTGAAAAATCCACGCTTATTAGTCCATGGTCTTGGGAAAAATATTCTTTGAAAAATCCACGCTTATTAGTCCATGGTCTTGGGAAAAATATTCTTTGAAAAATCCACGCTTATTAGTCCATGGTCTTGGGAAAAATATTCTTTGAAAAATCCACGCTTATTAGTCCATGGTCTTGGGAAAAATATTCTTTGAAAAATCCACGCTTATTAGTCCATGGTCTTGGGAAAAATATTCTTTGAAAAATCCACGCTTATTAGTCCATGGTCTTGGGAAAAATATTCTTTGAAAAATCCACGCTTATTAGTCCATGGTCTTGGGAAAAATATTCTTTGAAAAATCCACGCTTATTAGTCCATGGTCTTGGGAAAAATATTCTTTGAAAAATCCACGCTTATTAGTCCATGGTCTTGGGAAAAATATTCTTTGAAAAATCCACGCTTATTAGTCCATGGTCTTGGGAAAAATATTCTTTGAAAAATCCACGCTTATTAGTCCATGGTCTTGGGAAAAATATTCTTTGAAAAATCCACGCTTATTAGTCCATGGTCTTGGGAAAAATATTCTTTGAAAAATCCACGCTTATTAGTCCATGGTCTTGGGAAAAATATTCTTTGAAAAATCCACGCTTATTAGTCCATGGTCTTGGGAAAAATATTCTTTGAAAAATCCACGCTTATTAGTCCATGGTCTTGGGAAAAATATTCTTTGAAAAATCCACGCTTATTAGTCCATGGTCTTGGGAAAAATATTCTTTGAAAAATCCACGCTTATTAGTCCATGGTCTTGGAAAAAATATTCTTTGAAAAATCCACGCTTATTAGTCCATGGTCTTGGGAAAAATATTCTTTGAAAAATCCACGCTTATTAGTCCATGGTCTTGGGAAAAATATTCTTTGAAAAATCCACGCTTATTAGTCCATGGTCTTGGGAAAAATATTCTTTGAAAAATCCACGCTTATTAGTCCATGGTCTTGGGAAAAATATTCTTTGAAAAATCCACGCTTATTAGTCCATGGTCTTGGGAAAAATATTCTTTGAAAAATCCACGCTTATTAGTCCATGGTCTTGGGAAAAATATTCTTTGAAAAATCCACGCTTATTAGTCCATGGTCTTGGGAAAAATATTCTTTGAAAAATCCACGCTTATTAGTCCATGGTCTTGGGAAAAATATTCTTTGAAAAATCCACGCTTATTAGTCCATGGTCTTGGGAAAAATATTCTTTGAAAAATCCACGCTTATTAGTCCATGGTCTTGGGAAAAATATTCTTTGAAAAATCCACGCTTATTAGTCCATGGTCTTGGGAAAAATATTCTTTGAAAAATCCACGCTTATTAGTCCATGGTCTTGGGAAAAATATTTTTTGAAAAATCCACGCTTATTAGTCCATGGTCTTGGGAAAAATATTCTTTGAAAAATCCACGCTTATTAGTCCATGGTCTTGGGAAAAATATTCTTTGAAAAATCCACGCTTATTAGTCCATGGTCTTGGGAAAAATATTTTTTGAAAAATCCACGCTTATTAGTCCATGGTCTTGGGAAAAATATTCTTTAAAAAATCCACGCTTATTAGTCCATGGTCTTGGGAAAAATATTATTTGAAAAATCCACGCTTATTAGTCCATGGTCTTGGGAAAAATATTCTTTGAAAAATCCACGCTTATTAGTCCATGGTCTTGGGAAAAATATTCTTTGAAAAATCCACGCTTATTAGTCCATGGTCTTGGGAAAAATATTCTTTGAAAAATCCACGCTTATTAGTCCATGGTCTTGGGAAAAATATTCTTTGAAAAATCCACGCTTATTAGTCCATGGTCTTGGGAAAAATATTCTTTGAAAAATCCACGCTTATTAGTCCATGGTCTTGGGAAAAATATTTTTTGAAAAATCCACGCTTATTAGTCCATGGTCTTGGGAAAAATATTCTTTGAAAAATCCACGCTTATTAGTCCATGGTCTTGGGAAAAATATTTTTTGAAAAATCCACGCTTATTAGTCCATGGTCTTGGGAAAAATATTTTTTGAAAAATCCACGCTTATTAGTCCATGGTCTTGGGAAAAATATTCTTTAAAAAATCCACGCTTATTAGTCCATGGTCTTGGGAAAAATATTATTTGAAAAATCCACGCTTATTAGTCCATGGTCTTGGGAAAAATATTCTTTGAAAAATCCACGCTTATTAGTCCATGGTCTTGGGAAAAATATTCTTTGAAAAATCCACGCTTATTTGTCCATGGTCTTGGGAAAAATATTATTTGAAAAATCCACGCTTATTAGTCCATGGTCTTGGGAAAAATATTCTTTGAAAAATCCACGCTTATTGGTCCATGGTCTTGGGAAAAATATTCTTTGAAAAATCCACGCTTATTGGTCCATGGTCTTGGGAAAAATATTCTTTGAAAAATCCACGCTTATTAGTCCATGGTCTTGGGAAAAATATTCTTTGAAAAATCCACGCTTATTAGTCCATGGTCTTGGGAAAAATATTCTTTGAAAAATCCACGCTTATTAGTCCATGGTCTTGGGAAAAATATTCTTTGAAAAATCCACGCTTATTAGTCCATGGTCTTGGGAAAAATATTCTTTGAAAAATCCACGCTTATTAGTCCATGGTCTTGGGAAAAATATTCTTTGAAAAATCCACGCTTATTAGTCCATGGTCTTGGGAAAAATATTCTTTGAAAAATCCACGCTTATTAGTCCATGGTCTTGGGAAAAATATTCTTTGAAAAATCCACGCTTATTAGTCCATGGTCTTGGGAAAAATATTCTTTGAAAAATCCACGCTTATTAGTCCATGGTCTTGGGAAAAATATTCTTTGAAAAATCCACGCTTATTAGTCCATGGTCTTGGGAAAAATATTCTTTGAAAAATCCACGCTTATTAGTCCATGGTCTTGGGAAAAATATTCTTTGAAAAATCCACGCTTATTAGTCCATGGTCTTGGGAAAAATATTCTTTGAAAAATCCACGCTTATTAGTCCATGGTCTTGGGAAAAATATTCTTTGAAAAATCCACGCTTATTAGTCCATGGTCTTGGGAAAAATATTCTTTGAAAAATCCACGCTTATTAGTCCATGGTCTTGGGAAAAATATTCTTTGAAAAATCCACGCTTATTAGTCCATGGTCTTGGGAAAAATATTCTTTGAAAAATCCACGCTTATTAGTCCATGGTCTTGGGAAAAATATTCTTTGAAAAATCCACGCTTATTAGTCCATGGTCTTGGGAAAAATATTCTTTGAAAAATCCACGCTTATTAGTCCATGGTCTTGGGAAAAATATTCTTTGAAAAATCCACGCTTATTAGTCCATGGTCTTGGGAAAAATATTCTTTGAAAAATCCACGCTTATTAGTCCATGGTCTTGGGAAAAATATTCTTTGAAAAATCCACGCTTATTAGTCCATGGTCTTGGGAAAAATATTCTTTGAAAAATCCACGCTTATTAGTCCATGGTCTTGGGAAAAATATTCTTTGAAAAATCCACGCTTATTAGTCCATGGTCTTGGGAAAAATATTCTTTGAAAAATCCACGCTTATTAGTCCATGGTCTTGGGAAAAATATTCTTTGAAAAATCCACGCTTATTAGTCCATGGTCTTGGGAAAAATATTCTTTGAAAAATCCACGCTTATTAGTCCATGGTCTTGGGAAAAATATTCTTTGAAAAATCCACGCTTATTAGTCCATGGTCTTGGGAAAAATATTCTTTGAAAAATCCACGCTTATTAGTCCATGGTCTTGGGAAAAATATTCTTTGAAAAATCCACGCTTATTAGTCCATGGTCTTGGGAAAAATATTCTTTGAAAAATCCACGCTTATTAGTCCATGGTCTTGGGAAAAATATTCTTTGAAAAATCCACGCTTATTAGTCCATGGTCTTGGGAAAAATATTCTTTGAAAAATCCACGCTTATTAGTCCATGGTCTTGGGAAAAATATTCTTTGAAAAATCCACGCTTATTAGTCCATGGTCTTGGGA
This sequence comes from Musca autumnalis, assembly GCF_047663935.1. NCBI lineage: Eukaryota > Metazoa > Arthropoda > Insecta > Diptera > Muscidae > Musca > Musca autumnalis. The sequence continues at coordinate 196,217,220 of NW_027411755.1, forward strand.
AAAATATTCTTTGAAAAATCCACGCTTATTAGTCCATGGTCTTGGGAAAAATATTCTTTGAAAAATCCACGCTTATTAGTCCATTGTCTTGGGAAAAATATTCTTTGAAAAATCCACGCTTATTAGTCCATGGTCTTGGGAAAAATATTCTTTGAAAAATCCACGCTTATTAGTCCATGGTCTTGGGAAAAATATTCTTTGAAAAATCCACGCTTATTAGTCCATGGTCTTGGGAAAAATATTCTTTGAAAAATCCACGCTTATTAGTCCATGGTCTTGGGAAAAATATTCTTTGAAAAATCCACGCTTATTAGTCCATGGTCTTGGGAAAAATATTCTTTGAAAAATCCACGCTTATTAGTCCATGGTCTTGGGAAAAATATTCTTTGAAAAATCCACGCTTATTAGTCCATGGTCTTGGAAAAAATATTCTTTGAAAAATCCACGCTTATTAGTCCATGGTCTTGGGAAAAATTTTTTTGAAAAATCCACGCTTATTAGTCCATGGTCGTAAGAAAAATATTCTTTGAAAAATCCACGCTTATTAGTATATGGCCTTGGGAAAAATATTCTTTGAAAAATCCACGCTTATTAGTATATGGCCTTGGGAAAAATATTCTTTGAAAAATCCACGCTTATTAGTCCATGGTCTTCGGAAAAATATTCTTTGAAAAATCCACGCTTATTAGTCCATGGTCTTCCGAAAAATATTCTTTGAAAAATCCACGCTTAATAGTCCATGGTCTTGGGAAAAATATTCTTTGAAAAATCCACGCTTATTAGTCCATGGTCGTAGGAAAAATATTCTTTGAAAAATCCACGCTTATTAGTCCATGGTCGTAGGAAAAATATTCTTTGAAAAATCCACGCTTATTAGTCCATGGTCTTGGGAAAAATATTCTTTGAAAAATCCACGCTTAATAGTCCATGGTCTTGGGAAAAATATTCTTTGAAAAATCCACGCTTAATAGTCCATGGTCTTGGGAAAAATATTCTTTGAAAAATCCACGCTTATTAGTCCATGGTCGTAGGAAAAATATTCTTTGAAAAATCCACGCTTATTAGTCCATGGTCTTAGGAAAAATATTTTTGAAAAATCCACGCTTATTAGTCCATGGTCGTAGGAAAAATATTCTTTGAAAAATCCACGCTTATTAGTCCATGGTCTTGGGAAAAATATTCTTTACAAAATCCACGCTTATTAGTCCATGGTCGTAGGAAAAATATTCTTTGAAAAATCCACGCCATGGTCGTAGGAAAAATATTCTTTGAAAAATCCACGCCATGGTCGTAGGAAAAATATTCTTTGAAAAATCCACGCCATGGTCGTAGGAAAAATATTCTTTGAAAAATCCACGCCATGGTCGTAGGAAAAATATTCTTTGAAAAATCCACGCCATGGTCGTAGGAAAAATATTCTTTGAAAAATCCACGCCATGGTCGTAGGAAAAATATTCTTTGAAAAATCCACGCCATGGTCGTAGGAAAAATATTCTTTGAAAAATCCACGCCATGGTCGTAGGAAAAATATTCTTTGAAAAATCCACGCCATGGTCGTAGGAAAAATATTCTTTGAAAAATCCACGCCATGGTCGTAGGAAAAATATTCTTTGAAAAATCCACGCCATGGTCGTAGGAAAAATATTCTTTGAAAAATCCACGCCATGGTCGTAGGAAAAATATTCTTTGAAAAATCCACGCCATGGTCGTAGGAAAAATATTCTTTGAAAAATCCACGCCATGGTCGTAGGAAAAATATTCTTTGAAAAACCCAAGCCATGGTAGTAGGAAAAATATTCTTTTAAAAATCCACGCTTATTAGTCCATGGTCGTAGGCCCCAGAAAAATATTCTTTTAAAAATCCACGCTTATTAGTCCATGGTCGTAGGCCCCAGAAAAATATTCTTTGAAAAATCCACGCCATGGTCGTAGGAAAAATATTCCTTGAAAAATCCACGCCATGGTCGTAGGAAAAATATTCTTTGAAACATCCACGCCTTGGTCGTAGGAAAAATATTCTTTGAAAAATCCACGCCATGGTCGTAGGAAAAATATTCTTTGAAAAATCCACGCCATGGTCGTAGGAAAAATATTCTTTGAAAAATCCACGCCATGGTCGTAGGAAAAATATTCTTTGAAAAATCCACGCTTATAAGTCCATGGTCGTAGGAAAAATATTCTTTGAGAAATCCACGATTTTAAGTCCATGGTCGTAGGAAAAATATTCTTTGAAAAATCTACGCTTATTAGTCCATGGTCGTACGAAAAATATTCTTTGAGAAATCCACACTTATAAGTCCATGATCGTAGGAAAAATATTCTTTGAAAAATCCACGCTTATAAGTCCATGTTCGTAGGAAATATATTCTATGTAAAATCCAAGCTTATTAGTTCATGGTTGTAGGAAAAATATTCTTTGAAAAATCCACGCTTATAAGTCCATGTTCGTAGGAAATATATTCTATGTAAAATCCAAGCTTATTAGTTCATGGTCGTAGAAAAAATATTCTTTGAAAAATATACAATTATTGCTCTCTTGGCCCCAGGAAAAATATTTCTTGAAAAATCCACGAATATTTGTATAAAATATAATTTAAAAGACTCCAAACCTATGACCTCTTAGACCTTCATGAAATATTCTCTTATACTCTTTACACGGACCTCATGCTGTATTATGTATGTAAGTAAAAAACTCGCCAAAAAATTGGCAAAATGTTTCAACACATAATTTTTCATTTTATATAACATTTTGCCAATTTCCACTTGGCTTCGTCCTTATCCGTTCTGTGTGTGTGACTTCTTTGCATTTACTTTTGTATTCTTTGCCCAATTGGTTGTTTGAATATTTTCTGTATGGTCCTCTTTGGTCATCCTTTCTTTATCGTTATTTATATGACCCAAGAGACTTAAATAGAAGTCGACATATTTACGACATCAAACAAACAAAATTCTTGCAGACATGATTTTTTAAGGCGAATGAATTGGTATGTAGATTATGATTGTGAGTCAAATATAAGAATTTTGTTAGAACACCGACGTCTGATGGGGAGGTGGACGTTATATTATATACAACAATAATAACTTCCAGGGTATTTCAATGGTCATCGTAAATTGTGCAGTTCTTCACTGTTGTCTCGGACAACATTTTTGCATAGTACGTTCGAGTGAATAAAAAACAAGTATGAAAGTTTTAGTCAGCTGTGCTGACAGAGATATACCCACAGCCCTTGATCCAAAAAAAAACCAAACACATGCCGTATATATAATATATTGATTTTGTATCACGAGTTTGCTTTAAAATCTGTATGTACCGTAATGTGGGGCTATACCAAATCACTGACATATACCAAACATTTTTACTAACCAAATTTCTTCATAAAGGACTCGAAATATTAAATTACGTTAAACTAAGTTTGGAAGAAATGTTTGATAAAGTTTTAGAGTTATCTTGTACGATAACTATTTGAGTATGTACCGGCAGGGTTTTGGAGCTTTGACCATTATCCCAGGAAGTATTGACTTATTCCGGAAAAAGATTGTACAGTTTTAAATGAGGTCGCTAGAACAACCTACTGAAAAAAATTAACGATTTTGTGTAGAGGTACCCGAAGGAATTGACATATATACATAGTCCATATTACATCCTGTTCTATGTCTCGTAGAAATATCACCATTTGTAAAGTATGGACCAAATCGATTACTGCCTTCGAGAGTTGTGGGGGACGCACAGAAACGAGTGAACCGATATGACCCATCTTAGAACTTGATTTAAGTTTGCGTAAAATATTATGAATACCAAATTTTGGATTGAATTGGTTAATTAATTTGGCATCCACTACATTTGGTGCCTTAGCGGGTTTTTACAGCTTTCGGGCCATTTTTTCAGGAAGTATGGACTTGCCTCTGAAAAACTTGCACCGTCGTAATAAAAAGCCTTTAATTGCTAATAAAAAGTAAAAAACCGTTAAGTTCGGTCGGGCCGAACTTTTAATACAATCCACCATAAAATATTCTGAACTAAAACGGAATAATTATTTTCTTTCCTGTCCACAATTTAGGGCGGAGATATTTTATCACCATTGATACCTAAATAAGGTAAAACAAGTAAAAAAAGTATCAGTCGGCTTTGCCGACAGAGATATACCCTCAGCCCATGTGAATTGAAACACTTTTTGTACATTTGAACTTGTCGATAAAAATGTGGATTAGGATTAAAGTTCAAAAGTGTTGCGGAAGATGTACTTAAAGGAATGGACCAACATAGTCCATTATCGAAGTGAAACTTATTTTGGGAGTCCCAATTTTGGGTCATCGTACAACTTTTGGACCAGTATGCCAGGAAGCATGGACGTGTTCTCGGAAAACATTATATCGATGTAAACAGGACCATATCGAACAGCATCGGTTTGCATTTCCAAAGGATTTTCGAATTAACCCTAAACTGCACTCGGACACAAATGTTGAACTTTTGTGGGGGAGGTATCCTAAGGAGAGGGCCCATATGTGCCATTTTAGAAGTTAAACTAAATTTGGACCAAATTGGTTGACCCGTTCAAGAGACATAGTGCATAGCATTTCAGTGACGTTTTTTAATATTGGGGGAAGTACCGGAAGCTGTGGACCGGTATTGTCCATCCTCGAACTGAAACTGAGGTTTAGACAAAATATGATGAAGGCCAAATTTTGGACCAATCGTTTCATCAGTTCTAAAGTTGTCGTGATCTCCATCAACTACATATGGTGCCATAGGGGTTTTTATACCTTTCGGGTTGTTTTCTCAAGAAATATGGATTTGTCCCTAAAATAACTTTTACCGCCGTAATTGAGGCAGCGAACTCAAGTTGCTTCAACAAAAATTAAAGCGATTCGGAAGCAGGTCTCAAAGTGAACTTATCAAAAATTTTGTGTGATAGGTACCCGAAGGAGTGGAAAAATAAAGTCCATATTCGAACCTGATCTATATTTAACAGATGTATTTGGATGTTTAAAGTATGGACCAAATCGGTCACTTTCTTCAAGATTTATTATGCACAATTTTTCCGGACATTTTTGATCATTTGAAGGAGTGGACCGATATGGCTTATCCTCGAACTTAAACTATGTTTGGACAAAATATTACGAAGGGCAAATTTTGGACCCAATTGGCAGAGCTGTTCGAGATGTATCTTGCGCTCCAACCACTACACACTGTATCATAGACGTTTTTTGCACCTTTCAGGCTATTTTCTCAGGAAGTATGGACTTGCCCCTGATGATACTAGTACCGTCGTAGGGGGGGCAGTGAATATAAGTTTTTGCAACAAAAATCAAAGCGATTCGAGAGCAGGGCCTAATCTGAACTTAACCGAAATTTTGTGAGAGAGGTACCCGATGGAGTGGACCAATTGAGTCCATATTGGAAGCTCATCAAAGTCTGGTAGAAATGTGCAAAGTTACTCCCTTCAAAAGTTATGGTGCGCAAAATGTATTTCGAACATTTCTGAACTTTTTTGGGGGAGGCACCTGAAGGAGAGGACCGAAACTTAAACTAAGTGTGGACAAAATATTACGAAGTCCAAATTTTAGGCTGAATCCACTGATCCGTTTGAGAGTAATCTTGCGCTCCAGCCACTACACATGCTACCATAGGGGTTGTTTACAGCTATCAGCTGAAAGTCAAATTATGACACTAGGCAGGGACATACGCAGGGGGGGCCTGGGGGCCCTGTCTAGCTCGAGCCCATGATAAATCTCGAACGGATCAACCGAACTTTATCGCTCCACTCCTTTTTTCCCCACAAGTCTACAAAATGTTTCGCTAAAATGGTGCGCACAATAACTGTCGAAGGTCCAAATCGATTTCTTCGAAACATAGATTAGGTTCGAATATGGATTATATGGGTTCACTCCCATACAAAATTTCAATATCCGATTTCACCGAAACTTTGAACATCCTAAAATTACTTCCGGACGTACATATGTATATCAAGTACCAAGAAGGTCTATATGGAACAACATCTTCGGATACCTCCCTCACAAAATGTCAACATAAGTGCAATATAAGGGCTGTTCGAGAATCCATTGGACATGTTGGCCAACTCCTTGCGGCCTTGTTTACAGCGATATTTTTTTCGTGGGTAAGTCATTGCTTCCTGACATAACGCTTCAAAAGCTCTAAATCTTACCATGACCAACTAAAATGACGGATTGACACAATAACTAACAAAAGGAATGACTTCTAAAATTAGGTCCACTCAGGTATCTTCTCCACAAACGTGCAAAACTTTTGCGCTCTTATTGAAGTCAAATTTATGCCCACAACATAAACATTTATTCGCAACGCTCACAATTGTGAAGTTTTATATCAAAATGTTTCGATATTTCTGTCGGAAAGTGTATAGCAGGGGGGTTCAGAATAGTTGGTGTATTAGTAGTGGTAAAACACTCTCCTCATTGCTAAGCAATGGAAAATCAGAAATAAAGAGAAAATACGTGAGGTTTTTTTTACGCTACGGTAAATAAGCGAGCACCAATGGTGTATACGTCCAAAAAAGACCACGAAATTCTGAAACTCCCTGACTACACAATTTTTAGGATAGAGATATTGGTTATGAAGCCCATATTCGATCTGTCTATAAATAAAAGTCTCAACTTAAACAGACTGAAGGTATATCTAGGGTCAGGGACGTACGCAGGGGGGGGGCACTGGGGGCCCGTGCCCCCCCCGAAATGGTTTGGTCGACTACAATTTTTTGAGCTACTTATCAAATTATTACCATTTATGCTATAAAATATATTTTGTTTTTAAAATTTCAAATGATAACTGATATTGTTCTGAAATTTCTGTCCTGAATATGTACTTTGTCATCAAGTTGTCTAAGAAATATTTAAAATTTTTTTGTTTGAACACTCTTTTTAGAGAAAGTTCCAGTGAAACGGGAACTGCCATGCCAGTGTTTTGGAGTTCTGTAATAAATATAAAGGTCTTGAGGCTTTAAACTCATTTTGTATTCAAGATATTTACAAATTAAGTATCGTGCGGATTAGAAGTACATAAAATGAAATGACTATTGGACAATATATACGACATATCAAGGGTTTTCCGTGGAGTATATCTCGAAAAGCAGTTAGAAAATTGTTTTACTGCCTTAATAAAAATGTTGTATTCCTATTTTAAATCAACTTGTTGCTAAACAGTGGGATAAAATAATGGAGAAAAATGTATTGTTGTGCATAATAAAGTGATAATATCTGCTATAAATAGCGTGCCCATCTGAATTTTTCCTATCAGTAACAAATTTGCAGCTTAAAACTACCGTAAACGAAATTAATGCTCAAACTTTCGTTATGTGGTATTGTATTAAAATCTGCTGTTATTTGTATTACATATTACGGTGCTCTTGAACCAACTTTAAATGAAAGAAGAAAATCAAAAAACAAAAAATTGTATTTTTAGGGTTTTTTAGGTTTTGACGGTTTTGCTGGGAAACCACAAGCCCTATCAAAATGGAACTAAAGAAAATGTTATAGCAGTGAAAATTCTCTACAATATTGTTTTAATATGACATTTTCGTAGGCTTTACCATTTCTGAGATATAGAAGTTCAAATTTAAACAATTCACTGACTGTATCGTCTCCTTATAAAACAATGTCAGGACTACAATTTCCCACCTTAAGCTTATATATCTCAAAAATGGTCACGGTGCTCTTGAAACTATTTTAAATGGAAGGTGCTTACACCTTGAAAGTTTTTGCGGATTCTGAAACTACAATGTTCATAGATGAGAACAATCAAAAAACAAAAAAAATCGCCGGAGCGCTTTTTAAATAAATCGCGATTTAAGTTGAAATTTTTAGTGTTGTTTAGGTTTTCGCGATTTTGCTTAGAAACCGCATTTCCTATCAAAATGGGACTAAAACAAATATTGTAGCTATGAAAATTCTCTACAAGATCGACCTTTATGGTATTTTCGTAGTTTTTACCATTTTTGAGATATAGAAGTTCAACTTGGGACAATGCACTGACTGTATCGCCCCATTATAAAACAATGTCATGTAGGGTGCGCCTTAACTAACTTTTGATGAAAACCGCTTACACAGGGAAAGTTTTTGTGAATTCTGAATCAGCAGTGTTCATAGATGAGAAAAATCCAAAAACAAGAAAAAATCGCTGTAGGGATTTTTAAATAAATCGCGGTCAAAATTCACATTTTTAGGTGTTTTTTAGGTTTTTACTATTTTGCTTGAAAACCGCAAGTCTAATCGAAATGGAGCTAAAGAAAATGTTGTAGCTGTCAAAATTCTCTAGAGGATTGACTTTATCATTTGTTCCCAGCTTGTACCATTTTTGAGATAAGGAAGCTCAGTTTACATTTTTAGTTTTTTTTGTTAGGGTTTCGCGAATTTGCTTGAATACGGTACGTCGTATCGACATGTGACCTGAGAAAATCTTAAAGCTGTGAAAATTCTCTACAAAACTGGCTTAAGTAACTTATCCTTAGTTGTAACATTTTTTTAGATATATAAGTTTAAGTTGGGAATTTGCAGTCATGACATTGTTTTATAAGGGGGCGATACAGAATTGAATTGAATTTGAATTGTCCCAATTTGAACTTCTATATCTCAAAAACGGTAAAACCGACGAGAATATCATAACGGTCAATCTTGTAGAGAATTTTCATATCTACAACATTTGTTTTAGTCCCATTTTGATAGGAAATGTGGTTTCTAAGCAAAATCGCAAAAACCTAAACAACCCCTAAAAATTTCAACTTAAATCGCGATTTATTTAAAAAGCGCTCCGGCGATTTTTTTTTTTTTTTGATTGTTCTCATCTATAAACATTGTAGTTTCAGAATCCGCAAAAATTTGCGAGGTGTAAGCACCTTCCATTTAAAATTGTTTCAACAGCACCGTGTGGTACAACCGAGTAAAAAAGTTACGAATCCCCATCTTGTAAAGAATTTTCACAGCTATACGATTTTCTGTAGTCCCATTTCGACAAGAATTACTGTTTTGAAGCAAATCGTGAAAACCTAACAAAAACCCTAAAAATGAATTGGAGTAGGAACTCTTCTTATGAATATTGTAAAACTAATTGGCCTTCAGGCTTACTTTACAAAATGTTTCAATAAATAAATAAATAAAATGTGACCTGAACTTCTATATCTCAAAAATGGTGAAACCTAGGAACAAATCAAACAAATTTTCAAAGTTACAACATTTTCTTTAGCCCCATTTCGATAGGAGTTGTGGTTTCCCAGCAAAATCGCGAAAAGCTAAAATAAACCTAAAAATGTGAACTTATTTAAAATTCCCTCCATCTATTTTTTTTGTTTTGGGATTTTTCTCATCTATGAACATTGCTGTTTCAGAATCCACAAGTACTTCCCAGTTGTAAGCTCCATTCATTTAACGTTGATTCAAGAGCACCGTGATATTGAACCCGCAACCATTAGGCTAACGATAAAAATGTACCTCATCGAAATAATGTTCTTAGACTAATCATATGTTTGGACGAAACACGCGTCAAACAATTTGGAGTCGATTTATCCCAGTTTGTCCGTCTGTCTGGCTCGTGCCCATTATAACTCTCGAACAGATCAACAGATTTGGTCCAAATTTTGGATCTCGCAATATTTTGTCCAACCTTCCTTTGGACATCAGACTTCAAAATGTTTCCCTAAAATCTTGAGCAAAGTCCAATCCGATTTTTTCGAGACCTAGAGTAGGTTCGAATGTGGATTATATCGATTCACTCCTTCAGATACCTCCAACACAAAATTTCAATTATCCGATTTGACCGAAACTTCCTAAAATAACGTACATATTAAATTCTGAAACTTCTTCGCTATACAATTCATAAAAAAAAATTGGATATCTTGCCCGTATTCGACCTGTCTATATATAAAAGACTCAACTCACACAGGCTGAGAGATATACTGTTTTTCAGAAAACAAAAGTTATGAATTTTCATAAGTTTGTCTCCGCTGTACCGACAGAAGTGATTGGTCGTTGGAAAGTTTTTAAGGTCATCGTGTCCATAAACATCTAGTCGTACAATTAAGATAGAAATGGAGAAATGGATGGAGTTTTTCGTCTTAAACTATTTTTTCAGGATTTAGCTAAAATGTTGCCGATCTTTTTTGAGAGATATTTTTTCGACCATGTGCTTGCGTAGTCTCAAACAGTACTGCGAGTGGGATTCGAAGTCTATGAGTCGTAGATTGCATAGCCCGGCTCCTGTTATTTTTTTCTTTTATTAATGTAATTTTCTGAATTATTAGTTGGCTTTCACGGAATCTATCACTTCTGGTAAAATAGTAAAGTTTTGGTGTTTTTATGCACTTAAAGAATATTATTTTCTTACAGTAATACAACACTTTTTTAATGGCACTGAAGTTAGTGTTTGATAAAGAAGAAACGGCGTTATGTTCGAACTGTTTATATCCTCCAAAAAATTTATATATCTATTCGACATATTCGCGAATGCAATCCCTGCGTTCGAACGTGGATCTATTTTCACCACTTTTTGCATGGAAATTCTCCCAACAAAATGATTTCCAAAATCCATATTACTGACGATATTTTTAAAAACTATGCCAATAGCCTCGAATATAGACAATGTTTCGAAAGCTATTCGCTGCGGGATTAGAACCCAAAATGTCAAATAAGAGCTAATGTGGTTGAAAATTCTGGGATACACCAAAACGTACATCTATATGAGTAATATTAATTTGAAAGATTTTTTAGTTATTGCTTCAGTTCTGTTGGAGAATTTGGTTAAAAACTTTTGTAAGGAAACTATGCCGAACGTGGTCTGATATGGTTCATCCAAGGACGAATATATTATAATCAGTTCCAAATTTCAATCTTGTATCTAAAATATTGTGATCTCTCTCTTTTGAATGTATATACTTTGTGGCAATATTGAATATACATAAAATCAATTAAAACCCCTTTAAAATAGCTTTACGTAACGACACACAACATTTTTAATTTTCATGATTTTTGGTCAAGTTGGGCCCCCCCCGAAATAAAATCCTGCGTACGTCCCTGTCTAGGGTATATATTTTTATACCCTACACCACTATGTTGGGAGGGTATTATACGTTGGTTTTGGCCAACAAGTTTGTAACGCATCGAAATAATGTTCGTAGACCCATACTTATATATACCAAAATGAATATCTCGACGAGCTGAGTCGATCTGGCTATGTGTGTCCGTCTGTCCATCTAAACCTTGTAATCACGCTACAGGTAGCAATTTTGATCGGATCATCATCAAATTTTGGGTGTTGATGAGGATCCCGGAGGGGAAGAAGCCTATTGATTTTAATGATGGTCGGATAATATTCAGGGGTCAGAATGGGCAAAAAACTTATGTGGATAAAAAGACAACGTTTTTTTCCAAAGCAAATATCTCAGCTTCTGTATGGGGTATACCAAAAGCAAAACCTGGCAATGAAAGTAAAAAATATCACCTTTCTAATGATGTAAAGTATGTTTTCGTAGGTGATCAAACAACGAAGATATCACAATAGTCGCAAATAAACCCCAAATTTTCATGTTTGTGATTTTAGTTATAATGACGAATATCACAGCTTTAGCTTTGGACTTTCCAAAAGCAAAGCCTGACTATGAAAGTAGAAGATCCCACCTTTACAATGATGCAAACTAGGTCGGCATAGGTGACCAAATAGCGGAGATATCGCAATAGTCGGTAATTCATCCCATTTTTCCATTTTTTTGGAAATTACGGTACAGATCGCAATTTTGATCGGATCATCACCAAATTTTGGGTGTTAAAGGGGGTCCCGGAGGGGAAGAAGCCTATTGATTTTGGTGATGGTAGTATAATATTCAGGGGTCAGAATGGACAAAAAACTTATGTGGATAAAAAGACAACGTTTTTTTCCAAAGCGAATATCTCAGCTTCTCTATGGGGTACCTGACAAAAGCAAGAAAATATCACCTTTCTAACAATGTAAAGTAGGTTCTCGTAGGTGATCAAACATCGAAGATATCACAATGGTCGCAAATTAAATCTAAATTTTCATTTTTGCGATTTTAGGTATAATGACGAATATTATAGCTTTGGTTTGGGACTTTCAAAAAGCAAAGCCTGACTATGAAAGTAGAAGATCCCATCTTTACAATGATGCAAACTTGGTCGGCGTAGGTGGCCAGATAACGGAGATATTGCAATAGTTGTTAACACATCCCATTTATCAATTTTTTTGGAAATCACGCTACAGGTCGCAATTTTGATCGGATCGTCACGAAATTTCGACTGGTACTGAGGGCCTCACAGAGGAAGAAGCCTATTGATTTTGGTGATGGTAGTATAATATTTAGGGGTCGGAATGAGCAAAAACTTTATTTAGAGAAAAAGTCAACATGTTATTCCAACGCAAATATTTCAGCATCTATAAGGGGTATACAAAAAGCAAAACCTGGCAATGAAAGAAGAAAATAACACCTTTACAACGATGTAACGTAGGTTGTCGTAGGTGGTCAACCAACGAAGATATCGCTAATAGAACCCAACTTTTCATTTTTGCGATTTTAATAATAATGACGGATATCACACCTTTTGTTGGGGAACTTCTAAAGCAAAGCCGGACTAAGAAAGTAGAAAATCCCATCTTTAAAATTATGCATAGTAGGTTAGCGTAGGTGGTCAAATAATAGAGATATCGCAATAGTCGTTAATGCATCACTTTTTTCCACTTTTTCTGAATTTTGATCGGATCATCACGATATAAAACCCAGGTAGGTAAAAATTTTCGTACCTCTATAAAAGAAATGTTTTCGAGTGAAAAAATTATGCACAGAGGTAGTGGTGTAGGGTATCACATAGTCGGCCCCGTACCGACTATAGCCTTTACCTGTTTTCGATAAAACAAAAGTTATGAATTTTCATAAGATGATGACGACAGAAGTGCTTAATCTTTGGTCATTGCCCTTGGAAAGTTTTAAATGTCATCGAGTTCATAAACATCTAATCGTACAATTAAGATAGAAAACGGCGGAACAACCATTGGGATATCAGATGGAGTTTTTCGACTTCACCTATTTTGTGAGGACTTAGCTAATATTTTTCCGAGCCCGAATGTTTGTTTCCTAGTCTCAAACAGTCTGCGTGTAGAATTCGGAGTATATGAGTCGTAATTGGTATTACCCGACTTAATTAATTAATTAATGGTATAAGAATAATATTAATAGGTTTTTTTAGATAGATCTTCTTATCAGCATCAGTCCTCGCGGTAAATATGTGTCCAATTGATAACTTAATAAGGCAAAAGTAACACAAAACTTTTTTAATGGGAGTGAAGTTATATCACACATGTACTTTAAAGAATAAGAAATACTGAAAATCTTTGAAATAGAATCGAAAATGCCAAATATGAGCTACTGTGGTTAAGAATTCTGGGATACATCAATACGTAAAACTACATGTGTAATATTCATTTGAAAGATTTTTTAGTTATTGCTTCAATGTGTTGGAGAATTTGATTACCTATACTGAACGTATTATGATATGCTTCATTGTACTCTGTTCCAAATTTCAAACTTATATTGGAATATTGTAAACTCTCTCTATTGAAATTATATACTTTGTGTCAATATTTCATATAAAATCAACTAAAGCCCTTTAAAATAGCTTTATATAACGCTATACAACATTTTTTAATTTCATGATTTTTGGTTAAAATAGCCTCCCGAAATGAAATTCTGCGTACGTCCCTGACACTAGGAACCCTAAATGTCAAATTATAGCTAATTCGGCTTAAAACCAGATTCTTAAATATCCTCAATTATTGCATGTCAAACATTTAAGAGAATTTTACAAAAAAATCGCACAAATCCCGATTATAACAGCGTTAGGCCTTGCAAGGCCCTAAACTGGCCACACTGTAGAGGTGAAATATGACGCTTTATGAGCAAGCTGTCATATGTATATTTCTTTTGGTACTTGCATTCTTATATGGAATAAAATACATACATATATGTGGGTTTGCTATTCAATGGATATTTTATGCAGAGGAGCCACGCAAACACACGGCACCACCACCTCTTGAGGAGGATATGTGTATGTGCAGCAAAAGTTTCCTTTTAAGAAAGAGAAATAAAATCAGTTTTACAATGTGAAAATATCCTATAAAAGCCAAAGTAGAAGAAGAGAGATGGCCGATACTGGGTTATGTTGTTGCAATTTATGAAAAAAAAAGTTTCATTTTCTTCGTTTTTGAATTTTTTTCATCTTTTACATTTTCCATTTTCATAAAATTGTAATAAGTTTCTTGAGAACATTGTAGGTACATACATACTTATGTATGTATGTCTGTCGAGGAGTATGTTGGTTAGTTACCATGGTCTTATGTGCTTATAAAAGGTAAGTCAAGTTAGTTGGAATGAATGTAAGTAAAGTAAGTCTCAGCGTGGAGAATAGACTGTCATATTTATTAGGAGACTTATTTGGGGCCTCTATGAGATATAATGGCCTTAATATGGTTATCAACGTACAAAGATGTTGTAATGGGAGTGTAACGTTTCATAAGAATTGTGTAGGTGCAGTTGAGAAAATTGGACATTGTAAAGGCACTTGAAGTGTGTGATGCAGAAAATGGTATTTGAAATAGTCAAATGAAATTAAACGGAGGATAGAAATATATACATAGATGCCGACATTCCATAGAAACATAGAGGAAACATTGGACGAAGAGGACTATACGTCATGGAAATAGCAATAGATCTAACATCATCTCTGGACATGTTAATTTGGATCTTTTGGCGAATACTCTGTTACTACGCCAGTTTACCATTATAAGGATAATTATTTCAAGAAACGCGAACCGAACGTATGATCCCTATTTAATAAAAAACAAGTAAAAAAGTATCAGTCGGATTTGCCGAGAAGAGATATACCCTCAGCCTGTGTAAATTGAAACACTTTATTCCCAAAAAAAAACTTCTGTAATATTTAGGGGGTTTCCAAAGTTTGGGCGTATGAATGGACAAAAATGTGGATTAGGATTAAAGTTCAAAAGTATTGCGGGAAGGTACTCGCGCCCACTAGTCATTTCTGTGGCTTATCGTATATCTTTTGGACCAGTATGCCAAGAACCTCGGATTTGTCCACAACGAATAGCATCGATATACATTTCCAAAGGATCTTCGAACAGACACTAAACTGCACTTAGACACAAATGTTGAACTTTTATGTGGGAGGTGCCCTAAGGAGAGGACTGATATGGGCCACATTAGACGTTAAACTAAATTTGGACAAAATATTAGGAGATCCAAATTCGTTGCAAATTCGTTGCACCGTTCAAGAGATAACGTGCATACCTTGTTAGTGACATTTTTTAAATATAGAGGGGAAGTACCGGATGTTGTGGACCCGTATTGTCCATCTTCGAACTGAAACTATGTTTGGAAAAAATATAACGAAGGCAAAATTTTGTACCAAATCCCTCACGAAGGGGCAAGTCCATGCCCCTGAAAAACTTTTTACCGTCGTATTTGAGGCACCGAATGCCATTTGTTTAAACAACAATCAAAGTGATTCGAGAGCATGCCTTATCATTAACTTATCCGAAATTTTATGTGGGAGGTACCCAAGTGAGTGGACAAATGTAGTCCATATTCGAGTCGATCTATATCTGGTAGATATATCAGGATGTGTAAAGTATGGACCATATCTGTCACTCCTTTCAAGAGTTATCGTGCGCACAATTGTTTCGAACATTTTTGAACTTTTGTGGGGGGGGTGGTACCTGAAGGAGTGGACCGATATGGCTTATCTTCGAACTTAAACTATGTTTGGACAAAATGTTACGAAAGCCAAACTTTGGACCGAATAGGTTGATCCGTTCGAGAGTCATCGTGCGCTCCAGCCAGTCAGACAGCCGAACGGACATGGCTAAATAAACTCCAAATTTTCTGTAACGAATTTCGTCCATACATAATTTGGGCCTAAAACCATTATTTCGATGAGGCACATTTTGTCTGTAAGAAAGTGTATATACCCCCGTTAGCACAAATGCTTAGGGTATAAATATTAAGGTTGGCCTTGTCGAACTTTTTATACCCTCCACCATAAAGTATGTATTCTGAATTAAAATGTAACAATTAGTTTCCTGTTGGGTGCAAAATTTGTTTGACCAAGGATACCCCAAATGCCAAAATTTGATGAGAAAAATTTTCAAAAAATGTCTTTAATCGGTTGAACCTTTATATGGGGAATAACCAAAAAATGGAAAATTTTTGGTGGAGAAATTTCGTGACCGCTGATAGCCTCAGTTACACCTACTTACTTACTTACTTAGCTGACCCATTACAGAACATTTGTTCCATAGACCGAACCAAGAAAAGATCTCCAATTCTCTCCATTTGTTGCTTCGCATTCTGGAATACCGCGCATTTTCATCTCTTCATCCACTTGTTTGCGCCATCTATTCCTTGGCCTGCCGATTCTGCGTGCACCACCAAGCGGTTCGTATTTATACGCCTTTTTAGGGGGTTCATCTTCGCCCATTCTTATGATATGGCCTAGCCAACGCAATCGCTGCATCTAGATACGTTTTATTATATTGATGTCGTTGTATAGCAGATACAGCTTGTGGTTCATGAGACGTCGATACTCACCGTCAACGCAGATTGGTCCTTAGATCTTTCGAAGAATTTATCTAAATTTTATCTCACACACACCAAGCACTGCCATGTCCGCTGGCACAAGTACCCAGGCTTCGGATCCATACATCAGGATAGGAAACCTCTTTTGGTACAAAATTCTTCGGAGAGGTTCTTTCCTATTTGAACAGAGGATCTCGTATCAGTTAAAGTCATTTTACAAAGCCGGATGAGCTTTGCAGGGATACCAAATCAAAACATGGCTTGGAATACCTTTGAATGCAGCGGGCTGTCGAAGGCTGCTTTATAATCGACAAAAAGGTGGTAGGTGTCGATCTGCATCTCTTGGGTCTTCTCCAGGATTTGCCGCAGGGTAAATATCTGGTCAATGGTGGACTTGCCAGGTCTAAAGCCGCATTGGTATGGTCCAATTATCTCGTTGACCATAGGCTTTAGTCGTTCGCACAATATCCCTGACACGATCTTGTAGGCAATAGGGAGTAGACTTATGCTCCCATAGTTAAAGCATACAGTCTTATCTCCTTTTTTGTGGACGGGGCACAGGATACTCAGGTTCCAATCGTCGGGTACTCTTTCTTTCTGCCAGATGGTGCTAACTAGCTGATGAATACACCTTATCAGCGTGTCGCCTCCGGTTTTGAACAGCTCGGCTGGTAAGCCATCGGCTCCTGCTGCCTTATTATTCTTCAGCAGATTTATTGCTGTCTTTACCTCATCCTGGCTGGGAGGTATACATTCAATACCATCTTCTGGGATTGGGTCTGTCGTATCTTCGTCGTCTTCGTGGCTATTGGATACCAACAGTTTTAAAAATGTTCTTTCCATATCCTGAGCACACTATTTGTATCAGTTACCAAATCACCTTACTGGTCTCTACGGGAGCATGTGCCTGTTCCAAAGTCATCAGCTTGATGCTTGACTCTTTGGTAGAATTTTCGGACTTCATGCTAGTTCCTGTACATCTCGATTTGTTCACACTCCCGCTTTTCCATCTTCCTCTTTTTCCTGAGGAAAAGCCGCTTCTCCTCTCTCCTTTTCTCCCGACATCTCCCTCGTGCGTTACGCGTTGTAAAGTAACCCTATATGCCGCATTTTTCTCTTCGGTAGCAGCACTACACTCCTGATCATACCATGGATTCCTTGGTGAAGGCCTCCGGTATCCAGGTATGGATTTTGCGGCTGTTAGCATGGAGTTGGCAATACTTTGCCATTGCGGTGATATGTTATCGGGATGAGGATTGCTTTGATTAAGCAATTATGCTAGTTGAGTGGAATATGCTGTGGCTATCTGTTGTGATTGCAGCTTATCGATGTCTAACTTTGGTGTTGTGCCTGTTCGCACTTCGTTTGTTAGGTTTAACCGGGTGCGTACCTTTGCTGTAACAAGGTAGTGGTCCGAGTCTATGTTTGCTTCTCGGAACGAACGCACATCCAACACGTTCGATGAATGTCTTCCATCTATCACAACGCGATCAATTTGATTTATTGTTTTCTGATCTGGAGACAGCCAAGTCTTTCATTCATTGGTGTGAAGCTGGAGACCAGCTGTTTTAATCTCCGACCAACTACAAATCCGCAACCAAACTCATGCTTTACCTTTAGGTGTTGTTGTGACGCCTTTTCCATTCCATCGTATTTCCTGTATGGCAGTAATGTCGACCTTGTACTTTTCAAGTACATCTGCCAATACGTAAACTGCACCTTCTCTATAAAGAGTGCGAACGTTCAAGGAGCAGATTCGCAGATCATGGCCCTTAAAATGTTTGCGGGGGTCGTCAACTTTTGAGGGATTTGGGATTTTTCTTTTATCTTGTTTTTTCATAGTAGACTGCTTTTTCTAGGGGAGGGTTACTAACCCTGCGCCTAAACCCAAGCTTTTAACTTTCTTATGGGTGAACGCGCTGTACATTTTAGCTCACTACCTTTAACGGGTGTTAAAGGCAGCTACACCAGGTGACACCACGGGGAGGTAAGTGTCCACTTAAGATGAAAGAGGGACCAAGATAAATCCTGGACTTTGCCATGTTAAAACTGGTCAGGACCGTTCCTTGGTATCTTTCATCCCCTACGTCACCCAAATTACACCTAGTTCGGTTAAAAATTGTAGCTAAAATCTTCAAAATACCAAATATCGGGGGATACCATTATATGGAGGCTATACAAAAACATGGACCTATGTTGACGATTTTTGATGGAGAAGTTTTGTGACAGTTGAGAGCCTCAAGTATCAAATTACAACTAGTTCGGTTAAAAATTTTAGCTAAAATCTTCAAAATACCGAAAATCGGGGGATACCGTTATATGGAGGCTACGCCAAAACATGGATCTATTTTGACGATTTTTGATGGAGAAACTTCGTGACCGCTGAGAACCTCAAGTGTCAAATTACAACTAGTTCGGTTCCTCAAAATATCGAAAATCGGGGATACCTTTTTATGGGGGCTATACCAAAACATGGCCATATGCTGACGATATTTGATGGAAAAGTTTCGTTGCCGCTGAAAAAATTTAGCTAAATTCCTTATAATAATAATAATTGTTCCACAAACATCCCAGATGGGACAAGGGAGACTTCTCTCATATCAATGAGTGCACGCCGATTCATATTGGCTCAATGATATGGGACCTACTTTTTATTGCCGAGTCCGAACGGCGCGTCTTACGACACCACTTCTAGAGAAGTTTTTCATGGCTTAAATACTCAGGAAATGTCGCCAGCATTACTGAGGGGGAATTTTGCCACCGTTGAAAATTTGACGTTGCTTGGCCTGGGATTCGAACCGCAGACCTTCTGAGGCGGACGTGCTAACCATTGCACCACGGTGGCCCCCTGAATTCCTTAAAATACCGAAAATCGTGGGCATCCTTATATGGGGGCTATGCCAAAACAAGGACCTACATTGAGATTTTTTCTTGAATAAATGTCAAATTTGAGCTAGTTCTGTTAACAAATTGTAGCTAAAA
Source organism: Musca autumnalis (assembly GCF_047663935.1). Lineage (NCBI taxonomy): Eukaryota > Metazoa > Arthropoda > Insecta > Diptera > Muscidae > Musca > Musca autumnalis. The sequence goes on from NW_027411755.1 coordinate 196,236,821, forward strand.
TTCTCAAAATACCGAATTGTGGAGGTTACCGTTATATAAGGGCTATTACAAAACATGGACCATTATTGACGATTTTTGATGGAGAAGTTTTGGGACCTCTGGGAATCTCAAATGTCAAATTATAGCTACTTCGGTTAAAAAAAATTTAGCTAAAATCCCCAAAATACCTTAAATCGGGAAGTGCCGTAATATGGGAGCTATACCTATCTTTATATTTGTTCGTAGAGAAGTTTTTTTTGGTCATTGGGTACCTCAAATGTCTAATTTCAGCTATCTTGGTCAAAAATGTAGCTAAAATTCTCAAAATACCTTAAATCGGGAGGTACCGTAATATGGAACCTATTGTTACTCTTGATGTCAACATACAAATACGATATTTTTAAATTATAAACAGTTTGTCGGACAAATCGCCTAAAGGCCACGGCTACATCATAATTTCCTTTAACTTCCAACAAAAACACTCCCTCTCACTTAACTGGTCCTACCCATCCCTTAATATTTTCCTAAAATTAAGTTGTAAACGAGAATTTCAAACAAAAATTCAATTTTCCATTACATTGTAATATATTGCAATATAAATAGAGTTGCCTACATAATCAACTAGAAAATTAAATATAAAATGAAAACAAATGAAAAACTGTCCTATTCTTCTTCTTGGTTTTTACTTCCTTTTAAGCATTCATTCATTTTAACCCGTCCATATTCAATGAACACAAAAATTCAATATAAAATTGGTTTTAAGCCTTGCCTCACACGCTCGCTCGCACACACACACGCCACTCATTCATTCATTCACCCATCCAGCTGGACGTAGATCATCATCGTTCATATGGAAACAATAAATGTTAGAACAAATGACTGCCTACGGCAATAGTATGGGTCAATAAGCAATCAGTTTGGATATTACGAAGGTGGAGGTGGGAGTGGGGAAAAATGATTTTATTATAGATAACAACAAATATTCGTAGATTTTCAAAATAATTTTGTAGGTCTTTCCGAGCTACAAACTTTCTCGTCTATAACTCATATATAGTACGTATGATCAAAGCTATTTTCAATATTTGAAGAATATTTTTTGTAGTGACCAACAGGTTCATTATCACATATTTCTAACCTGGACCCGAACTGGCTGTTAAATAGTTCCATAATACTTGTTGCTAACCTCGTTTTCCTGCCAAGACCGACCAATACCAATATACATAGAACATACGAACGTAGTTATATTACGTTCATAAATATTTAAAAATTAATTTCAAAGAAACTAAACAGAAAAGTGGAGAGGAGAGAGAGAGAGTGAACACTCCTCGAAGTACAGTACAGGACGCTGATACCAAAATGCAATGAACTGTAGCATGTGATATGAAATTTTCATAGGCAAGGACATCGAAAATCGAAGTAGTTGGTGGGGCGGAAGGCGATGCTACTTGAATGGGTGGCCACCACCAGCCAACCAACCAAATGTTTACCAGTTAAATAGTCATTTCTCATATTTTTGTGCTTCCATTTTGTTCGTTAGATGTTTGTTTCTACGAAATGTAAAAAAAGAAGAAAAAAAAACCAACAACAACTATTGAAAAATATTAAAACAGAAGAAAATTGCAAAACGATCTGCTTGCTATGTACACAAGTATGTGCTGCTGCAACATAGCCAAAGGAAGGAAGAAGGTATCTTTAGCAAACGGCTGTGAATGTACATATGCTGATAGTGCCACATCATATATCATCTATGTAAGTTTTTTCTTCTTTCTTTTTTGTGTATTTTTGAAAAACGAAGAAATAAGAAAATTAAATTTTTCTCCATGTCATAAAGAACCTACTTAAGTAGAATGTTATGAGTCTACTTTGAGTTTGAATTATGTATACAGGACACAGGGGGACATGATAAATATCAATATAATTTGGAGGTAACTTTGGGGATATATGTTAAACTAGATCTAAGTGTGTTTAGTTTACAACCCATGGAAATGACATACGGAATCGTACTTTTTCGGAATAATATGAGGATATAAGAGGAAATAATTTAAACTATACACATGTAAATTTTTATTTCCTCAGCATTTATGCTAACGAGGATATATATTAAGGTATTGACTTTTCTACAACTTCGTATCCCTGTACGATATTTTGATGAGTTTTTACCTAAGATTACATAAAATCATATTTATAAAGTGAATCGATAAAAAAGCTTCCGCACAAAAAGTTTTTATTTTTCATAAATTTTGAAAAATGTTTGAAGTCACTGTAAGCAGATATTTGACTCAAAACAATGTATAGGGACACACGACATAGCCAAAACGACATAACCGTTTGTTTCTCACCAATTTCATAGTCATATTATTACATATATTTCACTATATATTATATATAACTAATTGTATGTAAGTTATGCTTAATCTCATATTTGTTGTTTTCAAATTTAACAAGTAAAAAAGTATCAGTCGGCTTGGCCGACAGAGATATACCCTCAGCCTGTGTATATTGAAACAATTTTTTCCCAAAAAAACGCATGTATTTAGGGAATTTTGGGCGTTTGAACTGACAAAAATGTTGATTAGGATTAGAGATCAAAAGTTTTGCGGAGGAGATACTAAAAAGAATGGATCTCCAGCCACTACATATGGTACCATAGGGGTTTTTTACAACTTCAGGGATGTTTGCTCAAGATGTATGGACTTGCCCCTGAAACAACCTTTACCATCGCAATTGAGGCAGCGAATGCAAGTTGCTTCAACAAAAATCAAAGTGATTCGAAAGCAGGTCTTAAAGTGAACATGTATCCGAAATTTTGTGTGGGAGGTACCGGATGGAGTGGACAAATATTGTCCATATTTGAACCTGATCTATATCTGGTAGATATATTAAGATGTGTAAAGTATGGTCCAATTCGGCCACTCTCTTCAAGAGTTATCGTACGCACAATTTTACCGAACATTTTTGAACTTTTGTGGGGGAGGTACCTGAAGGAGTGGACCGATATGGCTTATCTTCGAACTTAAACTATGTTTGGACAAAATATTACTAAGACCAAACTTTGGACCGAATCGGAAGACCTGTTCGAGAGTTTTTTTGCCCTCCAACCTCGTCACACGGTGTCATAGGGGTTTTTTGCAACTTTCAGGCTATTTTCTCAGGAAGTATGGACTTGCCCCTGATGAAACTTATACCGTCGTATGGAGGGCAGTGAATACAAGTTGCTAAAGCAAAAATCAAAGCGATTCGAGAGATGGTCCTAAACTGAACTTTTCCAAATTTTTGTGTGGGAGGTACCCGACGGAGTGGACCAATTGAGTCCATATTAAAACCTGATCTAAGTCTGGTACACGCTTCACGATGTGCAAAGTATGGACCATATGGGTTACTCCCTTCAAGAGTTATCGTGCGCACAAATTTTCCGAACATTTTCAAACTTTTGTGGGGGAGGTACCGGAAGGAGTGGACCGATATAGCTCATCTTCGAACTTAAACTAAGTTTGGGCAAAATATTACGAAAGCCAAAATTTGAACCGAATCGGTTCATCCGTTCGAGAGTTATCGTGCGCTCCAGCCAGCCAGACAGGCAGACAGACAGACAGACGGACGGACATTGCTCAATCGACTCCAAATTGTCTGAAACACATTTCGTCCAAACATACTTGGGGTGTCTCCACATTGCAGAGAATGCACATAACTATTTTGATGTAAAACATACATCTCAACAAAACTGCCATAGTGAATCTAAAAATAGACACAAAGCACGGTGGACGATTGGTTGTTGTTATTTTTCGACAACTATCAAAATAGTTATGTGCATTCTCTGCAATGTGGAGACACATGACAGTGGGAGTAGTTAATTTGATTTACATATTCGGCTGCGAGAGTTTTTAGGTGTTTCGGTTGAATTCGCATTTAAACGAATTCATCAGTCACACTTATTCATGAGCTTGAGTCGTCATAAAATTGGGGAAGGGTTCTTTGTGTCAATACAAAGAACTAAGGGAACTGATGAGTCCAAGTGGCGTTGGACGAAACTAGTATTCTCTGCCATCCCCAAAAGTAATCAATTTTAACTACACCCACTTCAAACTTGTTGCTTTTAAATTTGAAAACAACAAATATGAGATTAAGCTTAACTTACATACAATTAGTAAGTAAAACATACATCTCAACAAAACTGCCAAAGTGAATCTATTATATATAACTTTATTTCATATATCATAAAAATTAAAAATGGTTTGTGCGGGACCTTTTTCAATATTTAAATGAAATAAAAGTTATTGAATGGCTAATCATTCATCCTGCAACAGGAGATAATTTTTTGATTTTTTTCTTGTTGAAAAACAAGAAACAAGGGAACTGATGAAGATCTGTGGCGAGATCTGAAACTATAGTCTTCCCTTGGTAAACATCGCCAATTTTATCCCACTAATAAATTAAAATTGTTTTAATAAAATATTAAAACAACGACTATGGGATTAAGCTTGACTATTTTGAAAAACATTTTTTTTTTCATTTCAAAGTATTTAAAAAAATAAAAAGTATTTGTGCGGAAGCTTTTTTATAATAAAATGGATTGAATGTTATTTTAGGCATTAATAGGCAAAAGTTCATTCATTTTCACTACAGGTAATCGGTTTTGAGAAAAAAAATTTCAAAAAGTCATAGCCCTAAAATATATATACACGGTGATCTTGAACCAACTTTAAATGAAAAGAGCTGACACCTGGGAAGATGAGACAAATCAAAAAACAAAAACAAGTAAAAGTGGTGTTACGTTTGACCGGGCGGAACTTGTTATACCCTCCACCACGAGTTTTATTGCAGTAAAATGGAGCAATCTACCATTGGCAATCCTTCAAAATACCGAAATTCTGGAGGTTCAGTAAGGAAAATCAGAATTATTTCATAATTAGGAAAATCAGGAGGTATGAGGGCTATACCGAAACCTGTACCTATACCGATGAATTTCAATCGGAAAGGTTTTTACATCGAACGTAGGCTAAATACCAAATTTCAGTCATTTCGATGGGTTATTGTGGCCACAACTTTCAAAATACCAAAAATCGGGAGGTACCGTTCTATGGGGACTATATGAAGGCGAGGACCTACACCAACAAGTTTAGAGGGGAAAGTTGAATACCCCTAACAAGGATTAAATACCAAATTTCAGTCATTTCGATGGGTTATTGTATTGGCCACAACTTTCAAAATACCGAAAATCGGAAGGTACCGTTCTATTGAGGCTATATTAAGGCGTGGACATGCACGGACAAATTTCTGGGGGAAGTTTTATATCACCAACGAAGACTAAGTACCAAATTTCAGCCATTTCGATGGGTTATTGTGACCACAGCCTTCACAATACCGAAAATCGGGAAGTACCGTTATATGGGTGTTATATCTCCAAAATGGCAAAAACCTAGGAAAATATCATGAAGGACAATCTTGTAGAAAATTTTCATTGCTACAACATTTTCTTTAGTTACATTTTGATAGGACTTGCGGTTTCCCAGCAAAATCGTGAAAACCTAAAAACCCTAAAAATGTGAATTTTGACCGCGATTTATTAAAATCTATAAACATTGTAGTTTCAGATTCCCGAAAAAATTCCCAGGTATAAGCTCCTTTCATTTAAAGTTGTTTCAAGAGCACCGTGTACACTTTCATACGGGCAAAATGTGCCACATCGAAATTTGGAGTCGGTTTAGCAATTTCGGTCCGTCTGTCTTGCTTGAGCGAACGATAATTCCGAACGGATAAACCGAGTTGGTCCAAACTTTGGCATTCGTAATATTTTGTCCAAACTTAGTTTATGTTCGAAGATGAGCCATACCGGCCCGCTCCCTCAAAAAAGTTCGGAAAAAATATGCGAACGATAACTATTGGAGGCAGTAACTGAATTGATCTATATTGGTTCCAATATGGACTCATTGGTCCTCCCACGCAAAATTTCGGAAAAGTTCAGTTTAAGACCTACTCTCGAATCGCTTTGATTTTTGTTGCAGCCACTTGTATTCGCTGTCTCCATTACGACGATACATGTTTTTTTCAGGGACAAGTCACACACTGGTTACGAAAATAGCCCGAAAGCTGTAAACGAACCCTATGGTACGATGTATAGTGGCGGGAGCGCACAATTACTCTCGATCGTCTCAGTTGATTCAGTCCAAAATTTGGACTTCATAATATTTTATATAAACTTAGTTTAAGTTTGAAGATGAGTTATAGGACCGGGAAAATTGTGCGCACGATAACCCTTGAAGGCAGTAACCGATGTGGTCCATACTTTTCACATCGTGAAATTTCTATCAGACATAGATGAGGTTTCAATATGGACTCTACTGGTCCACTCCTTCGGGTACCTCCCATACAATCTTTCGGACAAGTTGAGCTTAAGAACTGCTCTCGAATCGCTTTGATTTTTGTTGTAGCAACTTGTGTTCGCTGTCCCCATTACGACGGTACAAGTTTTTTTTATAGGCAAGTCCATACCTCCTGAGAAAATAGTCTGACAATTTTAAAAAAAACCATATGGCTGTGGCTGGATCGCACTATAGCTCTCAAACTGATCAACCGATTTGGTTCAAAAATTTGCCTTCGTAATATTTCGTCCAAACTTAGTTTAAGTTTGAAGATGAGTCATATCGGTCCACTCCCCCACAAAAGATCAAAAATGTTCGGAAATATTGTACGCACAATAACTCTTGCAGGGAGTAACCGATTTCGTCCATACTTTGCACATCGCGCAATTACTATCAGACATAGATGAGGTTCCAATTCTCTATCGGTCCTCTCCTCCAACACAAAACCTCCAACACAAAACTTCGTATAAGTTCAGTTAAAGACCTACCATCGAATAGCTTTGATTTGTGTTGTAGTAACTTATATGCGGTGCCCCCATTACGACGGTATAAGCTTTTTTCAGGGGAAATTCCATACTTCCTAAGAAAATAGCCCTGCCTATGGCACCATGGCGATTCTTGAGCAGGTCCTAAACTGAACTTTTCCGAAATTTTGTGTGGGAGGTACTCGAAGGAGTTTACCGATTGAGTCCATATTGGAACCTCATCTAAGTCTGGTAGAAATTTCATAATGTGCAAAGTAATGACCAAATCGGTAACTTTCTTCATGAGTTATCGTACGCACAAATTTTCCGAACATTTTCGAACTTTTGTGGGGGAGGTACCGGAAGGAGTGGACCGATATAATCCATCTTTGAACTTGAACTAAGTTTGGATAAAATATTACGAAAGCCAAATTTTGGACCGAATCGGCAGATCCGTTCGAGGGTTATCTTGCGCTCCAACCATTACTCACGGTGTGATAGGGCTTTTTGTAACTTTCAGGCTATTTCCTCAGGAAGTATGGACTTGCCCCTAATGAAACTTATAGCGTCGTATAGAGGACAGCGAATACAACTTGCGTAAACAAAAATCAAAGCGATTCGAGACCAGGTCCTAAACTGAACTTTTCCGAAATTTTGTGTGGGAGGTAGCCGAAGGAGTGGACCAATTGAGTCCATATTGAAACCTCATATAAGTTTGGTAGAAATTACACGATGTGCAAAGTATGGACCAAATCGGTTATTCCCTACAAGAGTTATCGTGCGCACAAGTTTTGCGACAATTTTTGAACATTTGTGGGGGAGGTACCTGAAGGAGTGGACCTATATGGCCCATCTTCGAACTTAAATCGAATCTGAACAAAATAATTTGATACCCAAAATTTTATCCGAATCGATTGATCCGTTCGAGAGTTATCGTGCGCACCAGCCAGCCAGACAGACAGACAGACAGACGGACAGACAGACAGACGGACGGACATTGCTAGATCTACTCAAAATTGTCTGAAACGGATATCGTACAAACATACTTGGGGTCTAAAACCATTATTTCGATGAGGCACATTTTTGGTCGTATCAAAGTGTAAATACCCTCTTTAGCCTAAAGGCTGAGGGTATAAAAATAGGCTATATCGGTCCACGTTTTGATATTTGGTACTTAGACTTCGTTGGGGGTATAAAACTGAAATTTGGTATTTGATCTTCATTTGGGGTATTAAACGTTCCATATGAAATTTCGCGGTATATGTCAACGCCTTCATATAGCCCATAGAACGTACGTCCCGATTTTCGGTGTTCTGAAGGATGTGGCCTCAATATTCCTCAAAAATGCCGGAAATTTGGTATTTAGTCTCCGTTGAGGGTACAAACTTTCCCCCTGAAAATTGTCGGTTCAGGTTCACACCTTAGTACCTCCCTATTTCCGGTATTTTGAAGATTGTGGCCTCAATATTCCACCGAAATGGCTGAAAATTTGTATTTGTTCTTCATTTGGGGTATTAAACGTTCCATATTAAATTTGTCGGTTTAGGTCCACGCATTAGCATACCCCTATAGAACGGTACCACTCGATTTTCGGTATTTTTAAGGTTTTAGCATCATTATCACACCGAAGTGGCTGAAATTTGGTACTTAGTCTTCGTTGGGGGTATAAAACTTTCCCCCAGAAATTTCTCGGTACAGGTCCACGGCTTTATATAGCCCCCATAGAACGGTACCTCCCAGTTTTCTGTATTTTGAAGGCCCTGGCCTCAATATTCCACCGAAATGGCAGAAATTTGGTATGTAGTCTTTGTTGTGGGTATAAAACTTTCTTCCAGGTCCGTACAGGTCCACGCATTAATATAGCCCCAATAGAAAAATACCTCCAGATTTTCGGTGTTTTGAAAGTTGTGGCCACAATAACCCACCGAAATGGCTGAAAGTTGGTATTAATCTTCGTTGGGGTATTCAACTTTCCCCAATAAATTTTGTAGGTATAGGTCCACGCCTTCAAATAGCCCCCACAGAACGGTTCCTCCCCATATTCGGTACTCTGAAGGTTATGGCCTCTATATTTCACAGAAATGGGTGAAAATTGTCGGTACGGGTCCACGCCTTCTTGTAGCCCCATAGAACGGTACCTCTCAATTTTCGGTATTTTGACGTTTTTGGCCACAACAACCCACAGAAATGGCTGAGATTTGGTATTTAATCTACGCTGGATGTAAAAACCTTTCCGATTAAAATTCGTCGGTATAGGTACACATTTCGTTATAGCCCTCATAGAACGGTACATCCCGAATTTCGTAATTCTCAAGGTTGTGACGTCAATATCCCACCGACAGACTGAAATTTGTTATTTAGTCTTCCATGGGATTATAAAATAGTTCGGAAGAGAATTATTAGTTTAAGACAGCGGGTTCCTATATCCCCCATAGAAGCGTACCACTTGATTTTCGGTATGTTGAAGGTTTTATCGAAATATTGGAAATTTAGTTTTCTTTGAGTCAAAAAACTTTCCGCAAGAAATTTGTAGATATAGATCGAAGTTTTGATATAGCCCTCATGAAACGGTACCTCCCGAATTTCGGTATTTTCAGGGTTAGACACATTGTTTTACCGAACTTGCTGAAATTTGGTTTTTATTCTTCTTCATAAACGAAAGGGAAATAATTGTTCCATTTTACTTCAATACAATTCGTGGTGGAGAGTATAACAGGGGAGGGTTTTCCATGTGACCATCAAATGAATCGTTTTAAACTCTCAGATGGGTACGCCTTCAAGGAATAAGTATGAACGCGGAGAAAGGGCTTAGTACTTCATAAACGAATTATTTCCATTTACCCCAATACCGTGCGTGGTGGAGGGCATTAAAAGTTCGTCCCGAGCTTAAGGAACATTTGTATTCAATCTGAATGCCATTGCAAGCTGTATGATTTTTGGAGGGTGATGATATCAAATTTGGGAACTACTTGGAACACTTTTGAATATTAATGACTGTCAAAAGTGGTATAAAAGTCTTGACGTTGTAGGGCTTGTCGCGCAAAATCCGCGTTGAGAAGTCTCGATTATTTTACTGACCATATGCATTGGTCGTTAACTCAGTATTTTGTGTTGCGGTATGATCGCACTGTTTCGTCTCAGTAAACGGATCACAAATGTCTAGGTTTCAATCCCCAAGTAACCTTGCTATCCCATCATAACTTTAATTTTTTCAACATCTTAAGACATACTTAGAAATACTATAACATACTAAACATTGTATGCACAACTATGTAACTTATGTGCATATACTAAAATTTCTTATATAAAAATGTAAATGTATTTTTCTGAATATGTATGCATACATGCATGTGTACATACCTGCATGTGTACATACCTGCATGTGTACATACCCGTATGTCTATGGTGGTTCTGTTGCAATTTTGGCCTTAACTACTGCGGCCATATTTTATATTCTTATGGCTTTACCGTTATCCTGACTACAAACGACTGCCACAATACCGAGGTGTGTGTGAGAGCTTGGCATGGGGTTGAGCTACAGTGGAAGAAATAGAACAGACACTGAAACAAATTCAAACGCTTGTAAACGCCAAGTCTTTGGATAAAAATCATGGATCCATCTAAGGGAAAGATATGTAGGACAATAAGTGAATTCCCTTGAGCACAAGGCCAGCAGGAAACAACTAAAAAAATGAACCTCAAAAATATTTTTTAAAAAATCCACGAACTGTGCTGGAGTTGGACCCCCAAAAATATTTTTAAAAAATCGACTAGCTGTGTTGGACACTCAAAAATATTCTTAAAAAAATCCACGAGCTTTGTTGGACGCCCAAAAATATTTTTAAAAATCCACGAACTGTGTTGGACACTCAAAAATATTTTTAAAAAATCCACGAGCTGTGTTGAACCCTCAAAAGTATTTTTAAAAATCCACAAGCTGTGTTGGACCCCCAAAAATATTTTGAAAAAATTAACTAGCAGTGTTGGAGCTTCAAAAATATTCTTAAAAAATGTACGAGCTTTGTTTGACGCCCAAGAATGTTTTTGAAAAATATTTTGAAAAAATTAACTAGCTGCGTTGGACCCTCAAAAATATTTTTGAAAAATATTTTGAAAACATTAACTAGCTGCGTTGGACCCTCAAAAATATTTTAAACAATCCACGAGCTGTGCTGGATCCTCAAAAATATTTTTTAAAAATTCACGAGCTGTGTTGGACGCTCAAAAACATTTTTTAAAAATTCACGAGCTGTGTTGGACGCTCAAAAACATTTTTAAAAAATCCACAAGCTGTGTTGGACGCTGTAAAATATTTTTAAAAATCCACGAGCTGTGTTGGACGCTCAAAAATATTTTTAAAAAAATCCACGAGCGGTGTTGGACGCTCAAAAATATTTTTAAAAAATCCACGAGCTGTGTTGGACGCTCAAAAATATTTAAAAAAAAATGCACGAGCTGCATTTAAAAAAATCCACGAGCTGTGTTGGACCCTCAAAAGTATTTTAAAAAAATCCACGAGCTGTGTTGGACCCTCAAAAGTATTTTAAAAAAATCCACGATCTGTGTTCGACCCTCAAAAATATTTAAAAAAATGCACGAGCTGCATTAGACCTTCAAAAATATTTTAAAAAATCCACGAGCTGTGGTGGTCCCTAAAAAGTATTTAAAAAAATGCACGAGCTGCGTTAGACCTTCAAAAATATTTTTAAAAAATCCATGAGCTGTGTTGGACCCTCAAAAATGTTTTTAAAAAATCCACGAGCTGTGGTGGACCCTCAAAAATGTTTTTAAAAAATCCACGAGCTGTGCAGGACCCTCAAAAATATTTTTAAAAAATCCACGAGCTGTGCAGAACCCTCAAAAATATTTTTAAAAAATCCACGAGCTTTTTTGAACGTTAAAAAATATTTTTAAGAAATCCAAGAACTGTGTTGGATCCCCAAAAATATTTTTAAAATATTTACGAGCTGCCTTGGACTCTCAAAAATATTTTTAAAAAATCCACGAGCTGTGTTGGACCTTCAAAAATATTTTCAAAAAATCCACAAGCTGTGTTGGACCCTCAAAAATATTCCTAAAAAATTCACGAGCTGTGTTGGACGCTCATAAATATTTTCAAAAAATCCACGAGCTGTGTTGGACGCTCATAAATATTTTCAAAAAATCCACGAGCTGTGTTGGACCCTCAAAAATAGTTTTCAAAAATCCACGAGCTGTGTTGGACCCTCAAAAATAGTTTTAAAAAATCCGCGAGCTGTGTTGGACACTCAAAAATAGTTTTAAAAAATCCAAGAGCTGTGTTGGAACCTCAAAAATATGTTTAAAAAATGCACGAGCTGTGTTAGACCCTCAAAAATATGTTTAAAAAATGCACGAGCTGTGTTAGACCCTCAAAAATATGTTTAAAAAATGCACGAGCTGTGTTTGACCCTCAAAAATATTTTTAAAAAATCCACAAGCTGTTTTGGACCTTCAAAAATATTTTTAAAAAATCCACAAGCTGTTTTGGACCTTCAAAAATATTTTTAAAAAATCCACGAACTGTCTTGGACCTTCAAAAATAGTTTTAAAAAAACACGACTTGCAAATTAATCCTCAAAAATATTTCTAAAAAATCCACGAGCTGTGTTGGACCCTTAAAAATATTTGTAAAAAATCCACGAGCTGTGTTGAACCCTCAAAAGTATTTTTAAAAATCCACAAGCTGTGTTGGACCCCCAAAAATATTTTGAAAAAATTAACTAGCAGTGTTGGACCTTCAAAAATATTCTTAAAAAATGTACGAGCTTTGTTTGACGCCCAAGAATATTTTTGAAAAATATTTTGAAAAAATTAACTAGCTGCGTTGGACCCTCAAAAATATTTTTGAAAAATATTTTGAAAAAATTAACTAGCTGCGTTGGACCCTCAAAAATATTTTAAACAATCCACGAGCTGTGCTGGATCCCCAAAAATGTTTTTAAAAAGTCCACGAGCTGTGTTGGACGCTCAAAAATATTTTTAAAAAATCCACGAGCGTTGTTGGAAGCTCAAAAATATTTTTAAAAAATCCACGAGCGGTGTTGATCGCTCAAAAATATTTTTTAAAAATTTACGAGCTGTGTTGGACGCTCAAAAATATTTTTAAAAAATCCACAAGCTGTGTTGGACGCTCTAAAATATTTTTAAAAAACCTACGAGCTGTGTTGGCGCTCAAAAATATTTTTAAAAAATCCACGAGGGGTGTTGGACCCTCAAAAATAGTTTTCAAAAATCCACGAGCTGTGTTGGACCCTCAAAAATAGTTTTAAAAAATCCGCGAGCTGTGTTGGACACTCAAAAATAGTTTTAAAAAATCCAAGAGCTGTGTTAGAACCTCAAAAATATGTTTACAAAATGCACGAGCTGTGTTTGACCCTCAAAAATATGTTTAAAAAATGCACGAGCTGTGTTTGACCCTCAAAAATATTTTTAAAAAATCCACAAGCTGTTTTGGACCCTCAAAAATATTTTTAAAAAATCTACGAACTGTCTTGGACCTTCAGAAATAGTTTTAAAAAAACACGACTTGTGTTTAAAAAATCCACGAGCAGTGTTGGACCCTCGAAAATATTTTTAAAAAATCCACGAGCTGTGTTGGACCCTCAAAAATATTGTTAAAAAATCCACGAACTCAAAAAAAATTGTATAAAATCCACGACCTGTGCTGGTCCCTCCAAAATATTTTTAAAAAATCCACGAGCTCTATTGGACCCTCAAAAATATATTTCTGTGTTGGACCCACAAAAAGAGTTTTAAAAAATCCCCGACCTGTGTTGGACCCTCAAACATAGTTTTAAAAGATCCATGGGCAGTCTTGGACCCTCAAAAATAGTTTATAAAATCCATGAGCTGTCTTGGAACCTTAAAAAATATTTTTAAAAGATCCATGAGCTGGTTTGGACCCTCACAAATATTTTTTTAAAAATCCACGAGCTGTCTTGGACCCTCAAAAATATTTTTAAAACCCACGAGCTGTGTTGGACCTCAAAAATATTTTTAAAAAATCCACGAGCTATGTTGGACCTTCAAAAATATTTTGAAAAAAATCCACGAGCGGTGTTGGACCCCCAAAGATATTTTTAAAAAATCCACGAGCTGTGTTGGCCCCTAAAAAACTATTTAAAAAATCTACGAGCTGTGTTCGACCCTAAAAAACTATTTAAAAAAATCCACGAGCTGTGTTGGACGCTCAAAATATTTATAAAAAATCTACGAGTTGTGTTGGGCCCTCAAAAATATTCCTAAAAAGCCACATTCTTAAAAAAAATCCACGAGTTGTGTTGTACCCTCAAAAATATTCTTAAAAAATCCACGACCTTTGTTGGTTCACAAGCTGTGTTGTGCCCTCAAAAATATTCCTAAAAAATCCACAAGCTGTGGTGGACACTGAAAAAAATTTTTTTAAAAATCCACTAGCTTTGTTGGACCCTCAAAAATATTTTTAAAAGATCCACGAGCAGTGTTGGACCCTCACAAATATTTTTAAAAAATCCACGAGCTGTGTTGGACCCTCAAAAATGTTTATAAAAAATCAACGTGCTGTGTTGGAGCCTCAAAAATATTTGAGCTGTAGACCGAATTTGGTCGTTTCACAGGATAGCTGAATGTGTTATCTTTTGAACAAAAAATATCTCTACCCGTTTTGGCCAGGAAAAAACTATTCTGAACCACTGTGTGCTGTGTCTGAGGTCATTTTTGTCATCGTTGCAAATGTGATGTTTTCTGGCCTATAAATAGAGACCCGGGCATTCAGTGTGCAAGACGAGTGTGCACACCACTGCACCACGGTGACACCCGAAAAAATCGACGTGAAGTTGAGCCACACAAACTAGTCTCATATGAGCTCATATTGCCTATAATATCCATGCAGATTTCTTGAAGTGCAGTCCTTGCCATTTACCAAAGACATTTTTATATATTTATATATACTCATATATGAGTATATATTACCATATGGCTTCTTCAATGCCACCAACAAACATTTTCGTGTGTTGGTTGCATGCATGCATGTATTTGCCATTATGATGAGTATGGTTGCATAAAATGAAAATGTTTCTGGCTTTCTTACATTCTTTCTTGCTTTTACACTTTATGTTCACCAACCATCGCACTACCATCACCACCCCCACAAGTGCCAAAGCAATTTCCACATAAAATTTCATTTAAGATGAAGTTTTGTCGTAAGTTATTGCCGTAGCAACATTTTTTCTAACACACATAGATGCATGGGCTGCAAATCCTGCAGCAGCAGTAGCAGGAACAAGAAAAAGAAAATATGAAAAATTTTACCATAATTTTTATGGTTTCTTTTTTAGATGGCAATTTCATTATTTAAGTTTGTTAAAGTTGAAATTGTAGGAAAATGCATACAGTGTTAGATGTCTGGCTATCTCTAATAAACAAAATGGAGTTGGTTACGGTTAGATAAGTGGTGGAAAGTTCTTCATTAGTTAAGATTAAAGTGACAGACAAGGCGACTTAGTTGTGAGAATAGTGTGTGTTTTTTTATTATTCATTGAATGTAGGAATTTTTATAGGAAGATCAGATTCCAGCGGTGCCGGGACATAACTCCCAATGGACATAACTCCGAAAACTATTTTGGGAATCATGTCCGCAATCCAATAATAAAAAAATAAAAAAGTGTTAAGTATAACTGCAACCAAATATGACGAAAAACAGACGATATGACGATACCGGAAGAATAAGGGGTAGTTTACACTATATGTAAATGTCATATGACATGAAATTTTCCATCATTATATAGTCGCTTATATGTGCGATATTGGGTATTTTCCTTACGCCATCTACTTTGCGCGTCCACACCAGCAAAATTGTAATAAAATTATGTCTCCACATTGCCTGCGTGGATAGATATGGAATGTTTTTATTTCGTGACATTGATAGATAGTGTAAACTACCTCTAAGCTGACTGTTGTTTTGAGATGCAAAAATATTTTAACGCGAATAAGTTAGAGTAATCAGCGATTTTTTGCCGTCAAAGTAGTGTCGGAGAACTCCCGAGACTGTTTTGACACTTTTTTATGCGCCCACTTTATGCAACTTTTTTCTTAATTGCTTCTCCTTTCACGATATTTGAAATGATCCTTGCATCTGACAACCACAAGTTTAGCTACTCTCTCTGCTAAAAATGTGTTTCTTGAAGAAAGATGTAACGTGTTGTATTAATCTGCAGTTTGAAAATAATTCGACCACAATTACGGTACCAAAGTGGACATTGACCATCCAAGAAGTCAACGATGTACCATTAATTTTATTAATAATGTCATTCAGATCAAGTTCAGGTTGGCACAGCATTACAATTTTTAACGTATTTTGGTACTTGCACCACAGCATTTAAAAATGTTGCACCATATATAAATCATTAACATTTACATGTCAAAACAAGTGAGCCAATGCTATAGTCGGGTCGGGGCCGACTATGTGATACCCTACACCACTACCCCTGTGTGTCTTCATTAATACAGGTAAATTTTGTTGAAACGCATTTAAGTGCATCGTCAGTAGAACTCAAATAAAAAATGGAAAAGTGGGATGTACGCCAACCATCAATAGGCTACTTTCTCTTGGAGATCCCCATCAACCCCAAAATTTCGTGAGGATCCGATCAAAATTCCGACCTGTGGTGTGATTGCGATATCTCTGTTGTTTGACCACCTATAACAACCTATTTCACATCGTTGTAAAGGTGATATTTTCTACTTTCCTTGCCGGATTTTGCTTTCGATATACCTCTCACAGAAGAGAGATATTCGCTTTGAAATAAAACGTTGGCCTTTTCTCCAAATACTTTTTTTCGATTCCGAACCCTGAATAATATCCGACCATTACCAAAATCAATAGGGTTTTTCCTCTGTGGGACCCCGATCCAATCAAAATTGCGACGTGTAGCGTGATTACAAAAAATTAAAAAATGGGATATATTACCGACTATTGCGATATCTCCGTTATTTGGCCACCTACGCCAACCTGCTTTACATAATTGTAACGATGGGATTTTCTAATTTCATAGTCAGACTTTGTTTGACCACCTACAACAACCTACGTTACATCGTTGCAAAGGTTGTGTCTTCTATTTTCGTTAGCAGGTTTTGCTTTTGATATAGCCCATATAGAAACGGAGATATTCGCGTTGATATAAAATGTTGACTTTTTCTCCAAATAAGTTTTTTGCCCATTCCGACCCCGGAATATTATCCGCATATCACCAAAATCAATAGGCTTTTTCTCCTCCGGGATCTTCATCGGCATCCAAAATTTGGTGAAGATCGGATTAAAGTTGCGACCACTAGCGTGATTACACACATAGGCAGATCGATTCAGCTCGTCGAGACATTAATTTTGGTATATATATGTGTGTATGTATGTATGTATGTATGGGTCTACGACCATTATTTCTATAATACCGTCCCACACATAGTGGTGTAGGGTATAACTATGATTAGTATTAGTGAGTCAATTTTTTCAAAACACAGTTAACAATGGCGTTCATTGCCGCGATTACCTTCCACCTTTGGAAAATGCAATTAAAACAAATTTCCGAAGTTATTTTAAAAAAATCTTGAAAATCTCCGAAGACTGCGCGTTTCTGTATCTGTTTATAGCTTTGCGAACAGAGCAGACCATAATCTTTCAGATTATATATATCTTAACACGGGAATGTAAGGGACTCCCTTTTGAAATGTCATCGGAAAATAAAAAATAATTTTGAAAACTTCAAAAAAACACTTCCTTCGGATTAAAATTGCGCGAAAACAATAAGAGTTTTTTTTTGCATTTTTTATACCCTCCATCATAAGATGGGGGTATATTAAGTTTGTCATTCCGTTTGCAACTACTCGAAATAATCATTGTAGACCCCACAAACTATATTTATACTTGATCGGCGTGCAATTCTACATCGATATAACCATGTCCGTCCGTCTGTCCGTCTGTGGAAATCACTCTAGCGTCCGAACGGGTTGAAGTAGGTGGATGAAATTTTGGTAAAATCTATTATATATAAGTAGGACTTTTGGTATTGAAAGTGGGCTATGTAGGTCCACATTTTCGTGTAGTCCCCATACAAAATGACGCGTCGTCGTTTTAAGAAAATTTTAGGATATTTGTCCCATTTGACCATCGAATTGGTTGTAATTTGGTATTTTGTGTCCCCAGAGGCTGAAAAATATTTCTACCAATTTTTGTTTATATAGGTCCACGTTTTGGTATAGCCCCCATATAAGGCCCCATATATAGTACGCGTCATTTTAAGATATTTTGAATGTATTAGATCCATTTGACCACCATTTGGTTGTAACTATGCATTTTGCGTTTCAAGAGGCTAAAAAACATATCTACCATAAAATGTTTACATAGGTCCACGTTTTGGTATAGCCTCCATGTAACGCCCCATATATAGTACGCGCCATTTTAAGATATTTTGAATGTATTAGTCCCATTTGAGCACCGAATTTGTGGTAATTTGGTATTTTGTGTCTCCGTAGGCTAAAAACATTTCTACCAAAGTTTGTTTATATAGGTCTACGTTTTGGTAGAGCCCCTATGTAACGTCCCATATATAGTACGCGTCATTTTAAGATATTTTGAATGTATTAGTCCCATTTGACCACAGAATCGGTTTAAAATTTGTATTTTGTGTTTCCACAGGCTAAGAAATATTTCTACCATAAAATGTTTATATAGGTCTAGGTTTTGATATAGACCCCATAGGACGATATCTCCCGATTTTCGGTATTTTGAAGGTTTTAGCCTCATTATCGCAGCGAAATTGCGGAAATTTGGTATTTAGTCTTCGTTGGGTGTATAAAACTTTTCCCCGGAAATTTGTAGGTATAGGTACACGCCTTAATATAGCCCCCATAGGTCGGTACCTCCAGATTTTCGGTATTTTGAAGGTTGTGGCCTTAATATTCCACTTGGGATATAAAACATTCCATATGAAATTTGTCGGTATAGGTCACACGACCTTATATAGTCCCTATGGGACGATATCTCCCAATTTTCGGTATTTTTGAGAGTTTTAGCTATACTATTCTACCAGTTTTGAAGGATTTAGATCCATTATAACACCGAAATGCCTAACATTTGTTACATAGTTTTCGTTGTGGGTATAAAACATTCCACCGGTCGGTGTAGGTCAACGTCTTCATATAGCTCCCATAGAACGGCACCGCCCGATTTTCGGTGTTTTAAAGGTTTTAGCCTCATTATTCCACCGGAGTGGCTGAAATTTGGTATTTAGTATTTTTCCGGGCTACTAAAATTTCTCTCAAAAATTTGTCGTTATACGTGCATGTTTAGGGGGGTACCCCATAGAACGGTATATCCCAATTT
This sequence comes from Musca autumnalis, assembly GCF_047663935.1. Lineage (NCBI taxonomy): Eukaryota > Metazoa > Arthropoda > Insecta > Diptera > Muscidae > Musca > Musca autumnalis. Next base: position 196,255,999 of record NW_027411755.1, read on the forward strand.
TCGGTATATTGAAGGTTTTAGACTCATTATAACACAGAAATGGCTGCAAGGTGATACTTAGTCTTCGTTGAGGGTATAAAACTTTCCACCTGAAGTTTGTCGGCATAGGTCCATGTCTTCATATAGCCCCCATAGAACGGTACCTCCCAAAAATAGTTCTCCACCAAAATAGGTGATATTTGGTATTAAGTTTTTGATAGAGGTATGAAAAATTCCAGCCGAAATGTGCTGGTATAGGCCGACGGCCTCAAATACACCCATAGGTCCGTACCTTCCGATTTACGGTATTTTGAATATTGTGGCCTCAATATACCACCGTTATGACTGAAATTTAGTATTTAAATTACCATGGGTAATTGCAGAAGAGAATTATCAGTACAAGCCGTTTTCTTCAAATAATAGAAGTGTACTTTCCTATTTTCGGTATTTTAAGGTTGTGTTATCAATATCCCATCGAAACGGATGAAATTAAATATTTAAACTCCGTTGGTGGTATAAAACTTCCCACCTGAAAATTTTCGGTATTGTTCCATGTCTTTATATACCCCCATAGAAAGATCCCTCCCAATTTTGAAAGTTTTAGCCACAATATTCAATGGGATAAATGAAATTTGCAGTTACGAAACTTTCTTCCAGAAATTTATCGGTACAGGTTAACGTTTTATACAGCCTCCATAGAACGGCGCTCCCGATGTTGTTAACTATCCAAATCCAGAATATCCAGGTTTAGGTCTAAAATTAGAGCCACTGTTGGTGCGTGGGGTTAAGATATGGTGGGTGGAACAGATAGAGCTGGCAATAAGAATCACTTTTGGTGTATAGGGTTGATATAAGGAGTAATTTTTGAAGTTTATACCCAGGTGTACGAAAAGTACTAACTTTGGTAGCATTGTCAAATTCTGAAATTTGGTACGAAGGTCTCTGTGGACTGAGCTATGGAGGTGGCAATGGAAATACCTTCTATAAGGCTACGAAAAGTACTATAATTGGTATTGGGTGTAGGATTAAAGCCAAAACTATATAATTTGGGATGGTTTTTATTTTTCCACAAAATTGTGTTTTTATTCTGAACGCGTTTGAAAGTCCTTTTGAAAGTGTAGATTTTTTTTCATCCATAAACTGAAATACCTCACTGCCGATTTGTAGGGGTGAGATACATCCGATTTTAGGTAGTAGTACAACAAAATTTTCAGTGTTCACCATTTCGGTATTAATTATTGTTTGTTGTTGGGTTTTATTTCCTTTCCGCATACGAAGTGGCGGTCACTTTGCTAGTGTTGTATATGTGATAATTTGTTTATCAAGTAAATAATTAAAATATATTTTACTAGCAAAGTGCCCGCTACTTCGTATGCGTTCAATATACAAAACAAATAAACAATATATAATATAGAATGGTGGAAACATTTTGTGTACTAATACATACCAATTTAGTTCGATTTTCATCACGCCTACACATCAAGAGCAATCCACATTTTTGAGCAATCCACATTTTAATTCCAAACTTCAAGATTCCAGCTCAAGCCGTTCGCTCAAATCCAATTTATACCAAATTTAGTACTTTTCGTACTTATAAGTACGAATTTCAAAAACTACTTCCATATCTCAATCCTACACTCCAACAGTAATCTTAATTCCAAATTTCTTGATTCCAACTCTATCCGTTCGCTCAAATCCAAATTGTACCAAATTTAGTACTTTTTAGTACATTTCCTACCCATAACTAAAAATTTCCAAAATTTTATCAATCCTACAATTCAACAGGGATTTTAATTCCAAACTTGAGGATGGCAGCTACATCAGATCACCGAAATTCAAATTGTATCAAATTTAGTACCATTTAGTACTTTTCGTACACATAAGTATAAATTTTCAAAACTACCTCAGTGCTATATTCAAACAATAAGCTTAATTCCGAATTTCAGGATTCCAGATATATCCGATAACTCAAATCCAAATTTGGTACCATTTAGTACTATTCGTATCCATAGTACGAATTTCTAAACCTACCTCTATCAAAACTCCAACATAAATTTTAACTCCGAATTTCACGATTCCAAATGTATCCTATCACTGAAATACAAATTGTACCAAATTTAGTACTATTTAGTACTTTTCCTACCCATAACTACAAATTTCCAAAACTTTATCACTCCAACAGTACTCCTTATTCCAAATCTCGGGTTTCCAGCTATATCCGTTCACCCAAATGCAAACTGTACCAAATTTGGTACCATTTAGTACTTCCGTACCCATGAGTACGAATTTCTACAACTACCTCAAACCTACACGCCAACAGTAATCTTAATTCCAAATTTCAGGATTACAGCTGCATCCGATCACCGTATTCCAAATTGTACCAAATTCGATACCATTTAGTACTTTTCGTGTCCAAAGTACGAATTTGCAAACCTTCCTCTTTCAACACTCCAACAGTAATCGTAATTCCGAATTTCAGGATTCCAAATGTATCCGATCACATAAATTAAAATTTGGTACCATTTAGTACTTATCGTACCCATAACTAAAAATTTCAAAAACTTAATCAATCCTACTTACCAACAGTAATCCTTATTCCGAATCTCGGGATTCCAGCTATATCCGTTCACCCAAATCCAAATTGTACCAGACTTGGTACCATTTAGTACTTTTCGTACACATAAGTACAAATTTTCAAAACTACCTCAGTGCTATGTTCAAACAATAAGCTTAATTCCGAATTTCAGAATTCCAGATACATCCGATAACTCAAATCCAAATTTGGTACCATTTAGGAGACTATTCGTATCCAAAGTACGAATTTCCAAACCTACCTCTATCAACACTCCAACAGCAATTTTAATTCCGAATTTCACGATTCCAAATGTATCCCATCATTGAAATCTAAATTGTACCAAATTTAGTACTATTTAGTACTTTTCCTACCAAATTGTACCAAATTTGGTACTATTTAGTACTATTCCTACCCAAAAGTACGAATATCCACAACTAACTCAATCCTACACGCCAGTAGGTAATCTTAATTCCAAATTTCAGAATTACAGCTGCATCAGATTACCGTAATTCAAATTGTACCAAATTTAGTACCATTTAGTACTATTCGTACACATGAGTACACATTTTCAAAACCACCTCCTTATATCAACTCATCTTCTAAACCTTGATTTTCATTCCAAATTTCAAGATTTTAGCTCTATCCGTTCACGTAATACCAAATAGTACTAAATTTAGTAACTTTTAGTACTTTTCGTACACTTAAAGTTCGAATTTTCAAAAACCAATTGGTACACCTTTCTAACTCTCCATCAATGAACCTAATTCCAAATTTCAGAATGCTAGCTCTTCGCGTTTGCCTAATACAAAGGGTACCATATTTAGTACCTTTTAGTACATTTAGTACAGTTCTAGTTCGAATTTCCAAAAATCCAGCCTTATCTGACACCTTCGGACCAAGAGTGACCCTCACCCAAAATTTCAAGATTCTAGCTTTAGCCGTTTTGTCTGGGCGTTGATTATCAGTCAGTCAGTCAGTCAGTGAGTCAGTGAATCAGTGAGTCATCATTACTGAACTCTTTTATAAGTATAGATAAAGAATAAAATTCATGGAAAATGCAAGATCGCCATCTTATATACCCTGAGATATAGGCATCCTTGCAAATTTTTTGCAACAACTAACATTTGATATTGAACACCTGGCGGCAAAAATTTGTTTTTCTCGTTAGATCCAACACCGCGAAAATTTGTTTTTCTCGTTAGATCCAACACAATTTGGCAATAGTTCAAAAAAGGCTCTTGTCGATTTGTGCAAAGAAATTGTGAATGAATACGATGGCGGTGCTTCAAACGACGTTTAAATCAGTCATAGGATTAAGAGATCGTCACAGACGACCATTCTTGAATCTATGCGTATGAGCCCGAAACAAAACAGCAATAGATCGTGAGGGTCTTCAAAGGCGATCCAAATCCAAAGAAAGTTATTCATGGAAGAAGCACTTCGAAGCATACATTCGCCCGTTTCTTCGGTTAAAACTGACCAAGTGGCTACTATACGGCTTGAAGAAAGTAGGACGATGCCTGAAGTCTCCTGAGAAATTCGAGAAACGAACAAGGGAAGGCATTGTGCACCATGTCAATACAAGCTCTCATCGAATCAAACCAGAACCTTTTTGGCCGGATAAAAGTGGAATTGATGGGTCATCCGCATTACAGCCCTGACTTGGAACCCAATGACTTTATTTGATTCCCGCACATCAAGAAAAAAGGCGTGGTCAACGACTTTCGTCGCCAGACAATTTGGAGTCGATTTAGCTATGTCCATCTGTCTGTCTGGCTGGTGCGCATGATAATTCTCGAACGGATCAGCCGATTCGAACCAAGTTTTGCACTCGTAATATTTTGCCCCAACTTAGTTTAAGTTCAAAGATGGGCCATTTCGGTCTACTTCTTTGGGTACATCTCCCACAAAAGTGAAGTTTAAGAGCCCCTCTCGGATCGTTTTGACTTTTTTTCAGCATGTTGTCCTTGCGCTCCCCTTAATGACGATACAATTTTTTCGAGGGCAAGTTCATACTTTCTGGGATACTGTTCTAAAAGCTCTAAGAAACCTTGACGGCACCAACTAAAATGGCAAATCCTCAATGTTACTCTCGCAGCGAGCTTTTAATTGGTTCAAACTTCGCACATCGTATTATTTCATCTAGTCATGTATCAGGTTGGAATATGGACTAGATCGGTCCAGCCCTTCGGGTACCTCCCACACACATTTTGGGAAAAGGGCAGTTTAACAGCTCGTCTCGGATCGTTTGGATTTTTTTTTCCAAAAAGTTCTTCTTGCGGGCCCTTTTACGATGGCGCAATTTTTTCGGGGACAAGTCTGTACTTACTGAGATAATGGCCCAAAATCTCAAAAAAATGGATAACCCTCGTAGTGAGAAACTGATTTAGTCCAAACTTTGTACATCGTATTATTTCTTACAGCCTCGAATTATGTCCGCATATTGATTACACCGGACCACTCTTTCGGGTACCTCCGACACGAAATTTGCAAAGAGTGCAGTTTAAGAACTAGTCGGGGATCTTTTTTAAATCTATGACAACAGGTTGTGAATGCGGACCTAGTTAATACGGTGCACATCCATACTTCCTGAGAAAATAAACCTTAAAACTCATATGGGGTTTTTGAGTTTCTGGGCCAACAGCATGCGTTAAGTTCTCTCAATAACATAGGCCGAAGTAGAGGCACTGTAAGATTGGGAAGCAGGGGTTCCAAGTTGGTGGTTTTCCCGCTACTTGTGGTGATTTTTGACGTACAAAAACCACTGTTTAAGCAGGAATGTCAACTGTTTTAAGGTAAAAATCGCTACAGACCTATGGTGCGTATGTGGCTGTAGCGATTTTTACCTCGGAACAGTTGGCATCCCTGTTGGGAGTTATCTTTTGATACAAGGGAGAATACAGTCAAGAATCTACGCCCGAAAAGCTGTTTGACAACATTTAGCTAGAGGGCGATGATGTGGATCGGACAACAAAAAATACATACAAATATGTCCCCAAAGATAGTTCGAAAAGATATATTAATCATGCCATTTTGAAGCTATATTTCTTTTTAAAATAAGGAACCTCTACAAAGGACGTTTAGGTCCACCACGCCCGTTATTATTTTTAATATTCCTGGGCTGAAGGTCCTAAGTTATCGGCCAGGTCGATCGATTCTTTTTTAATTGTTAATATTTGTTCAAGTACCAACCACTAATCATAATTTTTTAAAAAAATTTCCAAAGAATATCACAGCTAACATGCGTTATGGACATTGGAGGTATTCCTTAGAAATTATCCTTGCAATCATTTCCATCTCCTCTCTTCCAATATCTACTTCCATCATGAGTGAAATCTTTGAACCTATCATCAGCAATATTCATTAAACACCAAACAAAACTTTTGCTTTACATAAATGACAGAGGGTTAAAGGTCAAACACTTATTAATGGCAATGCTAATGAAATAATGACAACACTTCAAGAAGAAGAAACAGAACATTACATGGTAGGACTTTAAGAATGGAATCACAAAAAAATAAACAAATTTGTCTCTTCTTAAAGAGCAAAAACAAAAAGACAACAAAGCAAGACATCTTAAAGCTTTAAGAATCCTGCCCCGGTGGAAAACATGTCCTGTGTATATGTGGAAATGAACATGCTCGTGTCTAACTTAAAGATTTCTTACGTTTAAGTGGTCCTTGGAAAACAGACATGGATGGCAGACATGTTGTATCGATTAAATGTTGAAAATGCTTAAATACTCAAGTGTAATATAAAGGAGACTGCGAACTGGCGGACGGACAGTCAGACAGCAAAAAAAAGCGAAACAAGAAAATACCTATAGAAGAAAAACCCCAACAGACAGGATAGGGAGTGAGACATGAAAATCAAAACAAAAATTTCGCAGCACGAGTAAATAGTAAATAACACAAAGAAGAAACTACGAAAAACTACACAACAAAAGGCAAAGAACAAGAAGAATAAGAAAAACTATAACAAAATCAAAGGAAAGAATTGAATGCCAAAAGTGCAGAAAAACAAAAACCGATATATCCTTAATGCAATAATATATAGTATATTTTTGGTTTGTTCCACATGCGGCAACAACATCTACGAAACATGCCGTGATGCTGTCCCGCAGAAGTATTTGGCGGTTACTTGGGTATTTCCTTTTTCGTTTCGCGCTAATCAATGAATTAGAGTCACAAACCACAAGGCAAGTGCGAGTACGACAACCACCCTTAATTTCGCCCATGAAAATTTGTTTCAGAAAATTAGAGAACTTTTCCAGTTGGAGTACGAAGTACATGGAGAGTGTGGAAATATATGATAAAGAAATATAAAAAAAATAGAAAAGGCCAAGAACAACTACCGGCAAACTTAAGGACATTGCCGTAGATGAAAGGAAGGAATGTTAATGCAATTGACCATGTGAAAATTGGAGCTAACAGTGGTTAGCAAACTAAACTCTAGGAAACTCAAGAAAACTTCTATTACAAATATACAAGCAAGAACAGCGTTATGTTCGACTGGACCTAAGTTTTTATACCCTCCACCACGTGCTATCTATACAGCTCGAACAATTATTTTCCTTTCATTTATGAAAGTTCTAAGTGGAATATACAATCTGAGTATCACTTCCTTTTAAACAAGTTTTAACCGATGTTTTCAAGCCATTCAGAATCCGAAATACCATGTTCCAGTCATACCATTTGGACGATGCGTGTAGAACCTTCAAAAACTGGAGGTACTGGAGGAGCTAAAGTTAATTCCGTAGACTAATACATTAAAGGATCAATTTTGTTTCTTTTTTTCCTGATCTGATGATAACCACGAGCCCATATGAATGTCGAGATGTTTAAATTCGTTATCAGACGTTTCATTCTGGAGGCTGAATTTCACGACTGTCCGTTCTCATTTCCTATTTTGGTATTAAATCGCCTAGAATTATTTTAATGTCATTGGAAGGGCATCGGTCATATGTGTTTTCTAAGCCCTCGTAAAATATATCTTTGGTCTGCTCGTTCTTTGGTCGGGGCATAGGCCTAGAAGTGGGATTCTCTAACTCATTTTTTCGGCTAGCGACAAAAATCGGTAAAATTAAAATACAAAATTATTAATGACAAGTCGAAATAAAAGTTGACAACACTACCGATACTGTGGACAATGGTATTCGGGTATGTTCTGAGACACACCACTTCTCACTTCACGGTACCACCCGATTTTCGGTATTTTTAATGTCGTAGCTACATCACACCGAAATAACTGAAATTTGGTACTAAGTCTTCGTTGGGGTGTATTTGTTGGTATAGGTCCACGCCTTCACATTGCCCCATAGAACGGTACCTCCCGATTTTCGGTATTTTGAAGGTTTCTGGCCTTAATATTCCACCGAAATAACTGAATTTGGTTATTTCATTTGGTTATCCCCCATAGAAACATTGCTCTTGATTTTTGGAATTTTTTAAGTTTTAGCCACATTATCTTACCGAAATATAGGAAATTTGTTTATTAGTCTTCTGAGTCTAAAAACTTTCCACAGGAATGTGTCTGTATAAATTGAAGAAATTTGCTGATAACGCTCTAAAGGATCAACCAATTCTGTTCAAAATTTGGCTTTCGTAATATTTTGTCCAAACTTAGTTTAAGTTCGAAGATGGGTTATATCGATCCACTCCTTCCGGTACCTCCCCCACAATAGATCGAAAATGTTCGGAAAATTTGTGTGCACGATAACTCTTGTAGGGAGTAACCGATTTAGTCCACACTTTGTACATCGTGGAGTTTGTACTAGACTTAGATGAGGTTCAATAGGGGCTCAATCGGTCCACTCCTTAGGGTACCTCCCATACAAAATTTCGGAAAACTTCAGTTTGGTACATGCTCTCGAATCGCTTTGATTTTTGTTGTAGCAACTTGTATTTACAGCCCCCATACGACGGTGCAAGTTTCATCTGGGACAAGTCCATACTTCTTGAGCAAATGCCTGAAAAGTGCAAAAAAAAACACCTATGACACCGTGTTAAAGCGGCCAACAGACCATCTGCGTTTTCACATGTATGTTGTCACTTTGGGTATACTAATATACAGAACAGCTGATACCATACATGTGAAAAAGCAGATAGTCTGATGGCGGCCTTTTTTGGTTGGAGCGCAAGATAGCTGTTGAACGGATCTGCAGACTTGGTTCAAATTTGGCCCTCATAATATTTTGTCCAATCTTAGTATGAGTTCGAAGATAAGCCATATCGGTCCACACCTTCAGGTATCTCTCCCCCAAAAGTTCAAAAAAGTTCGGAAAAATTGTGCACACGATAACATACATCTGCCATACGTATACCAGGTTTCAATATGGACTATATTTGTCCACTCATTCAGGTACCTCCCGCACAAAATTTTTGATAAATTCAATTTAAGACCTGTTCTCGATACACTTTAATTTCTGTTGAAGCAACTTGCATTCGCTGCCTCAATTACGACGGTAAATGCTTTTTCATGGGTAAGACAATACTTCTTGAGAAAACAGCCCAAAAGGTGTCAAAACTTAGTTTCAATTCGAAGATTGGCAACAACTTCCTGTACTTCCCTCCAATATTTACAAAATGTTACTAAAATGGTATGCACGATATCGTTTGAACGGGGCACCAAATTTATCCAAACGTTGGATCTCCAAATATTTTATCCAAATTTAGTTTAACTTCTAAAATGGCCGATATCGATATTCTCTTTATGTTACCTCCCCCCCCAAAAGTTCTACAATTGTGTCGATCTGTCCGTAGATGAAAGTTTTAATTCACATTGGCTGAGGGTATATCTCTGTCGGCAAAGTCGACTGATACTTTTTTACTTGTTAAGATATAGAAGAACAAATTGGGACAATGCACTCACTTTATTTCCGCCTTAACTAACACTAAAAAAAAATTTTATAGAGGATTGCCCGTTATGATTTGTTTCAAGGTTTTAACATTTTTAGGATATAGAAGTTCAGGTCACAGTTTTAGGTTATTTTTTTTTTTTTGTTAGTACTTCACGATTTGCTAGAAAACTGCAAGTCTTATCGAAATGGGACTAGAGAAAATCTTATAGCTGTGAAAATTCTATACAAGATTGGCTTTTGTAATTTTTTCCTAGGTTGCACGATTTTTAAGATATATGTATAAGTTTAAGTTGGGAAATTGCAGTCATGACTGCTTTATAAGGAGACAGTACAATCAGGGAATTGTCCCATTTTGAACTTCTATATTCCAAAAATAGTAAAACCTATGAAAATATCATAAAGGACAATCTTGTGGAGAATTTTTTCTGCTACAACATTTTCTTTAGTTGCATTCTGATATGGCTTGCGGTTACCCAGCAAAATCGTGAAAACCTAAAAACAACCCGAAAAATTTTAACTTTGACTGAGATTTAATAAAAACAGAATCCACAAACAATATCCAGGTGTAAGCTCCTTCACGGTGTACCTTAACCAAATTTTAATGGAAGGTGCTTACACCTGGGAAGTTTTTGCAGATTCTGAAACTACAATGCTCATAGATGAGAAATATCAAGGAACAAAAAATCGCCGGAGGGATTTTCAAATAAATCGCGATTTAAGTTCACATTTTTAGGGGTTCTTTAGGTTTTCACGATTTTGCTTGAAACCGCGAGTCCTATGTAAATGGGCCTAAAGAAAATGTTGTACTGCAATATCCCAAATTAAACTTAAATATCTTGAAAACTGTACAACCTAGGAAAAAATAAATCATCCAATCTTGTAGAGAATTTTTACAGCTACAACATTTTCTTTAGTCCCATTTTGATATGACTTGCGGTTTCCAAGCAAAATCTTGAAGACTTAAGATAAAAACCTAAAAATTTGAACTGAACCTCTTTATCTCAAAAATGGTAAATCCTATGAAAAAACTTAAAGGTCAGTCTTGTAGAGAATTTTTACAGCTACAACATTTTCCTTAGACTCATTTCGATACGACTTGCGGTTTCCAAGCAAAATCATGAAAACCTAAAAAAACGCTAAAATTATGAATTTATCGCGATTTATTTAAAAATTCCTCCGGCGATTTTTTCTGTGTTTTTATTTTTCTTATCTATGAACACTGCTGCTTCAGAATCGGCGAAATCTTCCAATGTGTAAGCGGTTTTCATTAAAAGTTAGTTAAGGCGGAACTGAGCATGATATTGTTTTATAATGAGGCGAAACAGTCAGTCCATTGTCTCAATTGGAACTTCTATATCTCAACAACGGTAAAACCTACGAAAATATCATAAAAGTCAATCTTATGGAGAATTTTCACAGCTACAACATTTTCCTTAGGCGCATTTACATAGGACTCGCGGATTCTATGCAAAATCGTGAAAACCTAAAGAACCCCTAAAAAGGTGAACTTAAATCGCGATTTATTTGAAAATCCCTCCGGCGATTTTTTCCTGGTTATTTCTCGTCTATGAGCATTGTAGTTTCAGAATCTGCAAAAACTTTTCAGGTGTAAGCACCTTCCATTTAAAATTAGTTAATGCGCATCGTGCCTTTCATTTAAAGTTGGTTCAAGAGCACCTTGTTGGAGAATTCGATTTTTTTTTAACTCTTATAATTAGATCGCTTTAGGATAAAGATAGGGGACATGGACGATAATAAATCTTAAACAGCATCAATGGGCAAAAAATCCGAATTCGAAGTCCGTAAGAAAAAATAAAGGTTACAGACAAAATCTTTTGATAAATTTAAAATTCCCAATGAATAACTCGGTTTTACAATGCAACCGAAGAAATGACGTAGAATATACATTAGGCCGGGGCGATTTGAAAACCCTAATGGGCCCTTCGCGTTTCTGATTCCTGGGGTTGAACTGAGCAAAAAAGTCTACTGGACCATATGTCTACGATGAAAATCGAGCCTCCCGATTTTGACTTTAAGTTTTTTATTGACGTTTTTTGAATATTTTGGCACATAACAGCCAAACCATTGAGATTTTCGATCCAACACAAAGACAAACATTGTACCCAAGACAGTAATTGAAAACTCTCTAATACATCACAAAAGCATTGGAACGCTCCTTCAGGCAGTTTTGGCCTTAAGAATGTGCAAACTTTTCGGAAAATGTCGATAAATGAGATTGTGCTACAAAATTTGACCCGAAAAATATTCAAGTGTTCTGATGCAAAATTATATCGTGTTGAGATCCATGGACAACGACAATGGCTTTATTTCGTTTGGGTCACTTCGTTTTATTTTTTTATGACGATAAAAGTAGTGCAAATCTGGGTTTCTAACATTTTCAAATTTAAACGGGCATATCTTATTTTTTCCACAACGGATTTCTTTTGGTCCTTCTTCCTTTTAAAGAGGTGAATAATGTCTTTTGAATAAGCTATTATTGTTTTAAATCGGTTAACAAATGGCTAAGTTATAGTGGTTTATGTCTGAAAACCCCCACAAAAAACCTATAAAGGAATTTCTCATAATTTTCAAAAATATAATGTTTTTTTGTTTTGTTCAATATTTATTTTGAAAATTCTGAGAAATTCCTTTATAGGTTTTTTGTGGGGGTTTTCAGACATAAACCACTATAACTTAGCCATTTGTTAACCGATTTAAAACAATAATAGCTTATTCAAAAGACATTATTCACCTCTTTAAAAGGAAGAAGGACCAAAAGAAATCCGTTGTGGAAAAAATAAGATATGCCCGTTTAAATTTGAAAATGTTAGAAACCCAGATTTGCACTACTTTTATTGTCATAACAAAATAAAACGAAGTGACCCAAACGAAATAAAGGCATTGTCGTTGTCCATGGATCCCAACACGATATAATTTTGCATCAGAACACTTGAATATTTTTCGGGTCAAATTTTGTAGCACAATCTCATTTATCGACATTTTCCGAAAAGTTTGCACATTCTTACGGCCAAAACTGCCTGAAGGAGCGTTCCAATGCTTTTGCGATGTATTAGAGAGTTTTCAATTACTGTCTTGACTACAATGTTTGTCTTTGTGTTGTATCGAAAATCCCAATGGTTTGGCTGTTATATGCCAAAATATCCAAAAAACGTCAATAAAAAACTTAAAGTCAAAATCGGGAGGCTCGATTTTCACGGTAGATATATGGTCCAGTGGACTTTTTTGTTCAGTTCAATCCCAGGAATCAGAAACGCGAAGGGCTCATTAAGGTTTTTTTGCTTCCACACAAATCGCCCCACCCTAATATACATACCTATTTTTAAATTGTAAGGCATAAAGTAAATAAAAAGTTATCATAAAAGTCAATGCGACGGGCTAGCAACGCGGACCCGGGTCTGCTAGTCAGTAATAAAAATATATAAAAAAGAACGGGTTCTATTTTCATGTGAAATGTCCTCTTCAAAGAAATATCATCTTCACTAGCCTACATTCATTAAATTCGAAGTCTATCCTCATTTTATACATGAATTGGTTTTGCCAGAAACGCTCTGACGGTCATAGTTATGCGCTTGTTATTTAAAGCTCCACTCACATGTATAACGGCATTTGCACTAAGGCTTTTTGCCGGGTTAACCTGTCGGAAGCCAATCTAACTATCAGATGGGATTGCTCCATTCTGTAACTGAGGGAAGAGATATCGTAGTCATCGGTTCGTTCACCTCAAAATATCCGCTACAATGTGTCTATCCTGTAGGAATGTCAATAGTGAATCTATACTGACTGACAACTGACATTCTCCGCAGTACTACTGACAAATTGTAAACAACTCATGTAATTTCCTATATACATTTTGTATGAACGTGTCACTAGTGACATTCGAAAGTCACTAGTGACATTGGAACTAGTATGTCAGTAGTAAATCAGTAGTTGCTGAGGGACCATGTGTTGACATTGGAGGTAGTAAGTCAGTGTAATCATTTAAGGTAGTGAGTCAATAGTTCATGAAGGACCATATAAAGACATTGGTAACAGAGTTTCACTACTAGATTTGTTAGTCTATTTGGAGCTTTTAGTTGATTTAAGGCTTTTAAATCAACTAAAAAGATGCATATTTGTACCTTTATTTATTATTTTTATAGTAAGTCTAGCTTAATTTCATATTTGTTGTTTTCAAATTTAAAAAAAAACAACAAGTTTTTAAAGTGGGGGTAGTTAAAACTGATTTACTTTATTGAAAGGCAGAGAATACTTTGTCCAACGCCACTTGGAGTCATCACTTCTCTTAGTTCTTTCCCAGCAAAATTTATTTGAAGTTGTTCCTTGTGAAGTAGTGATTGAATAGCTTTTTTGAAGCAGTCCACGCAGAGTCATGAAAAATGCAGTCCCTTCTTCACATTTTGACAATGTCCGATTTGAATCCATTTCATTAATTTTTCACATCTTAGAAATTTCAAAATTTTGCAAAAAAAAACTTAAAAAGACAAAGAACATAATTTGTTTCTTGTTAGTTATAATAACAGCATTATGTTTGCATCCATAAAAAGTAATTTGTATACAAAAAATAATAAAAGTGATTTCGAACTACATCTTTGTTTGTAGCCAAAGAAGTAGTTGAATCATATGTTGTTGTGATTTATTCACTACAAAGAACTAATGCAAAATGTGTGCTTAAGAAGTAAATTAGACAGTATCCTCACTGCACCATGCCCTTGTAAAAATCATGACTTCTTCCACGTAAAAAGATGTAGTCCGAAATCACTTGCACTCATGATTTAACTACTTCTTTGGCTACAAACATTTTGCTGGGTTGTATTGAAACAAAGAACTCTTCCCCAATTTTATTACGACTCGTGCTCAAGAATAAGTGTGACTAATGAATTCGTTTAAATGCGAATTCAACCGAAACACCTAAAAGCTCTCGTGGCCGCATATGCGGCCGTACGTTTATATTAACGAAATCCAGTGAATTTCAATTGTCGACCCCATAGCGAATGCATCAAATAAAATCCACTTAAATAAATAAAATAAATAACAAGGATTTTTTTTGACGTATAAGTAATGGAATTGTCATTTGAAATCCTGTACAATAAGACAATGGACAGTTCAAACAGCTAATTTGTATATTTTATTCAAGAAAATAAAGTAAAATAACGATTGTTGACAACCTGTAGACAAAATCTTGACAAAGTCACCATAATAGTAGACGATGTGGTGATACGTGGACACTTGACCCCAGACTTCCTACAGGGTAGACATAAATACAGTGTTCCTATCGTTACCTGGTGGGGTATTTGATACACGCATATGGTCGTTCACCTGAATTTCACTAAGGAATGTAACCCATTGAACTGAATGATATTCCGCAATCGTCTTGGCTAGGTACATATAAAATATACTTGGTCTGTCGTACCCTTTTCTTTTGTATGCTTTTGGGCTAAAATATGGCTGAATAAAAAAAACATTTTTTATTGGATTTAGTTCTGCATCTTTCTAGGTGATTTTGGAGCAAAAATAATAAACCTTCAACAAACTACAAACCCACAACCCATGATGTTTCAGTTCTAGATGCGGTTGGGCAGCCTTTCCTGCTCCACAATACCTTAAAGGCGACCTTGATGTTTCCAAATGTAACCACCAGCGTGTAGACTGCTCCTTTTATGTCAATTTCCGAACGCAGTATGGATAGTGATATTTTGATATTTTCCTTCTATAAAAGTTCCATTAAAATCCGACTTTTGAAATGAAAAAACAAATGAGCAAAGGCTATAGTCGGGACGGGGCCGACCATGTGATACCCTACACCACTACCCCTCTGCATAAGCTTTTCACTGGTACAGATTTCATTTAGGGAATATAATCCGACTACCACCAAACATAATATTCCCTATTTCTCTCTGGGACCCCCATAAGCAATAAAAATTTCGTGACCAGCCGATCATAATTGCGACCTGTAGAGCAATTGCAAAAAATTGAAGAATTGGATGCATTGTGGTATCTCCCTTGTTTGGCCACCTACCTACTTTACTCCAGTGTAAAGGTAATATTTTATTCTTCCATTAACGGGCTTTACCGTTGGAATACCCCTACTAGAAGCCGATGTACTCACAAAGAATAAAACTTTGAATTTGTCTCCACATACGTTTTTCCCCATTCCGACCCCTAAATATTATCCGACTATCACCAAAATCAATAGGCTTTTTCTTCTGTGGGGCCATCATCAACCCCCAAAATTTCGTGTCTATCCGATCAGAATTTCAACCTGTAGCGTGATTACAAAAAATGGAAAACTTAAATATATTACTGACTTTTACGATATCTCGGTTGTTTGCCCACTTACGCCAACATACTTTACATCAATATAAAGGAGATCTTTTCTTCTTCCATTGACGGCCTTAACTATTGGAATACTCCTACCAGAAGCGGAGATATTCACATAAGAAAAAAACGTTGACTTTTCTCCACATAAGCTTTTTGGTTATTCCGACTCCTGAATATTATCCGACCATCACTTAACTTAATATGCTTCTTCTTCTGTGGGACCCACATCTGAAAAAAATCGTGGCGATCCGATCAAAATTGCGACATGTAGCGTGATTACAAAAAAATCGGAAAATGGAAAGTATTACCGACTATTGCGATATCTCTGTTGTTTGACCACCTACGACAGCCTACTTTGCATCATTGCTTTGCTTTTGGAAAGACCCCATCCAAATCTGTGATATTCGTCATTATGATTAAAATCGCATAATTGAAATGTTGGGTTGTATTTGCGACTATTGTGATATCTTCGTTGTTTGATTACCTACGACAACCTACTTTACGTCGTTAGACACGTGATATTTTCTACTTTCATTAGCAGGTTTTGCTTTTGATATACCCATTGTAGATGCGCAGATATTCGCTTTGGAAAAAAACGTTGACTTTTTCGCCAAATAAGTTTTTTGCCCATTCCGAGCCCCAAATATTATCCGAGCATCACCAAAATCAATAGGCTTCTTCCCCTCCGGGACCCTCATCAACACTCAAAATTTGGTGACGATCCGATCAAAATTGACAGACGGACGGACGGACACACATATCCAGATCGACTCAGCTCGTTCATTTTGGTATATATATGTATGGGTCTACGACCATTATTTCGATGCGTTACAAACTTTTTGACCAAAACCAACTTATAATACCCTCCCCACATAGTGGTGTAGGGTATAATAAAATAATATGGGATTTTAGTTAGTGATAATCTTTTATTCCCCCTTAGGCAATTTCTAAGGTATTTTCGACATTTGTCATTGTTATTTTTCTTCATTATATTCATTTGCATCACATATGTCGTTTAATACATAAAAACATAAATCCACGATTATTCCTTCAACAGTTTCACAAACATTTTTCCACAAAAAACTGTTTTAACCACTGTCTTAATGAGGTTAATAAAATTAGCAAAGAAATTAAACAAAGAATAGAAAAGAGTATTTGCACAAGAAGAAAGTTCAAAACGGAACATGAAACACAGAAGAACAAGGAAAAATAAAAATCAACAAACATCTTTGGCATGCAGTTTCCTAAGAAACACGAAAAAGAAAAACCCCAAAAAGACCGTGGAGAACAGTACATCTCATGGTTTGCTAACCAAATAAGAGGCATGTGTGAGTAAAACACCGAAGACCAGAAAAGTTCTTACCAAATAAAAATGGGGCTATCCATTCCCCCCTTTTCAAAACAAAATTGAAACTAAATTTGTGTGTGTGTGTCTGTGTTTCGAAGTATAAAAATTCGGCATGCGCACTATTCCTCAATGTACAGAATAGAATCTGAGCGAGGAGAGTATAGTAAAGTTTAAGCATTTGATGCTGATTGGCTGCAAAGTTCAATACAAGTGGGGAGCCATGTGGTATGGAGCTTGGTACTAACACAAATGAGACAACAATGAAATTATCTTCCAATCTATGTGGGGAGAGCAAAAGAATTTTTGTGAGTCAGTCCTCTGTTAAGCGAAATACCCCTCCATTGAGAATCAATAGATTTTGTGGAATGTATCTGCTTCAATGGATGCTCTTCGGTGGAACTCTTTGTAAATTCCCTTGCTACTTGGTCTTCACTGCAATTAGCTTGCATTGTTTTACGCTCTCAGCATCTCCAAAACACCGGCATGATTATCGTCTTCTTCATCATCATCTTTATAATTATCATCAACTGTTGCCAATTGTCTTTTGTCTATTCCATTGCAATTTCATTGCTTCGCTTATCCGTTCGTTGTCTTTTCAAAATTTAAGTGGACGTTAAACGTCCACAAACCAAACGTTATACGCGGCGAGTTTTTCCAATATTTCTCATACGCTTTGATTACCCTCCCGTCCAAAAAAATAAAACGAAAAAATGAAACTAATTTTTATCCCCAAGTTTAAGTTGTGAATTTTTCTGGTTTTCCTTGGAGCGTGTCGTTGACTGACTTGTCGTTTGGAAAGAATCTGTTTTTTTTTCGGATTACGTTTTGCCGTAGCCGTGTTCTTCGTCGTTTTTTGAGGCTGGCTTATTATAGTTGTGAACTTGTTTTGTTTTGACGTCTGTCACCCTTCTCGCACTTGAAACGAGAATTGATGACGATGTGATGAGCGCGACAAATAAAAAAAGAAGAAATATAACAGTGCGTTACAATTAAGTGCGTGAGTGTTAATGAAAGCGTTTTGTGCAGAAGAAAAATATAGCAATCTCAAGAAATGCTACAATTTACAGGGAAATTAAATGCCGTCGGCTAATAGAAAAAAGTAAAAATTTTTTCACAATATGAAATAAGGATACCATTAAAAAAATATGAAAACTGTGAACCGAAGATATTCTAAAAAGTACAAAATAACAAGAATTTGCTTATTTATAACACTTTCAGTAGGATATTTATTCTTATTTGGTGAGCGTCAACTGATTCATTATTTTTTAAGGAAAATTTTGAGGACAGTTGTCAGGTTTAAGGTTATAAAATTTACAACTTTCCTACGGGTACCCTTGAACCCCGCGTGATTTTAGTTTTTTACGTGCCGGAAAATCCTCAAATAGATATTTTGACAATTCCGCGATTCTCTTTAAACAGTTTACGTAAATGAAATCCTTTATACGCGATTATAATATTTGTCAAAAATTGTTTCATAAATAACGGAGATTCTGAAGTAATATCCGTATTTAACCCAAAATAGTATGTGGTGTCACATGGTTCTTGACGATTCTGTCTAATATATGTTATACGAGGGGAATTAAAAAAGTTTCTGGCCTTACAATGAAAACGCGAATATTTACCATCAAACATACTTTCATTATACCCTCAGCCTTTAGGCTATGAAGGGTATATACACTTTCATACGGGCAAAATGTGCCTCATCGAAATAATGGTTTTAGACCCCAAGTATGTTTGGACGAAATGTGTTTCAGACAATTTGGAGTCGATTGAGCAATGTCCGTCCGTCTGTCTGTCTGTCTGTCTGGCTGGCTGGAGCGCACGATAACTCTCGAAGGGATGAACCGATTCGGTTCAAATTTTGGCTTTCGTAATATTTTGTCCAAACTTAGTTTAAGTTCGAAGATGAGCTATATCGGTCCACTCTTTCCGGTACCTCCCCCACAAAAGTTCGAAAATGTTCGGAAAATTTGTACGCACGATAACTCTTGAAGGGTGTAACCGATTTGGTCCATACTTTGCCCATTGTGGAGCGTGTACCAGACTTAGATCAGGTTTTAATATGGACTCAATCGGTCCACTCCGTCGGGTACCTCCCACACAAAATTTCGGAAAAGTTCAGTTAAGGAACATCTCTCGAATCGCTTTGATTTTTGCTTTAGCAACTTGTATTCACTGCCCTCCATACGACGGTATAAGTTTCATCAGGGGCAAGTCCATACTTCCTGAGAAAATAGCCTGAAAGTTGCAAAAAAAACCCTATGACACCGTGTGAGGAGGTTGGAGGGCAAAATAACTCTCGAACAGGTCTGCCGATTCGGTCCAAAGTTTGGCCTTAGTAATATTTTGTCCAAACATAGTTTAAGTTCGAAGATAAACCATATCGGTCCACTCCTTCAGGTACCTCCCCCACAAAAGTTCAAAAATGTTCGGAAAAATTGTGCGTACGATAACTCTTGAAGAGAGTGGCCGAATTGGTCCATACTTTACACATCCTAATATATCTACCAGATATAGATCAGGTTCAAATATGGACTATATTTGTCCACTCCATCCGGTACCTCCCACTCAAAATTTCGGATACATGTTCACTTTAAGACCTGCTTTCGAATCACTTTGATTTTTGTTGAAGCAACTTGCATTCGCTGCCTCAATTGGGATGGTAAAAGTTGTTTCAGGGGCAAGTTCATACTTCTTGAGCAAACATCCCTGAAGTTCTAAAAAGTCCTTATGGTACCATATATAGAGGCTGGAGATCCATTCTTTTTAGTATCTCCTCCGCAAAACTTTTGATATTAAATCCTAATCAACATTTTTGTCAGTTCAAACGCCCAAAATTCTTAAAACTCCCTAAATACATGCGTTTTTTTGGAAAAAAATTGTTTCAATATACACAGGCTGTCGGCAAAGCCGACTGATACTTTTTTACTTGTTGTATTCTCAAGTAATCTCCAACATGATTTATACACCTTTCCATGCGATCAAACCAATTGTTAAAGCACTTTTTCCACTCCGATTGAGACACCTCAAAAACATGGATTTTCAACGCTTTTACAGTCTCCGATTTCTTTCGGCCTCATACGCCACCTGGGTCAATCTTATAAACGTCATTTAAATTAAATTTCTTGTCCCGATCAGCACGGGATCCAACGAGAAAAACTCCATTTTTGCCGGCGGTTGTTCATGCAATATCAAATGTTAGTTGGTGGAATAAATGCCCAATATATGCCTCTATCTCACGGTATATAACATAACATTATCCATTCTCGCACGGCTTTTTTTCTGATACAACTGCCGTTTTTGGACGACCCTCACGAACTTCCATGGATTCATTAAACCAGTTTTTCATAGTGCTATATAATGGTCCTTTATGGACATACAAATGTTTAATTTGATCCATGCACTCTTGCCGTGATTATCCACGAAGAAAGTTGTAAAAAAATTTTCACAAGTAAATTCCATTTTTTTTACAAAGTGATTTTTTCAAGTCCCTGTAAACAATACAACACATAGTCGTATGTCAAACTGTCCTGAGTACGTTTAAGCTAAAAAATGTCAAACTTTGCAGAAACTTTTTTAGTTTCCCTCCTATTTTTAATCGGTGGTCACTGAAATCGGATGCACATCGCGCAATTGTTGGCCACTTGTAGGTTTTTTGAATAGTAAGCTGCAACTGATGGCACACTTTGGCCGCTGAATGAAGTTTGGAAAAATATACACATATTGATGAAAATTCACTCGCTGTTTCCGAAAGGTGCATGCCCCGTAACTGATTTTGACGAATTCCCGAATTATACGCATTTTAATTTAAAGGTTTTTTCTTTGGTTGCAATTTCAATATTACTCCCTATTTCTTAATTCTATTGCTTTTCGCAGTACGCAAATATATGTACGTTCAGTATTGCAAATTACTTTCTTTGAAGAAGAATGTTTCGTATAAAACCAAAAAATATGTATATTTCAACAATGAGTTTTCCTTGTTGTTGGTGTAATAAGCAAATTATAAACCCAATCGTTATAATTTTGTCTCACATTTTTCTACGCGTTGTCTAGATTCTGTATATATTTTTAATTTATTTTTTAGAGATTTCATATAAATCTCTGAGTTAGGTTAAATTAAATTTACTCCAAATTTTTTTCACAATTTTTTGATTTTCCGCGAAAATAAAAATAAATTTAGGAGAAATTAACCATCGACGGATAAGGGAATAAAAACCACCAAAGCTTTTGGGTGCAACATCAAATTTTGTGAACGCGAACAGATTTGAATCAGGATTTTTTTCTTAACCCATGTACGACAAATCTTGGATGTGTCCACGAAAATGTTTTTAATTCTTTTTGTTTTCCATGGAATTTTAAAATAAATTTGAAATTTACCATATAAACGTTATCACAGTCAAGCGTTATTCGTTTAAATGTCTGCATTGAAATGTAGAAGCTGCATTGTTAGAGAACAATTTTAATGTTTTAAGGGTTATAGCAACTTATTGAGTACTAAAAAACATTTTTCATCCGGTCATCCGCTGCGTAGCGCAAACATTTGCATACAACCAAGTGCTGTCGGCCAGCCCCATGAGGACTTTGTTCCCAGTTCCGATCTTATTGCAAGTAGCGGTGGCTTAAGCGGATGGATTAAATATGCTAACGAACGTAACATCCAATATCTAGGGGATAGTTTGTGGTCGGAATCACATATGCTAATCAGTAACTTTTTAACAAACTTTACTCATTGTTTATTTTTCAATATTATCAATTGTTTGCGTTGTTGTTGTCACAATAACAAAAGAAATTTAAACAATATCGATATTTGTTAATAGGGCAGAATAGGCCTACAGGATTCTAAATGACAATATGTTCAGGGGTAGTCTCATTTTACCCGTCCAAGTGATGAACAGTGTGGCAGTAGAATTTGTGGCGCATATTTTCATATTGCTCAAATGTAAGAACTGTACTAAGTCAACTGTGTACGATCTCTGACATCAGGAGGAATTGCAGGAAGATAGCTATCGTGATGCAGTGGGCATGTAAAACTTCTTTAAAAATGCTGTCATAACATATGCCATTCGGACTCGGCGGTAAAAATCCATTGAGCCATCGGCAAACACTCATTGAAATGAGAGAAGTCTCCCTTGTCCTTTTGGAGATGTCCTGGTAACTACTCTCTATTTCCCTCTACGGGTATTCGACTTCTTATTTGATATAATTGATTACACTATGTAACACTGAAAATGCAAACAACTTCCAGTATGCACTTTTTGAAAGTACATATTGAGACTACAAAAACCCTAGGTGGGGTTTGTACAGTCTGATCCAGTTCGGATTTTATCGCCTCATCTAAAACTAAATTTTTTTGCATTTATTTTTTTGCCACCTAAGAAAAACTCCATCTAGGGTATCAAAATCGATAAAATATAGAAGATTTTACATCATTTCTAGAATTCTGGTCGGAGTTGAACCACGTAAGCTTTTGCAAAAATCTTCCAAATATAGTTTTCAGAAGTTCTTCAGAACATTCTGAAACTCTATAATGCTTATTTCATATTGATTCACCCGTATTTTGTATCATATCTTTTACAACATGTACTTCAAACTCTGTTCACACAGTCAGTTAATTCTCATGTTTGGGGTTTCGCTGCATTGTTGAAATATGTATTTAAAGAATTGTAAATACTAAAGCTCGTGATGGAGGAATTTTACAACAATGACTTATTCCGACAAGTTTTGTATTACATTCCAGCGAATATTTTTCTAAAAGAAAACAATAAGAAACATTTAAAAGTTTTAGGGATATGGTACGAAATGTAAAAAAAATATTGTATTCTTGTCTACAAATTTGCTTCAGAGGTCTGCAGAAGATTCGCATTGGTTTCAGAGCTATAGCCCCCAATTACTTTAAAAAGTCAATATTTAACCATGTTTAGATGGGGCCATAAAATCTTAGCTGGATCTGGCTCAACAAACCCCTACTAGGTCTTTCGTCGTTGGGGTTTGTACTTTCAAAAAATCCTGAGTTCAAATTGTTTGCATAAGATTACCTTAAAAATGTTGAACAGGGTTACCCAAAGTTTCAAACACGGCTGGAGGGAAATATTCTGAATTATCAAAACACAGAGAAGAATGAGAAAGAAGAAACAAATAAATACAAGAATCCCATGGTGTACATACACAAAAGAACATAGATACAATAAAAACAATTATAAGAGGAACTCAAACAAACAAACCTCAACAAAATTGTTTTTCGCAGCGGCATGAATGCCGAGAGAGAATAATTAAATTGTCGAAGAAAAGGAATAATATTGTCCAGTTGACAAAAACTATTGTTGGATATGACAAACTCAATTGTTTTAATTGACAAAAACGATTATTGGAGTTACAATACTACATACGGAATATCTTTACAATACATATTTTACTCTTCGAATATTGTTGAGTCAATCATATTTTTTTTCTCTTCTGGGATTTTAGCGAAATAGTAGGAGAACTCCCAACAATTTTTGTTCAAATTTTTCTAATCAAACCACAAAATATATTTGGAACAATGTTTCAAAAATAAGTTTTTTCTGTTTTTTTTTTTTTTTTTTGTTGCTATAATATGCAATTTATGCACCCAATCTCTATTAAGTCGGTTTCATATTTTTCTATGCATTGTCTAGATTCTGTAGATATTTTTAACATATTTTTTTAGGGGTTTGTACGGAATCTGGGACAGGATAGTTTGGACTTACTTCAATATTTTTTTTATTATATGTTGTCTTTTCGCGAAAATAAAAATAAATTTAGTAAACATTTAAACATCTACGAATAGATATGGAATGCTGTTAACGATGCATAACGATACATAAACTTTCTCATAAAACAAATAAGACAGTTTTAAATATTTTTTTATGAGATTAACAAGTAAAAAAGTATCAGTCGACATTGCCGATAGAGCTATACCCTTAGCCTGTGTGGATTGAAATACATTTTTTACTTACGTATTTAGGGGGGTTTTCAAAACAATATGGATAGGACTAAAGAGCAAACATTTGCGGGGATATTGATAGATAGTTCTTTTTTAAACTGAATTTCGAAAATATTTGGAGTACCATTTTAGCGAATATTTTGGAACTTTTGTGGGGAAGGTATCGGAAGGTCCACTCCTTCCACCTTCGAATTTCATATAATATTTGAAGAAATATTACGATATCCAAAGTGTGGACGAACGCAGTATTCGGTTCGAGCTCACCAGTCACTACATATGGTGCCATAGGGGGTTTTTACAACTTTCGGGCCTTTTTCTTAAGAAGTATGGACTTGCTCTTAAAAATCGTTTACTGTCGTAATTGAGGCAGCGAAAAAAGTTCAACAAAAATCAAAATGATCCGAGAGCAGGTCTTAAAGTGAATTTATCCAAAAAAGTGTGTGGGAAGTACCCAACGGAGTGGACAAATATAGTCCATATTTGAACCTGATATATATCTGGTAGATATATTAGAATGTGTTAAGTATGGACCAAATCAGCCACTCCCTTCAAAAGTTACCTACGAACAATTTTTCCAAACATTTTTGAACTTTTGTGGGGGAGGTCTAGGAGTGGACCGGTATGGCTTATCTTCGAACCTAAACTACGTTTGCACATCATAATACGAAGGACACATTTTGGACAGAAACGGCAGATCCGTTCGAGAGTTATCTTGCGCTCCAACCACTACACACGGCGTCATAGGTGTTTTTGCACCTTTCAGGCTATTTTCTCAGAAATTATGGACTTGCCCCTAATAAAACTTGTACCGTCGTATGGGGGGCGGTGAATATAAGTTGCTACAACAAAAATCAAAGCTATTCGAGAGCAGGCCCTAAACTGAACTTTTCCGAAATTTTGTGTGGGAGGTACCCGAAGGAGTGGACCGATTGAGTCCAGATAGAAACCTTATCTATGTCACGATGTGCAAAGTATGGTCCAAATCGGTTACTCCCTTCAAGAGTTATCGTGCGCACAAATTTTCCGAATATTTTCGAACTTTTGTGGGGGAGGTACCTGAAGGAGTAGACCGATATGGCCCATCTTCGAACTTAAACTAAGTTTGGACAAAATAAGCACAAAATACGTGCTCACCAGCCAGACAGACAGACGGACGGACATTGCTAAATCGACTCCAAATTGTCTGAAACAGATTTCGTCCAAACATACCTGGGGTCTAAAACCATTATTTCGATGGGGCACATTTTGGCCGCATGAAAGTGTATATCACCAATATTTTTGAAAATTTAACATAGCTGAAGCCAAGGTTTACAATTTCAGTACACGGTACTTGTGATTGTATATTATACAAATTAAATATTTTTGGAAAAAATGAATTGTTTTTGGATGTGGCAAAAAATATTGGCCTTAAAAGATAATTTGCGTGGAAGGTGTGGCTATATTTATGTTAAAAAATGGGTACAAATGGGTTGAAGCCAACTTGTCTTTTTTGTTTTCTCTCGATTTGTGAGTAAACCACACTTCTCTCGATTTTCCTGTCAAAGTAAAAGTAGAAGCAAACTAAATAAGGATCATCTCACTAATGTATTACTTTTTGAACTGCTTCTACCATTAAATGATCCTGACATTTTGAAGCCAGATTTACAGTGGTCTTTGAAATTTTCTTCTAATTTCATTCCGCAAACAGGTTTTTCAAAAAATCATGTATAGGATTGTAGTAATTGCGATTCTTAGTTATTTGATACGTATATTGCGAATGTAGTCTGCACAGCTTCATAGAAATCTGCATCCAAATGCGGAAATTTTGTGCTAACATTTTTCTAAAAATCATATTTTTCGGGTCTAGTATTTGCAATTGTCTCTAGAATACCTCGTACTCCATTGCACATTTTAGTTTTTTACGTTCCGGATCCAATAAATCGTTCCTCGTGAAATTCCATATACTAAAACGCGAGTTACGAGAAATTCCAAAATAGAAAAATCACCTAAAATTGTTTTTGAAAATACCGCGTATTTTATCACGTATTCTGCGGATCGTTTCCACTGCAATGAAAAAACTAGTGCAGCATCTTCGTTTTAGCGGAAACAGAGAATTGAAAACTTCACTGATAAGGAAGCTACATTCATTTTATCCCAAAAAATAGTGTGTGATGCTACATCCACGGTTCATGATTGATCGCCTCAAATAAATACATATCGATGTAGATTTTCATGGTGGACACTGAAATCGGATGCGGACAAAAATTGTATGCACTTTGCGTAAATTAGCGATATTTTACAGATTTTTTAATGCTAAGATGGAGCCGATTCTACATCTTAGAGTCCAAATTATATTTCAAAAAATATATACAACTTAATAGTTATGGTCTTGCTGTACATGAAAATCACATGTGGACAAAATGATTTTGATAATTACGTGATTTACATTTTATTTTAAAATGCATATAAATTAAAATGGGATATTTGACCTCTATTTCCATTTCAGAAGCTTTGAGATATATACTCATCAACCCAATTACCTTCCCTAATGGGAAAGCTTTAATATGAATGTCAATAAAGCAAAATCCGTCTATTTTATTGGGAGATTTAAGCAAAATGAAGGAAGTGTTCCTATAGATTTTTACAATATTTTCTACTAATAAAGCATGTGCAAAAATATTTTTTCAAACAAAAAAATATTTTTTTGACCAAAAAATGTGTTTTTATTTTGTCTGTAACATCGAAACTATAACACCAATCTGTATGATTGTAGTCTCATTTGATTCGCCGTGAAGTTTTGATCCACAACAAATTTGTATGTGATTTTATGACCGCTAAATGGGCCTTAATTTTGAAAAAGTTGACTTATATTCAATAGTTTATCAATTTTATGTACATTCCGCGAATTCTGTGTAACATTTTGCAGGTATTATGCAATCTACCCGCTGAAGTCACTTCGAGAGAACTTTTTTGTAACAATTGTGCTCATTAAAAGAATTAGCGTTTTTATAATATTTTCTTTCTTAAAATTCGAAATAAAAGCGCCATAACTTTTGTCCGCAACAACCAAAAATTGGCTCGCTCTTGCTTTTCTTCGCTTATAAAGCTTCATTTGATCTACGCATTTCCACGCAATTGGCCTAAAATCCAAGCTATTCAAAAATATCGACTTTTTTGTAATTTTCGACTTTTGATGAAAAATTTAAATATGCGATAAAAATTTTATCATAAATGTTAGAATCATATAAAGTCAGGGATTTGTTAGGAATATAGTAAGATTATTTTCTTAATCAAAAACCAAGGGATTGCCATGTAAGGATACACCAATATTACCCTCCAAAGTTTTTGGCACTTTTAAAAGAAGGCCCTATTGCAGGAAAACTATACGTTTTAGAGAAAAAAGTTAGTTTTTAAAAAATGCTTAGAAAGTCTCATTTTCATAAAAAAATTTAAGTTTTCTGGCAAAAAAAAAATTCTCGGCGCTAAGAGGGTTAAAAAGGTACGGAATACCCCAACCAAATATTTTACTGTTCTCTTGCCTATAAGGCACAATGTTTCTTATCCCCAGCTACCCAGTATATATGGGCTACCACTGCTTTCCCGAAAGACGAAATCTCTATAATTAATGTCTACAAATATTTGCAAACACTATTTAAGAAATCGTCCTTATCTCCTTTAACCATTTTCATTTCATTAAAAAGAAAACTTGGTGTAGAGAAATTTAAACTTGAGAAAATAAATATAAAAAATAAAAGAACAACAACAAAAATAATGGCAAAAACGTTAACCCACATCCATGGCACGGCCATTAGGAGGGCATACGAGGACATACGAATGTGTGTCCATGCAGGGATAGACACAACAAAATCAGCAATATATAAGCTATGCTATATATACAATATATCAAGTATATGTATTGGTGTCTGGTACAGCAACTATTGAAAAGTAGGGAACTTTATTTGATCCATTGTGCAGAAGTAACAACCCATAAAATAAAAATTTCAACCCTCACACATACATATGTATATGTTTGGATATGTATGGTGTTCCTATACGACAACAATAAAGAGGATTTTTATATGTATACTCCTACGCCCAGGATCTTAGTTTAAAGCACCCCTCCCACCCAACATCCTGAAACAAGAAAAAGCAAAGCAAAAGGAGAGAACAAAATTTTAAAATTAAAAAAAAACTTTGGCTGCACAGAAAAGTTTAAAAGAAACCAGAAAAAGAAGGACCTGTGTATTTGTGAAGGTGGGGGTTATGTACTAAGGACAATGGACAGCTGGCAAGGCTTCTGGGGGCATTCGGTGTTACCTCATTTAACTTCAATGTGCGTACAATGCTGTCGTTTGATTTTTTATTGTTCTACAAAAAAACAGAAATACGACCATATTTTTAAGATGCCCAACAACGTTGTAATGAATGGATGAACATTGTTAATGGGATGGGGGGTGGCCAAGGTGGGAGCTTTTGGATGTGGGCAACCAACCTCCTTTAAATTGAAGTAGGAGGGCAAATGTATAGTTTTTTTTTCTTCTGTTCTCCGTTTGCCTGGCATATTGGCATCATCGACAGATTTAATGGTTACGCGTCGCGTACGTTGTTGCGTTACTCAATGTTGTTTCATGTAGGATGTTTTTTTTCGGTTGCTGTTGTGCTCATTGAATTTTTAACACTTTTTTCATGACGCGTTCTCAGTCGTTTGTCGGAAGTCAATCAAAAAGCGTGTCCCATCATTACGAGGTGTTCGAAAAAAACTACAGTAAAACGACTACAACAACAAGACGAGAAGAAGTAAGAATCAACTAACCTGCTAACTAACCAACAGCCAGAACAAAACTGAACTGGACGAAAAAAAAAAACAGCAGCAACAAGATGCTTTAGCTTAACCAGCCAAAATATTAACGCAATTTCATGTAACGACCATCAACTTCCAGTGCTGGGAGTAAAGCGTCTGTGGTGGCGGCAAATGAAATAAACTACAAACAACAAAAAAAGAAAAAAAAAAAAACAGAAAGCAAAAATCAATGCGCGTAAATATTCGCGCCCTTGATATACCACAGTGGTAGTTAGTGAAAATATAGAATTCTTTAGAATTTTTTGTAGTAATTATAAATATTTAACAATAATGTTTGAAAATTTCTTAATTTCAATGAAAAACATTAAACACTAAAATTCCTGATGCTGAAAGCTACACAAAAAGCCGTAAAATTAGTAAGGTGAGTACAATTATGTTTCCACTCACACAGGTACTGTTGTAAAAATGACATATCAATGAGGTCATAGGGTCAAAATATACGGAATGAAAACAATGTTAAAGTGATAAGCATTTGATATCTATATTAATAAAAGAGTAAAGTGATTGACTGACTGACTGACTTAATGATTCATCAACGCCCAGACGAAACGACTGAAGCTAGAATCCTGAAATTTTGGGTGTGGATCACTCTTGGTCTGAAGGGGTCAGATAAGGCTGGGTTTTTGGAAATTCGAACTGGAAGGGTACGAAAAGTACTAAAAGGTACTAAATATGGTACCGTTTGTATTTGCCGAACCGGTAGAGCTAGAACTTTGAAATTTGGAATGAAGGTCACTGATGGAGTGTAGGAAAGATTTGCTAAAAGGTTTTTAGAAATTCGAACTATAGGTGTACGAAAAGTACTAAAGTGTACTAAATTTGGTGCCAATTCGTATTTTGTGAACGGATACAGGTTAAAGGTTGAAATTTGGAGTGAGAATCAAGGTTAAAAGGTACGGTTGACATAAGGAGGTGGGTTAGGAAAAGTGTACACATGTGTACGAAAAGTACTAAATGGTACTAAATTTGGTACAGTTATGATTTTTGCGAACGGATAGAGCTGGAATCCTGAAATTTTGAATTAAGGCTACTATTGGATAGTAGAATGCACGTATTTTTGAAAATTAGTACTTATGGGTACGAAAAGTACTAAATTTGGTACACTTATGATTTGGACGAACGGATAGAGTTGGAATCCTGAAATTTAATAAAGACTACAGTTGGAGGGTAGAATGGAAGTAGTTTTGAAAAATCGTACTTATGGGTACGAAAGGTACTAAATGGTACTAAATTTGGAATAATTACGATTTGGGCGAACGGATGGAGCTGGAATCCTGAACTAAGGCTACTGTTGGAGAGTAGAACGGAAGTGGTTT
Source organism: Musca autumnalis (assembly GCF_047663935.1). Taxonomy (NCBI): domain Eukaryota; kingdom Metazoa; phylum Arthropoda; class Insecta; order Diptera; family Muscidae; genus Musca; species Musca autumnalis. The sequence goes on from NW_027411755.1 coordinate 196,286,216, forward strand.
TGAAAATTAGTACTTATGGGTACGAAAATTACTAAATTGTACTAAATTTGGTACACTTATGATTTGGACGAACGGATAGAGTTGGAATCCTGAAATTTTGAACTAAGGCTACGGTTGGAGAGTAAAATGGAAGTAGTTTTGCAAATTCGTATTTATGGGTACGAAAAGTACTAAATGGTACTAAATTTGGTACAATTATGATTTGGGCGAACGGATAGAGCTGGAATCCTGAAATTTGGATCTAAGGCTACTGTTGGAGAGTAAAATGGATGTAGTTTTTAAAATTCGTACTTATGGGTACGAAAAGTACTAAATTTGGTACAATTTGGATTTAGGTTGGACGGATAGAGCTGGAATACTGAAATTTTGAATTAATGCTACAGTTGGAGGGTACAATGGAAGTAGTTTTGAAAATTCGTACTTATGGGTACGAAAAGTACCAAATGATACTAAATTTGGTACAATTATGATTTAGGCGAACGGATAGAGCTGGAATCTTGAAATTTGAATTAAGACTAATGTTAGAGAGTAGAATGGAAGTAGTTTTGAAAATTCGTACTTATGGGTACGGAATCCTGAAATTTGGAACTAAGGCTACTGTTGGAGAGTAAAATGGGTGTAGTTTTTAAAATTCGTACTTATGGATACGAAAAGTACTAATTTCTACTCAATTTGGTACAATTATGATTTGGGCGAACGGATAGAGCTGGAATACTGAAATTTTGAATTAATGCTACAGTTGGAGGGTAGAATGGAAGTAGTTTTAAAATGTCGTACTTATGGGTACGAAAAGTACTAAATGGTACTAAATTTGGTACAATTACGATGTTGGGCGAACGGATAGAGCTGGAATCCTGAAATTTGAATTAATGCTGCTGTTAGAGATTAGAACGGAAGTAGTTTTGAAAATTCGTACTCATGGGTACGACAAGTACTAAATGGTACTCAATTTTGTACAATTTGTATTTAAGTTGAACCGATAGACCTGGAATTCAGAAATTGTGAATTAAGGCTACAGATGAAGGGTAGAATGGAAGTAGTTTTGAAAATTCGTACTTATGGGTACGAAAAGTACTAAATTTGGTACAAATTGGATTTAGGTTGAACGGATAGAGCTGGAATCCTGAAAATTTTAATAATGACTACAGTTGGAGGGTAGAATGGAAGTAGTTTTGAAAAATCGTACTTATGGGTACGAAAGGTACTAAATGGTACTAAATTTGGAATAATCACGATTTGGGTGAACGGATGGAGCTGGAATCCTGAACTAAGGCTACTGTTGGAGAGTAGAACGGAAGTGGTTTTGAAAATTCGTACTTATGGGTACGAAAAGTACCAAATGATACTAAATTTGGTACAATTATGATTTAGGGGAACGGATAGAGCTGGAATCTTGAAATTTGAATTAAGAATAATGTTGGAGAGTAGAATGGAAGTAGTTTTGAAAATTCGTACTTATGCGTACGAAAAGTACTAAGTGGTACTAAATTTGGTACAATTATGATTTGGGCGAACGGATAGAGCTGGAATCCTGAAATTTGGAACTAAGGCTACTGTTGGAGAGTAAAATGGATGTAGTTTTTAAAATTCGTACTTATGGGTACGAAAAGTACTAAATGGTACTAAATTTGGATTTAGGTTGAACGGATAGAGCTGGAATCCTGACATTTGAATTAAGGCTGCTGTTAGAGATTAGAATGGAAGTAGTTTTGAAAATTCGTACTCATGGGTACGACAAGTACTAAATGGTACTAAATTTTGTACAATTTGGATTTAAGTTGAACCGATAGACCTGGAATCCTGAAATTGTGAATTAAGGCTACAGTTGAGGGTAGAATGGAAGTAGTTTTGAAAATTCGTACTTTTGGGTACGAAAAGTACTAAATGGTACTAAATTTGGAATAATTACGATTTGGGCGAACGGATAGAGCTGGAATCCTGAAATTTTGAATTAAGGCTGCAGGTGGAGAGTAGAACGGAAGTAGTTTTGAGACTTCTTACTTATGGGTACGAAAAGTACTAAATGGTACTAAATTTGGTACAATTACAATTTGGGCGAACTGATAGAGCTGGGATCCTGAAATTTGAATTAGAGAGTAGAATGGAATTAGTTTTGAACTTATGGGTACGACAAGTACAAAATGGTACTAAATTTGGTACAATTTGGATTTAGGTTGAACGGATAGAGCTGGAATCCTGAAATTTTGAATTAAGGCTACAGTTGGAGGGTAGAATGGAAGTAGTTTAGAAAATTCGTACTTATGGATACGAAAAGTACTAAATGATACTAAATTGGTACAGTGGGTATTTGGGGGAACGAATAGAGCTGGAATCCTGGAATTTGGTAAGATTGGAGTGTAGGATTGAGACTTGGAGGTAGTTTTTAAATTCGTACTTATGGCCACGAAATATACCAAATGGTAAAATTTGAGTGCACCGATGGCGCTGGAATCCTGTTTTTTGAAATTTAGGTTACTGGTGAAGTGAAGGATTGAGGTAGTTTTGGAAAATCGTACTATTGGGTGTAGGAACAGTGCTGGAATCTGCATTTTTGGATTTAGGATTTGGATTTAGTGTGAGTACTGGTGTACAATGTTGGTCTAGCTGTTAACATGTAAGGGTGAGATACGGCTGATCTTTTTGAAAATCGAACTAAAGCGGTACGAACAGTACTAAAAAAACAATAAATATTGATTAAAATTGCTATAAGTACAATCCAATTTTCAGTGTTCGACATTTTCATATTATATATTGTTTATTTGTTTTTTATATCCTTTCCGCATACGAAGTAGCGGGCACTTTGCTAGTAATAATATAAAGAACTTTAGATCTTAAGGGGCTACACACATTCGAAAAATTGTACTCATTTGTATGTGACCTAGAGGCAGTCTATAAACGCGTTTTTCTTAGATTGCATTTTTGAAGGCGTCGGCACTTAGCTCGAAATGTTTCTGTGGGCATTCAAATCTAGTCTTTCAATGAGGGATTACTTTTTTCACATTTTTTTACCGATTTATGAACAGGAACGAACATTTTTCGTAAAAATCGAAAAACAAAACGGTTTTTTTTACAGTGCACAGTGGAAAAATTTCCGAAAAACCTAGCCAAAAATCGAAAAAATTACGCTGAACAGTGTCAAATATTGTTAAAGGATCCCACTGCGTGTAGCTATGAAAAAAATATTTAAGTTTCTTGTTTAATAAGTGGGTATAAAAGCAGGTCAAAGTGGCCCTATTTAGAAAAAAATTGTTTTCTCAATATTTAAGGTGTTTATTAAAATATTATAATATCCAAAATAAACGACAGTTTTTAAATATTTTTTGGTGTAATTGTAATGAAAGGTATGAGAAACGAATTTAAAATGTTCATTGTCGCCAATGAAGTGCGCGTTTTTTTTTTTTTGATGTCCGTACTTGTTGATTTTTTATATGTCAACTTTCACAATAAATGATGAAAATAGTTGTGAGTTAGATCAAGTTGGGCTGTGTGCGTTATCATTTCATAAAAAGGGAAGAGTTGTTCCCCAATTGCCATCCTGCATATATTTGCACTTTTCGCTTTTATGTGATATTTTATCTTGCATATATGTACAGATTTTCTTTGATCCAGAATGTCAGAATATAATTTAGAGTTTTGATGTATTCTAGGACCTATAGAAAATTTTTTGGCGAACAAATTTCTAGAATATTTTGATCTGATTCCATTTTTCCTGTAAATTTATAAGAATTGTGGAAAAAAGCGACCAAAAAGACCTCTTTTATGACTCGCACGAGGGTTAATTTTTTTTAAGAAAAATATTCCTCGCATTTTCGTCAGTAAAGTTGCCAAATACATTATACACCTAAAGTGCAAGGATTCCAAGTGATCTCAACTCAAATATTTTCAAAACTGTAGAAATGGTAGAAGCTTGCAGCTCTATTTTAGTTTCTTGGCTTTTAGTCCGGTCAAAATAGACATGCGTATAAGGGGGAAATAGCAAAAATTCCCACAAAGCTGAATTTTGGTGGAGAGCTAGGGCCATTAGAAGCAACGTCCTAAAAGTCCCCATCGATCCCATGTGCAAAACAATTTATTCGGGGTCAAAGGTCATTTTTGGAGGCATTATTCAGTTTTTTTAATTTTTCTCAAAAACGGTAAGACTTAGTAAAAGCCGACTAAAATAAAAGTTGTAGATTTAATAATTGTCTACAAGAGAGGTCTTTACGATTTTTAAAAAAGACTTACCATTTTCGAGATATCGCGATCTAAAGGTCAAATAAAAAATTAGCCCCGTAAGTACATTAAGAGGGGAACCGGTTAAAGTAATGACACTATGTGTTAGATACTTTCATAAGCTTTCAAACGATATCCACTTTGCAGTAATCGGTTCAGTAGAACCGGGTCTAACCCGGTTTTTTAAATTTGGCCTTTCGGGTCGAATAACCGGCGAACCGGACCGCAACCGTTGAAAATTATACATGTCCGTAATCAGCACAACAAACCCTACCTTCTGACAAAACTTGAAAAAAATCGGAGAGTTTTCGTTGGGGTCGTTCCCGTTGGGCTTACAATTATACATGTGGGTTAAATGGGCTATTTTTGCATAAAATGACTCTAACATTGAATCACTCTACTAAACACGCTCCGATTTTGTTGGATTTTTTTAAAGATAGCTATAATTTCTTTCTTCAAGAAAATATATATTTTTTGGGGGACAGACCCGGTTACTTCGCTTATTTTAGCCGGTTCGTATGAATATGTGCATATTTCCCCTATAAGTGCATAAAAATCACGTGTTTTTTAGAACAGCTATATCTCAAGAATGGTTCCTTCTAGGAAAAAAATGATATAGATCAAACTTGTAGATAATTTTTCTGTCTACAATATTTACTTTAATCACTTTTTTATTAGATCAACCGTTTTCAAAAAATAAATCCGAAAGCCTAAAAACCATTAAAATTTGACCTTTGACCCCGAATAACTTTTTTTGCACAGATGGGATCGATGGGGACTTTTAGGACGTTGCTTCTAACGGCAAACCCTTGTTCTCCACCAAAATTCAGCCGTGTGGGAATTTTTGCTATTTCAATGTCTATTTTGACCGGACTATTTTTGGCAAAATGGATACCGATATTTCCTTAGTATGTAATGCAAATAGAGATTTCATTTCTTTGGTGACTTTTAGTGAAATTTAGCGGAGAACATTTTGGTCTTTGACGTCGTTCTTCTAAAATGATGTTTTGTAAGATAATTTTACCAAAACACACATGAAGTACGCCCTTAACCCTAAAATGTGTTTATAAATTTCCATATTTCTGGAATTTTGGTAAGAAGTAGAGTTTTGGTGTATTCTAGGACCCATAGCAAAAATTGAATATTCTGAACTGTACATTTTGTAGGAGAAGGGACCAAAAAGACCCCTTTAATGGCCGTCTGAGGGTTAAAAAATATGAAAAATGAAAGCAGCGACCCGAAAAATATAAGAACACAAGGTTAGGTCTAAATTTCATTTCTAGAGTTTTGGCCAGGTTTTTCGCAAAATTGGCCACTGTGCAGTGTCTTCTAGGCGGTAATGTGTCAACAAAAAACTATGCAATATTTTTAACAAAAAAATGATCGGTGCACCCAAATTACCTTTAAATGAAAGAATTTTTGGCGGATTCCGAAACTACATACAATGTTCATAGATTAGAGAAATCAAAAAAAAAAAAAAAAAAAAAAAAAAGATAGTCACACAGTCCGGCCAAAATGGGTTTTTTTGTCTATCTATATTTTCTAAACGGATAAAGATAGAGCTATGACATTTGGAGGAGATGTTTATCAGACAGTGGTCTTTCATCCCATGTGGCTACATGATATTCGGTCAACGTCTTCCATAGAATTTTTTTGATAAATTTGTGTAATATTTTTTTCATTTAAATCATAGTTTTTAATCTTTTAGAGTTATTTAAAATAAAGATTTGAAGATGAAACAAGTGCAAAAGTACCCTCAGCCAACAAACGTATGTATTTAGGAGTTTTCAAAATTTTGGGCCTATGAACCAATAAAAATGTGGATTAGGATTAAAGTTCGAAAGAGTTGCGCAATAGGTACTTAAAGGATTGGACCGACATATTCCATTATGGAGATGGATCTTATTGTGGGAGTCATATCTTTTCGATAGATATCGCGTCCACTAGTCATTTCAGTGGGTCATAGTAAAACTTTAGGACCAGTATGCGGGAATCATGGACTTATAATATCGCTGTAAAAAAGACAACAACGAACAGCATCGGTATACACTTTCAAAGGATCTTCGAACAGACCCTAAACTGCACTTGCACACAAATCTTGAACTTTTGTGGCGGAGGTATCCTAAGGAGAGGACCGATATGGCCATTTTAGAAGTTAAACTAAATTTGGACAAAAAATTAGGAAATCCAAAGTTTGGACCATATTGGTTACCCCGTTCAAGAGATATCGAGCATACAATTTTAGTGACATTTTTTTAATATTGGAGAAAAGTACCGGATGTTGTGAGCCCATCTTCTAACTGAAACTAAGTTTGGATAAAATATGACAAATGTCAAATTTTGGACCAAATCGGTTGATAAGTTCTAGAGTTATCATGCGCTCCACCCACTACACACGGTGTCACAGCGGTTTTTTTGCAGCTTTCAGGCTATTTTCTCATGGAACTTGTACCGTCGTATGGGGGCAGTGAATACAAGTTGTAACAACAACAAGTAAAAAAATATCAGTCGCCTTTGCCGACAGAGATATACCCTCAGCCTAAATAAATCGAAGCTTTCATCTACGTACAGAATTTTGTGGCTCTTTTTGGACATTTGAACTTGCCGAAAAAAATGTGGATTAGGACTAAAGTTCAAAATGTTGCGGAGGAGGTACTTGAAGGAATGGGCCGATATAGTCCATTATGAAAGTTGATCTTATTTTGGGAGTCATATCTTTACGATTGATATAGCGCCCACTAGTCACTTTAGTGGGTATAACTTTTAGATCAGTATGGCTGGAAGCATGGACTTGTCCACAAAAAACATAATTTCGCTGTAAACAGGACCATAACGAACTGCATCGGTATACATTTCCCAAGAATCTTCGAACAGGCCCTAAACTGCACTTAGACATAAATGTTGAACTTTTGTGGGCGAGGTACCCTATGGAGAGGACCGATATGGACTATTTTAGTAGTTAAACTAAATTTGGACAAAATAATAGGAGATCAAAAGTTTGGAACAAATTGGTTGCCCCGTTCAAGATAGATCGTGCATACCATTTTAGTGAGATTTTTTAATATTTGGGGAAATACCGATATTGTCCATCTTCAAACTGAAACTAAGTTTGGACATAATATGGCGAAAACCAAATTTTGGACCAAATCGTTATCATGCGCCCCAACCACTACACACGGTGTCGTAGGGGTTTTTTGCAACTTTCAGGCTATTTTGTCAAGAAGTATGGACTTGTCTCTGAAAAAACGCTTGTCGACGTAAAGGAGGCAGCGCATGTAAGTTGCTTCAACAGAAATCAAAATGATTCGAGAGCGGGCCTTAAAGCGAATTTATTCGAAATTTTGTGTGGGAGGTACCCGAAGGAGTGGACAAATATAGTTCATATTAAAACCTGTTCTATGTCTGGTAGACATATTAGGATGAGTAAAGTATGGACCAAATCGGTCACTGCATTCAAGAGTTATCGTGCGAACATTTTATTCGAACATTTTTGAACTTTTGTGAGGGAGGTACCTAAAGGAGTGGACCGATATAGCTTATCATCGAACATAAATTAAGTTTGGACAAAATATTACGAAGGCCAAATTTTAGACCGAATCGGCAGATCCGTTCGAGAGTTATCTTGCGCTCCAACCACTACATGGGGGGTTTTTTGCACCTTTCTACAGCAAAAATCAAAGCGATTCGAGAGCAGGTCCTAAACTGCACTTTTCCGAAATTTTGTGTGGAAAGTACCTGAAGGAGTGGACCGATTGAGTCCATATTAGAACTTCAACTAAGTCTGGTAGAAATTTCACGCTTTACAAAGTATAGACCAAATCGGTTTCTCCCTTCAAGAGTTATTGTGCGCACAAATTTTCTGAACATTTTCTAACTTTTATTGGGGAGGTACCGGAAGGAGTGGACCGATATAACCCATCTTAGAACTTAAACTAAGTTTGGGCAAAATATTACGAAAGCCAAATTTTGGACCTAATCGGTTGATGCGTTCGAGAATTATCTTGCGCTCCAGCCAGGCAGACAGACAGACGGACGGACATTGCTAAATCGAACCCAAATTGTCTGAAACGGATTTCGTCCAAACATACTTGGGGTCTAAAACCATTATTTCGATGAGGCACATTTTCCCCGCATGACACTGTATATAACCTCGTTAGCATAAATGCTGAGGGTATCAAAATCAAAGCGATTCTAGAGCAGGTCCTAAACTGAACATTGTCGAAATTGCATGTGGGAGGTAACCGAAGGAGTTTACCTATTGAGTCCATATTGGAACGTCATCTAAGATTGGTAGAAATCTCACGTTGTGCAAAGTATGGACCAAATCGGTTGCTCCCCTTAAGAGTTATCGTGAGTACAAATTTACCGAACATTTTCGAACTTTTGTGGGGGAGGTACCGGAAGGAGTGAACCGATATAACCCATCTTCGAACTTAAACAAAAGTTACATGGGGCTATCAATACGTGGACGAAGGTTCACAATTTTAGTTGTGCAAGTTTGTTGGCCACTAGGTAACCTAAAATCCGGCGATACCGTTGTATGGAGACTATATCAAAACATGAGCCTATAATTTATTTGTAGAAAGCGTTATATTTCAATTGTTAGCTAAATCGGTTGATTATACCCTCTGCTTTTAGGCTATGAAGGGTATATACACTTTCATACGGGCAAAATGTGCCTCATCGAAATAATGGTTTTAGACCCCAAGTATGTTTGGACGAAATGTGTTTCAGACAATTTGGAGTCGATTGAGCAATGTCCGTCCGTCTGTCTGTCTGTCTGTCTGGCTGGCTGGAGCTCACGATAACTCTCGAAGGGATGAACCGATTCACATCAAATTTTGGCTTTCGTAATATTTTGCCCAAACTTAGTTTAAGTTCGAAGATGAGCTATATCGGTCCATTCCTTCCGGTACCTCCCACACAAAAGTTCGAAAATGTTCCGTAAATTTGTGCGCACGATAACTTTTAAAGGGAGTAACCGATTTGGTCATTACTTTGCACATCGTGAAACTTGTACCAGACTTAGATAAGGTTTCAATATGGACTCAATCGGTCCACTCCTTCGGGTACCTCCCACACAAAATTTCGGAAAAGTTCATTTTAGGGTCATCTCTCGATTCGTTTTGATTTTTGTTTTAGCAACTTGTATTCACGGCCCCCCATACGACAGTACAAGTTTCATCAGGGGCAAAACCTGAAAGGTTAAAAAAAAACCCTATGACACCGTGTATAGTGGTTGGAGCGCAAGATAACTCTCGAACGGATCTGCCGATTCGATCCAAAATTTGGCCTTCATAATATTTTGTCCAAACTTAGTTTAAGTTCGAAGATAAGCCATATCGGTTCACTCCTTCAGGTACCTCCCCCACAAAAATTCAAAAATGTTCGGAAAAATTGTGCGCACGATAATTCTTGAAGGGACCTACCGATTTGGTCCATACTTTACGCATCCTAATATATCTACCAGATATAGATCAGGTTTGAATATGGACTATATTTTCCCATTCCTTCGGGTACCTCCCACATAAAATTTCGGATAAATTCACTTTAAGACCAGCACTTGACTAACTTTGATTTCTGATGAAGCAATTTGCAATCGCTGGCTCAATTACAATGGTAAATGTTTTTCAGTGGCAACTCCATACTTGTTGGGAAAACGAAAGTTGTAAAAACACCCTGTGGCGGCATATGTTGTAGTTGGATAGCATAATAACTCTCGAAGTGATAGACCAATTTGGTCCAAAATTTTGCCTTCGTCATATTTTGTCCAAACTTAGTTTAACTTCTAAAATGGCCCATATCGGTCCTCTGCTTAGGATACCTCGCCCACATAATTCAACATCTGTGTCCGAGAGCAGTTTAGGGTCTGTTCGGAGATCCTTTGGAAATTTATACCGATGATGTACAGCCATATTATGTTTTCCGTGGACAAGTCCATGCTTCCTGGCATACTGGTCCAACAGGTGTACGATATCCCACTGAAATGACTAGTGGGCGCGATATTTATCGAAAAGATATTGCTCTCAAAATAAGATCCACTTCCGTAATGCACTATGTCGGTTCATTTCCTTTAATCCAAATATACGATTTTGTCGGCAAGTTCAAATGTCCAAAAAGTGCCATAAAATTCTGAAAAGACCCTAAATACATTCGATCTGTCCGTAGATGAAAGTTCCAATTCAAATAGGCTGAGGGTATATCTCTGCCGGCAAAGCCAACTGATACGTTTTTTACTTGTTTTGTAGGTAAAATCCTGAAAATACATAACGTAATGTAACGTTATAGGGGGTCTGTACCCCGGCGTCGAACGTCGAAGCTAACTTATTGAGAAATTGATAGTTCGAGAGTTCCTCTAAATTTGTGTACCATTAGAACTGCGGGACATCGCGACACTTTTTAGTTATATCCTATAAAAAAGGACTAATTATAAATATACACTTAAAAAGGTTACAAAGCAAATCAGCTAACTCTATAAAATAGTAACGCAAATACAATTACTTCTAAATACATTTGAATACGTTCGGCTTCATACTATCGGATCGAGCAAAAAGAATCATTAAAAAATTCCAGTAACTCATTACAATACGATCCACACAAAATCGACGAATTTCCTTGCGATTTAGAGTGTTTTAACGAAAATAAGGTAATATTGTAAGAACCGTTACTTCAAATATAACGGTACAACCAACGAAATTTTTGCTTTTCTCTTTTAGCTAGGATGTTTTCTATCGCTTTATGAAAATTTTTGAGAATTTTCGATTTTTTTGCATTTTTGGCACAAATTATTGAATTTAGCCATACTGTGCGTCAGGACGCGGTCAAAGTTCAAGTCCTATCGAAATGGGATTAGAGGTAATGTTGTAGTTTTGAAAATTCTCTACAAGATTCGTAGTTTTTACTAGTTTCAAGATATAGAAGTTCAAATTGGGACAATGCACCGACTGCATCGCCTCCATATAAAACAATGTCATGTACGGTGCGCCTTATAATATAATAATATAAAAATAATATGTAATTCTTCCACAAACATCCCATACGGGGCAAGGGAGACTTCTCTAATATCAATGAGTGCACTCCGATTCATATTAGCTCAATGATATCGGACCTACTGTTTATTGCCGAGTCCGAACGGGTGGGTGCCACCGTAGTGCAATGGTATGCACACCCGCCTTGCACGCTGAAGGTGGGTTCGTGGGTTCGATTCCCCGGCCAAGCAACATCAAAAATTTCAACGTTGGCAAGATACCCCTCAGTGATGTTCTCGACGGTGCGTCTTAACTAGCCTTAAATGAAAAGCGCTTACACCTGGGAAGTTTTTGCGGATTCTGAAACAACAATGTTCATAGGTGAGAAAAATCCAAAAAGCAAGAAACAATTGCTGGGGGATTTTTAAACAAATCGCGGTCAAGGTTCACATTTTTGGTGCGCACGATAACTCTCGAACGGATCAACCGATTTGAACCAAATTTTGGCTATCGTAATATTTTGACCAAACTTAGTTTAAGTTCGAAGATGGGCCATATCGGTCCTCTCCTTCGGGTACCATCCCCACAAAAGTTCAAAATTTTTCTGTAAAATGTGTGAACGATAAATCTCGAAGGCAGCAATCGATTTGGTCCAAATTTTGCACATGGTATTATTCCTTCTAGATATAGATCGGGTTCGAATATGGACTATATCGTTCCACTGCTTCGGGTGGCTCCCACACAAAATTCGGATAAAGTGAAGTTTAAGACCTGCTCTCGAATAGTTTTAATTTTTTCGGGACACCTTGCATGACGGTACAAGTTTATCAAAGACAAGTCCATAACTAGTGTTTGTCGAGATTATCGAGACTATACTGTACTTATACCTGTCCAGAATATTTACTTAATGTCACTAAAATGGCATGCACGATATCTCTTGAACGAGGTAACCAATTTGGTCCCAACTTAGGATCTCCTACTATTTTGTCCAAATTTAGTTTAACTTCTAAAATGACCCATATCGGTTCTCTCCTTTGGGTACATCCCCCGCCTCAAAAATTCAACATTTATATTTAAGTGCAGTTTAGTGTCTTTTCGAAGATCCTTTGGAAATGTATACCGATGTTGTTCGTTGTGGTCCTGTTTACAGCGATATTATGTTTTCCGTGAACAAGTCAATGCTTCCTGGCATACTACTCCTAAAGTTGTACGATGACCCAATGAAATGACTAGTGGGAGCGACATCTATCGCAAAGATATGACTTACAAAACAACCTCCACTTTCATAATGGACCATCCCTTTAAGTATGTCCTCCGCAACACTTTTGAACTTTAATCCTAATTCACATATTTGTCGGCAAATTCAAATGCCCAAAAGGGGCCACAAAATTCTGAAAATACCCTAAATACATTCGATCTGTCCGTAGATGAAAATTTCAATTCACATAGGGTATATATATCGGCGAAGCCGATTGATACTTTTTTACTTGTTTAATCCAATAATGCCAAAAATGTCCACATTCCCCACTGTTTCTCATTTTGATATTCAATCACATGCATCACAACGTATTTATCATGGGCCAATAAAAGACCGCAATAGACTTTTTCGTTGATGGTGTGAATTCATCGATGTTATGTCTCGTGGTGTTAAAACAAAACATACAAAATGAATATAATAGTGCCGACACCAAAATGATAACCGGAGCAAACAGTGCAAAAAATGATACACAAAAAAGTGCGAAAAAAGCGGCGGCATGCGTTCCTTCAATTATTTTCAAACAGACAATTAAATTAAATCACTTCACATCATCAACGCTGTCGCCGTCGAGCAACAGAGGAAAGTTAAATCACAACGGTGCGAAAAAATTACGAAAAAAACTCCATGACGATAAGCGAATATCAACAGCATCGCCGCAGCCATCATCACCATCAGCAGCAACAGCAACAAACCACAATATCAAGCATTTAATCGAACAAAATGGGTTTGAGTGTTCTTAATCGGTGTTGTTGTACACTTGGCGTAGTAGTTGAAACCCTTTTTTCTTTCATACTGGCTGACTGACAGCATTTAAACAAACTGCAAAAAATCTCCTCCCTTCCTGCCGCCCTCTTGGTCAGGTTTTCCGTGATATATTACCCCCTTTTTTCATGTGGGTCGGTGTGTGAACTTTATTGCATTTGACGGTGTTTTTTCATCATCATCAACATCAGTGGTCTCGTCAACACTTTAAGTTTGTTTTGGGTGCGTTTTTTTCTCTTGTTGTTGTTGTTCATTCTTTCACCTCACCTTTAAATCAATACGATTTCACAGTTTTTAAACGCACTGTTTTTTTTTCGCCATCATCTTCTGCTTCTTTTTCCTTTTCTTGGTTAGTGGTTGGAAAATGTTACATTTGGTCTTCATCTTGTTTGAGAGCTTTAAGTGTAACGTGTTGGTTCTGCACTACTCCTAAACATAGTGTATATATGATGTGTGTGTGTGTGTCTTATCGCGCTTTAACGTGTGAATTTTAACGCCAATATGTCTGACAGCGTCTGACAGACGTGTCAAAATAGTAAAATTTAAACGTCGATCATTATCAAGTGTCTGTCTGTGTGGCATTAAATAGAACGACACCGCCGAAGCATGTTCTTTCTTCTCTCTCTTTGCCTTTGGGGACAAGTGGAAGATGAAACATTCTTGGGGACTAATAGACAAGGCTAGCTAAGAGCATTTGAAAGATGGATTAGCTTTACCAACATTTAAACCGTTGTTGTAATTGGCCAATAACGTAAAAGCCTATGGGCTATTGTGTTGTAATGCGAGACTTTGGTTAGTCCGCTTGACTCCTTTGCGAAATCCCAAGAGATTTTCGGCAAAATTAAATGTTGTTAATTTATAATTTAATTATCTCCCACTAGCTGAGAGGAAAAAAGATGCAATGAAGCTTATTTCGTAAAAATTATAGTATGTCTGCAATAAGATCGGGTTGCTTGAAGAAATTTCGATAATCCTACCCAACGAAAATAAAATTTTAGTGAAATAATTCCTTGAATCAGGAGCTATCATTAATAGAAGATATACCCAAACCGGGCTTATGTGAAAATAGTTCACCAAATGTAACCACATCTTGAGTAAGTTCCAAGTTGTCATAATAGCGACTTATTTTAAATTTGTAAGTTCATTATACCCTCCACCATAATATGGAGGGTATAATTTTTAAGATAGAGCTTTGTATAGAACATTCTATTACTAATAGGATGTTTGGTATTGCTTTGGGTTTTATCGGTCCACGTTTTGATGTAGCCCCATAGAACGGTACAACCCGATTTTTGCTATTTTCAAGGTTTTAGCCTCATTATCACACCGAAATGGCTGAAATTTGCTACTTATCCTTTGTTGGGGGCATAAAATTTTCCCTTAGAAATTTGTCGGTATAGGTCCACGTCTTCATATAGTCCCCATAGAGCGGTACCTTCCGATTTTCCGTATTTTGAAAGTTGTGGCCTCAATATTCCCCTGAAATGGCTGAAATTTGGTATTTGGTCTTCATTTGGGGTATTTAGCATTTCATATAAAATTTGTCGGTATAGGTCCACGCCTTAGTATAGCCCCCTTAGAACGGTACCTCCCTATTTCTGGTATTTTAAAGGTTGTGCCATCAATAATCCACCGAAGTAGCTGAAATTGGGTATTTGGCCTTCATTTGGGGTATTAAACGTTCCAAATTAAATTTGTCGGCATAGGTCCACGCCTTCATATATCCCCCATAGAACTGTACCAGCCGATTTTCGGTATTTTTAAGGTTTAGCCTTATGATCACATCGAAATGGCTGAAATTTGGTACTTAGTCTTCGTTGGGGGTATAAAACTTTCTTCCAGAAATTTGTCGGTATTGGTACACGCCTTCATATAGCCCCATAGAACGGTACCTTCTTTTCAGTGTTTTGAAGGTTGTAGCCTCAATATTCCAACGAAATAGCTGAAATTTGGCATTTTGTCTTCATTTGGGGTATTTAACTTTCCATATAAAATTTTTCGGTATAGGTCCACGCCTTAGTATAGCCCCCTTAGAACGGCACCTCCCGATTTTCATTGTTTTGAAGGTTGTGGCCTCAATATTCCTCAGAAATGACAGAAATTTGGTATTTAGTCTTCGTTGGGAGTAGAAAACATTCCCCCAGAAACTTGTTGGTACAGGTCTACGACTTATGATTGCACCCGTCGAACGGTACCTCCCTATGTCCGGTATTTTAAAGGTTGTGGCCTCAATAATCCACCGAAGTGACTGAAATTTAGTATTTGGTCTTCATTTTGGGGTATTAAACGTTCCAAATAAAATTTGTCGGGATATGTGCACGCCTTCATATATCCCCCATAGAACGGTACCAGCCGATTTTCGGTATTTTCAAGGTTTAGCCTCATGATCATATCGAAATAGCTGAAATTTGGTACTTAGTCTTCGTTGGAGGTATAAAACTTTTCCCAGAAACTTTTCGGTACAGGTCTACGCCATTGCATAGTCAACGGTGGCCTCAATATTCCACCTAAATGACTGAAATGTTGTATTTTATCTTCATTTGTGGTATTAAACGTTCCATATAAAATTTGTCGGTATAGGTCCACGCCTTTATAGAGCCCCCATAGAACTCTACCTCCCGATTTTCGCTGTTTTGAAGGTTGTGGCTTCAATATTCCACCGAAATGGTTGAAATTTTGTATTTTGTTTTCATTTGGGGTATTAAACGTTCCATATAATATTTGTCGGTATAGATACACGCCTTTATATAGCCCCCATGGAATGGTGCTACCCGATTTTCGGTATTTTGAAGGTTTTAGCCGCATGATCACCTCGAAGTGGCTGAAATTTGGTACTTAGTCTTGGTTGGAGTGTAAAGCTTTCTCCCAGAAATTTGTAGGTATAGTTCCAGGTTTTCATATAGCCCCCATAGAACGGTATCTCCCGATTTTCGGTATTTTGAAGGTAGTGGCCACAGCAACCCACCGACATGGCTTGGTATTTAGTCTTTGTTGGACTGAAATTCGTCCGTATAGTTTCTCTTTTCGATATATCCCCCTCAGAAGCGCACCTCTCGATTTTCGGTATTTTTGAGGTGGTTAAACATAATGTGGTTCAACATTATTTTACCGAAATATAGGAAATTTGATATTTAGTCTTCTTTGAGTCTAAAAACTTTCCGCCAGAAATTTGTAGGTATAGATCGATGTTTTAATATAGCCCCCATGGATAGGTACCACCCGAATTTTGGTATTTTGATGGCTAGCCACATTGTTTTAGCGAACATTCTGAAATTTGGTATTTAGTCTTCTTCATAAACGAAAGGAAACTAATTGTTCCATTTTATTTCAATACAACTCATAGTGGAGGGTATAACAAGTTCGACCTGGCTCTGCATCTATCCCCAAGTTCTTAATATGCAACTGCTTCGATGGGATGTAATCCCATCCACTGGAGTTGAGTAAGTTTGGTAGGGCAGTTGAAGTGTATCGGCATGTGTACATGCTGGGCAGACGTTTTGCACGGTGTCATCGATCCTTGCCCTAAGGTATTTCGACCACTGCATTGCCATCCCGAGAGTAGTTGGGGATGTACTCCGAGAACCGCTTTCACATGATACTTGTTTATCTGTGTGAATGCTATTTAAACCTGCTTGATAGGCCTGTTGATTTATGGGTTCTCCATTGTAGATCATGAAGATCCCTCCTGACATGCTTTTGTTAGGGAGTCCTATCCACCATATGGCGATTAGAATAGGTCTCACGGTAACATACGAGCAAGTACTGCAACTAAAGCATGTTATTGTGCTGTTGCATTGGATGAATCTTTACAACGTCATGTAGATGGTCCACTGAAGACATGAGGAGGCACCCTGTTGCTATTCTCAGGGTGGCATTCTGATAGGTTTTAATATTTTTCTATCGCGTTGCACTTATATTCGCGGACCATTCTGACACCGCATAGCTTATCAAACACCGACCTACATAGGACCCATATAAACGTTCCTCCCGATATTGGGTATTTTGATGATTTGAGCCAAATTTTCCAACCGATTTTGGATTTTGAATTCGGAGGGAAAGACATACCTCCTTGCAAAAAATGTTCACTATAAGTCCACGATTAGGTATAACTCCCATGTAAACATACCTCCGAGTTTCGGAATTTTGGGGTTTATACAGGCGTGATATAAGGGGAATGACTTACAGGGTAGCAGATGGGGGTGCCGTGACATAACTCCCAACGGACATAACTCCCAAATTTTTTGGGAGCTATGTCCGACCCCCCTTAGCTGACATAAGTCCTAATGGGAGTTATGTCCGTTTTTAAAATTTAAGTGTTTTTTATTTAGATACAATTTTTATTGCAAATGTATAAAAAAACAAGTAAGAAAAGTCTATAGTCGGACGGAGCCGACTATGGGATACCCTCTACCACTATCCCTGGACAATCGCTCTCCACAGAACTTCTTTTCAATGATTGTGAAAATTTAATTATCAAATATCAGAGATGTAATGTATAATACTTATGATCAAAACCAAAAAGTTATCTAGCATGACGAAGACATTTTTGTAGCAGGAAAGGAAAATTTAGTTCACACTAACGTTGGTTTGTACGCTTCTTCTTCATCAAAAACTCAAACTTTGTTTAAAATTTTGCGGGTTATTATTTTGACTTACAGAGCCGCTACAAAATTGGTTAAAATTTTGTTTTTGGTATATTCATCCCCTGAACATTTCACGATCATCACCAAAAACTAATCATTTCTATTCTGGCCCGAACCCAACCTCCTTAAAAAATTCGTTACAATCGGTCCATAATTGCGGCCTTAAGCTTGTTTACAATTTTTAACGGACCGACACACATCGCTAAATCGCTTTATCTCGTCGAGATATGAATTTTGGCATACCAAATAAGGGGTCTAGGACGAATATATAATAATAATATTTCGTGGTGTTACATAAACTTTTGGAGAGACAATATGTAGCATGGGATAAAAATGTGGTTCTCTACACAGAACCCATTATATATTAGGCGGTAGGCCCGTTATCTAGCAAACACTTTATTGCAATTTACATCAGAGGAAAGTAGCCTACATATGTTTTTCCATATGTAGGCTACTTTGCGAAATATATATGTCCTCAAGGAATTAAAATATCGACCAAAAATAAAATTTTTATATTTTTCATACAAAAGTAATGGTCCATTTCACCCGCTAAAGAATATCAGATCATCATTCAAAATTGTAGGCATCTTTTTCGACCTATACTCTTACCCGGTGCAAAATTTCGTGACTATTGATGTATAATTGCGACTTCTAGCGAGTTTATTATTACACTACAAACAAATAACGGAATATATTAGGCTGTAACTCTGTTATCTGATCATGTACACCAACATAATTGGCATCAATTGAAAGGTCAAGCGTTCCACTTTCAAGTATATCTCACTTGTCCGGAATGTCACTTCCAGGAATTAAGATATAAGCTGTATATTAAAAATTTTCACAATTTTTGGTCCATTTAACCCTCTAAATATTATCCGATCGCCATCTCAAATTGCAAGCTTCTCCTTTGTGGTATACTCTTACCTTATTTAAAATTACGCGTTGATCGGACTATTATTGAGACCTACAGAGCCGCTAGAAAATTGGATAAATATTATGTTTTTGGTCCATTTCACCCGCTAAATATTTCACGATCATCACCAATAAGAATAGGGATCTATTCTGATCTGAACCCGACCTCCATACAAAATTTCGTGACGATCGGTCCATAATTGCGGCCTGGAGCGTGTTTACAATTTATAATGGACAGACGGACGGACGGACGGACGGACACACATCTCAAAATCGCTTTATCTCGTCGAGATATGAAGATTGGTATACCACATTGGGGGTCTCCGACGAATATTTCGCGGTGTTACATGAATTTTTACCAAAACAAACTTATAATACCCTTTTCCACATTGTGGTATAGGGTATAAAAATGAAAAATTAACTTTAAGTTCATATGCATTTTTCATTTCATAAAAAAATTTATAATTGATTTAAAATTTTTAAGAAAATTAACTACAAAGTAAGTAGTAGCCATCTCATGTCGACCTATATTCAAAATTTGCCCCCAAACCTATTTTAATCGAAAACTGCTGCCTACAGGAAAATAAAAAGTTTTTGTTAAAATTTGCAAATACTTTCTGAAAAAAATCGCTCGATTTTTTACAAAAATATTTTAACATTTTAAGAAAATAACAAGTTTTTGTAAAAATATTCATATTCTGAAAAACGAAAAGAACCGCAGGCGAACATGTTTTTGAAAAAAGTCGCGCGATTTTTTACAAATGTATTTTCACAATTTAATAAAATAAAAAAAAATATTTTTGAAAAAATCGCGCGATAATTTAAGAAGATAAAAAGTTTTTGTAAAAATATTCGCGATTTTTTACAAAAATATTTTTAAATTTAAGAAAACAAAAAGTTTTTGTAAAAGTGTTCAAAAATATTTTCACAATTAAAGGAGATAAAAAGTCGAAAATATTTTTGAAAACCAAAATCGCTCGATTTTTTACATGCATATGTTCACAATTTAAGAAGATAAAAAGTGTTTGTACAAATATTCAAATACTTTCTGAAAAACGCAAATATTTTTGAAAAAAGCGCGATTTTCTTAACAAATATTTTTACAATTTAAAGCTTCTCCTAACTGCTACTTACATAATTTCGAGCATAATTTCGTTTTTAAATAATTTTATGAAATCAGGAGGATTTTGTGGATACTTCGGTATTGGTTGCCACTTACGTCTTCTCAAATGTATAATTCCGCTTACATTCTAACTTCAACTCTAAAATTTAAAAGAACGTATAACTATAAATTTCAGAATTAAGCAAAGAAATAATTTATAA
The DNA here is from genome assembly GCF_047663935.1 of Musca autumnalis. NCBI lineage: Eukaryota > Metazoa > Arthropoda > Insecta > Diptera > Muscidae > Musca > Musca autumnalis. The sequence goes on from NW_027411755.1 coordinate 196,306,294, forward strand.
ATTAAGAAAGAAATCATTGGGAGTTATGTCCGGGCACCCAGATGGGGGCAGGTGGATTTTTTTATCCTAAACTAGAGACTTTCCCCTCTATTTTAACAAAAATATGGACATGCCCTTACTGGGCCAACATTAGTAAAACTCAACATAAATTTATAGTAATGACATTAGAAATAACACAAAGTCATTTACAATGAATTTATTTTTAACGACGCACATAGGTTTCAATCAGGACATTTTTGGCCAAAACCCTATTTTTGAAGTTTCGAAATTTTAATTTTTGTTTGCACAGAATAATAAAAAACACATCAAGTCATCTGAAAATAATTAGTTTTTGTAAATAACGTTAGTATTCGTTGATTGGCGCAGTACCAAAGTTGACACTTTTGACAAAATATGACAAAATAAAACAGACTTTGTGCTGTAAAATATACAATTTTTGTTGTATTGCGTCGCTGCATAAATATACAGAAGTGAGACCAAAGTTATTATGAATCGGGAAGCTGTTAATGAGTACTTTCATAACATTTACAAAAAGAACGATGAAATTTGTAAAATTAGAGAGATAAAATCAATGTTTTTATATATGTTAAAAATTATTTTTTACAAAATTCTTAAACTTTTAAAAAAATGTCCAAGTTTGTCCACCTCCAAATTGATTTCGGAAGATAGCTGGGGGACTGAACTAATAAATTGATAAATAAATTCTTGCTCAAATTTGCCACAGTTAAAATAAAGTGCACTTTTCTATTTCAAGATGGGAGAATTTTTTGTAAATACTTGTTGTGATTGTACGTAGTATCCAATTGAAATAGAACGGTAATACCCGCATCTATCAACCGATTTTCCTTAAAATTCATATTTAAGGGTTTCAGAGTGTAGAAAACAAGTATGTATAATTTTTTTGAAAATAGGTCCATTTTTTGTCATAGCCCCCACATAAAAGTACCGTCCGATTTTAGATATTTTTTGGATTTTAGCGACACTTTATGACCGATTCGGCTGAAATTTGGTATTTTGACCTCTTGGAAGATATGAATCCTTCGTACCAAAAATTATTAACATAGGTCAATGTTTTGGTTTAGACCCCACACAACGGGACCACCCTGTTCAACAAATGTTGGCAGTTTTTGGTCATTTTGGTCTATAAAACGTAAGAATTGCTGTTTGTACACATTTATTATAAATAATAATAAAAATAATAGTTTTGGCCAGAAAATTTGGATTTGGGACCATTGTGCGACGTTAGAAAACGAATTATGAATTTGTTTTTTCGTAAGAATATTGTCAATGTCATTAACTAGAACAGCTTGTTCATGTATGTCGCACGAAAAACCATACGAAAGGAAAGCAGTCACTCACTTCCGTCTAAAAAAGCGTTCATGTATTTCGCCGTTACGTATCCTATGCGAGATACTACTGATTTGAACGTACATTTCTACAACTATGTTCCATAAATGAGATCAAAATGAGAAATAACAACAAGCTCCACATATATATGTGGAGTATGTATACATACAAACATTGGAATATGTGAGATTTGTTTTGTTTGAGAAAATAAAATGTGCCAGAATTTTGAATTATTTTGTTTAATTGTTTTCTTCAAAATAATGAATGAAACTGCCATTAAAACGTGTCTATAAAATGTTTATTTTTTTTTTTCAAGAATGTGTTGCATAAGTTTGATTTTAAATTTTCGGTGTTATTCGTGAGTTTAGGTTCTACTCGACAGCTACAAAGCAAGTGAGTGATTCTGACATTCTCTTTCTACATATGACAGCCTTTTCGAAATACATAAACCAAATTTACATGGAAAAGTGTGCGTTTACGTGTTATTTCGTATGGCTTGTCGTTCGCATAGATTTTCGTTCCGAAGGTGTTTACATGAACAGAAAATGATTTTTTGTTCCACTTCGAAAACGCAAGAAAGCTTTCGGTCGACATACATAAACAGACAGTTAATTTTATTACCAATATTAAATGGGATTTCTTCCTTGTCCAATTAAATATTTCCATTCACGTTTTTGATTCAATTATAAATTTAATTTACTAAATAGCAGCATTTGTTTAAAAAAAAAAACTCTGTTTATCACTCACTTTAACGTCTTTACTCAACGATTGTATTTAGAAAACAGAAGAAACAAGTAAAAAGTATCAGTCGGCTTTGCCGACAGAGATATACCCTCAGCCTGTGTATATTGAAACAATTTTTCCCAAAAACCGTATGTATTTAGGGGTTTTTAAAAATTTTAGGAATTCGAACCGACAAAAATTTTCATTAGTATTAGATATCAAAAGTTTTGCGGAGGAGATATTAAAAGGAATGGATCTACATTGGCCATTATGGAAGTGGATCTTCACCCACTACATATGGTGCCATAGGGGGTTTTTACAACCTTCGGGATTTTTGCTGAAGAAGTATGGACTTCCCCTAAAAAAAACCTTTACCATCGTAATTGAGGCAGCGAATGCAAGTTGCTTCAACAAAAATCAAAGTGATTTGATAGCAGGTCTTAAAGTGAACTTATCCTAAATTTTGTGTGGGAGGTACCGGATGGATTGGACAAATATAGCCCATATTTGAACCTGATCTATATCTAGTAGTTACCGTATGAACAAATTTTCCGAACATTTTTGAACTTTTGTGGGGAGGTAACTGAAGGAGTGAACCGATATGGCTTATCTTCAAACTTAAACTATGTTTGGAAAAAATATTACTATGGCCAAATTTTGGACCGAATCCGCAGATCCGTTCTAGAGTTATCTTGCGCTCCAACCACCTCACACGGTGTCATAGGGGTTTTTTTGCAACTTTCAGGCTATTTTCTCAGGAAGTATGGACTTGTCCCTAATGAAACTTGTCGTATGGAGGGCAGTGAATACAAGTTGCTAAAACAAAAATCAGAGTGATTCGAGAGATGGCCCTAAACTGAACTTTTCCAAAATTTTGTGTGGGAGGTACCCGAAGGAGTGGGTCGATTGAGTCTATATTGAAACGTGAGCTAAGTCTGGTACACATTTTACGATGGGCAAAGTATGCACCAAATCTGTTACTCCCTTCAAGAGTTTTCGTGCGCACAAATTTTCCGAACATTTTCGATTTTTTTTTTTTTTGGGGAGGTACCGGAAGGAGTGGACCGATATAGCCCATCTTCGAACTTAAACTAAGTTTGGGCAAAATATTTCGAAAGCCAAAATTTGAACTGAATCGGTTCGTCCGTTCGAGAGTTATCGTGCGCACCAGACAGGCAGACGGACGGACATTGATCAATCGACTCCAAATTGTCTGAAACACATTTCGTCCAAACATACTTGGGGTCTAAAACCATTATTTCGATGAGGCACATTTTGCCCGTTTGAAAGTGTATATATTTACCCTCGTTAGCATAAATGCTGAGGGTATAAAAAGAACAACATTGTTCATACAATTGTTTTCTTTTCCACTTCGCTTGCTACGTTGGTTAACAACAAAGCACGAAACACATGTGTTTGGCCGCATACACACCAAAGCACAAACAATTTTTTTACGTTCCCGTCTTTCCTTCTGCGTCTTCTATTACACCATACACACAGCTTTTTATTGTAAAACAGCATTCCGCATCCGCGAGAACTCTGTTGTTAATCTCTTTGACAAAACTCCTCTCAACACCCATAAAAAATATGTTCCAACATAAAAATATGTCGGTACCCAAACAAATAAAATTGAAATATTTAATTAATTTCTCGTTGGAATCGAGCTTTATGATCAATGATGCAAGTGAAAAGGGAAAGCCGACGATTCGAACCCACACAACCACCACTATGTGACATGCATGTTTCGCCTTTGGCAGAGGCTCTTCAGTCATATCGGCTATGGAGCGGCTTCGCTGTTATCGAACTTTTCTTCTTTCAAATGAATTTTTTCAGTTCGAAGATGGACAACTACTTCCTGTACTTCCCCCAATATTTGAAAAATGTTACTAAAATGGTATGCACAAATTTGGCCCAAACTTTAGATCTCCTAATATTTTGTCCAAATTTAGTTTAACTTGTAAAAAGGCCGATATCGATCTTCTCCTTAGGGTACCTCCCCCACACAAGTTCAACATTTGTGCCTAAGCTATATTATGTTGTCCTTGGACAAGTCCATGCTTTCTGGCATACTGGTACAAAAGTTATACGATGACCCACTGAAATGACTAGTGGCCGGGTTAACTATCAAAAAGATATGACTCTCAAAATAAGATACACTTAAATAATGGACTATGTCGGTTCATTCATTTAAGTACCTTCTCCGCAGCACTTTTGAACTTTAATCCTAATCCTCATTTTTGTCGAAAAGTTCAAATGTCCAAAAAGGGCCACGCAATTCTGAAAAGATCCTAAATACATTCGATCTGTCCGTAGATAAAATTTTCAATTCACATAGATTAAGGGTATATCTCTGTCGGCAAAGCCGACTGAAACTTTTTTCTTGTTTTTTTTTACGAGAGAAAAATAATTTGTGATGGCGATTAACGGCATGGAAGATATGATGTCTTGACATAAAGACCTCAAATCTTTGGGGGCTTATAACGGAAAAAGTGATGTGTAAAACTCCGGGACAGGTGTCTTTTTTATCTCTTTCACGCGGTGGTGTCAGAATATGGTTAATTTTCCACGAGTCAACAAAAATTACACACTGTGTTATGTTAAAATTTAATGAAATGAATTTTTAACATGCAAAATATAACTTCTGATAATATTCAAAACATGGCGTATGTTATCAGTAATGATAGAAAGAAAAAAATAAACATTAAAATGTTAAATGGATTTTCCGCGTACTTTTTTAATGATGCTGTCAAAGTTGCATAAATGTGATTTTTTTTACATATTTCAGCCATGTTTTTTTTCTTTTGCACTTGAGTTGAAGTACCATGTGGTTGTTTGACATATAAAAATTACCTCTACTTTTAAAGTGGCAACAAGAATATTTAAACGATTTTAAATGTAGTTCAACAATTTGTGTACAGTGGTTGTCGGGTTATTGCGGTTTTGATTGATTGTCACAAATACTCCTGAAACGGAGACTTCAGTGTGAATTCTTCTAGTTCTTATCTTATCTATTATTTTAATTTGAGTTTGGTTTTGTGTTTGCTTTATTCTTTTTTACATTATGCGTGTGTATGCTGTTTGAACACAGAATGTAAATATTTGCCATTATTAGTGTTCTTTTTATTTTTTTTTTAAGAAAATATATTTTTGTATCAATATTTTTCTTATGTTTGTTTTTCATATTTCATTTAAATATTTGTTTAAAATCATATATGTAGGTATGTAATATTTCTTACACTTGTGTTTATTGGATCAATATATTGAATGGATTTTCCTGAAAATGACGATATCAATGTGGGAAAAGCGAGATATCAATATCTCAAAATGAGTTTATGACTAACATTCAAACCTGTTCTAGACAAGAAATAGATAAGACAATGTTAGAGTAATATATGAATACTAAGACAGGGTATCTATTTACGACTGCGTTATCTAATGCCATACTTATTACACGTGCAGTATTACAAGCATGAAAATAACTGTTAAAGATAAATGTTTTCGATGTGACTTTATTATCCTTTTTTAGGAATGTATTTTTATGTGTATAAAGAAACAAGCGAAAAAATATCAGTCGGACTTTCCAAGAGAGATCTACCCTCAGCCTGCGATATAAAGAAAGAAACAAAGCAAACCCAAAACTTTTAGTCCTGACGCCCTTAAAATATATTGGTTGTCTAAAAGTTCATTGATTATACCCTCAGCCTTTAGGCTAAAGAGGGTATTTACACTTTGATACGACCAAAAATGTGCCTCATCGAAATAATGGTTTTAGACCCCAAGTATGTTTGTACGATATCCGTTTCAGACAATTTTGAGTAGATCTAGCAATGTCCGTCCGTCTGTCTGTCTGTATGTCTGGCAGGCTGGTGCGCACGATAACTCTCGAACGAATCAATAGATTCGGTTCAATAGATTCGAAATATTTTGTCCAGATTCGATTTAAGTTCGAAGATGGGCCATATAGGTCCACTCCTTCAGGTACCCCCCCACAAATGTTCAAAAATTGTCGCAAAATTTGTGCGCACGATAAATCTTGTAGGGAATAACCGATTTGGTCCATACTTTGACCATCATGTAATTTCTACCAAACTTAGATGAGGTTTTAATATGGACTCAATCGGTCCACTCCTTCGGGTACCTCCCACACAAAATGTCGGAAAAGTTCAGTGTAGGACCTGGTCTCGAATCGCTTTGATTTTTGTTTACGCAAGTTGTATTCGCTGTCCTCTATACGACGCTGTAAGTTTCATTAGGGGCAAGTCCATACTTCCTGAGAAAATAGCCTGAAAGTTACAAAAAACCCTATGACACCGTGTGTAGTGGTTGGAGGGCAAGATAACTCTCGAACGGATCTGTCGATTCGGTCCAACATTAGGCTTTCGTAATATTTTGTCCAAACTTAGTTCAAGTTCAAAGATGGATTATAACGGTCCACTCCTTCCGGTACCTCCCCCACAAAAGTTCGAAAATGTTCGGAAAATTTGTGCGTACGATTACTCTTGAAGGGAGTAACCGATTTGGTCCATACTTTGCACATTATGAAATTTTCACCAGACTCAGATGAAGTTCCAATATGGACTCAATCGGTAAACTTCTTCGAGTACCTCCCACACAAAATTTCGGAAAAGTTCAGTCTAGGACCTGCTCTCGAATCGCCTTGGTTTTTGTTGTAACATCTTGTGTTCAGTGCCCCTATACGAAGGTATAAGTTTCCTCAGGGGCAAGTCCATACTTCCTGAAAAAATAGCCCGAATGTTGAAAAACAAACCCTATGTTTATGGGTGGGAGCGGAAGATAATTCGCGAACGGAAATGCCGATTCCGGCCAAAATTTGGGCTTCGTAATATTGTTTCTAAACTAATTTTAATTTCGTAGACAAGCCATATCGGTCCACTCCTTTAGGTACCTACCCCACAAAAGTTCAAAAATATTCGGAAAAATTGTGCGCACGATAACTCTTGATGGGAGTGACCGATTTGGTCCATACTTTACACATTCGAATATGGACTATATTTGTCCACTCCATCCCGTACCACCCACACAAAATTTTGGATAAGTTCACTTTAAGACCTGCTATTGAATCACTTTGATTTTTGTTGAAGCAACTTACATTAGCTGCCTCAATTTCGATGGTGAAAGTTGTTTCAGGGGCAAGTCCATACTTCTTGAGAAAACAGCCCGAAGGGTGTAAAAACCTCCTATGGCACCCCCATGGTCTATGTCGGTCCATTCCTTTAAGTACCTTTTCAGCAAAATGTTTGAACTTTAATCCTAATCAACATTTTTGTCGGTTCATACGACCAAAATTTTGAAACCCCCTAAATACATAAGTTTTTTGTGAAAAAGTGTTTCAATTTGCACAGGCTGAGGGTATATCTTTGTCGGCAAAGCCGACGGATACTTTTTTACTTGTTTTTATAGACATAGGGTCTTGTAAATTTTATTGAATGAGAGTTACCTTTGACAGTCCTCACAACTTAAAACATTTGTTCCATAGACCGAACTAAGAAAAGATCTCCAATTATCTCTGTTTCGTGCTTCGCTTTTTGGAATACCGCGTCTTGCATTTCTTCATCCACTTGTTTGCGCCATCTACTCTTTGGCGTGCCAGTTTTGCGTGCACCGCCATGTGGCTCGAATTTATACGCCTTTCTTTTTAGTTCACAACTGATGCCGTTTGTTGTGTTTACGGCGGTGCCGAGGTATACGAATTCTTTTACTACCTCAAAGTTATAGGAACCAACTTCAACAGTTGGTCCAATCTCAATGGACGCATTGCGCGTCGACACCATCAGCTTGGTCTTCTCGCCGTTTACCGCCAGACCCACTTTTGCAGATTCTCCTTCGACCTTCATAAAGGTATCGGTTACTTCTTTTACTCATCGTCACATGATGTCTATATCATCAGCATAAGCAAGTACCATGTGGCTATTGGTTTAGATTGTGCCACTTCTTTTGACGTTTGCCTCTCGTACAACCCTTTCTTAGCAGGATGTTGAAAAGATCACACGAAAGGCTGTCTCCTTGCCTGAGACACCTCTTTTGGTACAAAACTCTTCGCAGGGGTTCTTTCCTATTTTAACTGAAGATCTTGTGTCCGTTAGAGTCATTTGAATGAACTTTGCGGGGATACCAAATTCAGACATGGCTTGGAATACCTTTGAACGTAGCGGGCTGTCGAAGGCTGCTTTATAATCGACAAAAATGTGGTATGTGTCGATCTGTATCTCTTCGGTCTTCTCCAGGATTTGCCGCAGGGTAAATATCTGGTCATTGGTGAACTTGACAGGTCTAAAGCCGCATTGGTATGGTCCAATTATTTCGTTGACCATGGGCTTTAGTCGTTCGCACAATATCCCTGACACTATCTTATGTCCCTATAGTTGGAGCATAAAGTCTTATCTCCTTTCTTATGGACGGGACAAAGGATACTCAGGTTTCAATCGTCGGGTACTCGTTCTTCCTGCCAGATGGAGCTAACTAGCTGATGCATATACCTTATCAGCGTGTCGCCTCCAGTTTTAAACAGATCGGAAGGTAGGCCATCAGCTCCTGCTTCCTTATTATTCTTCAGCCGGTTAATTGCTGTCTTTCCCTCATCTTGGCCGGGTGGTATACATTCAATACCATCCTCTGGGATTGGATCTGTGGTATCTTCGTCGACTTTGCTACTATTGGATACCAACAGCTTGGAAAAATGATTTTTCCATATCCTTAGCACACTATCTGTATCAGTTACCAGATGACCTTGCTGGTCTCTGCAGGAGGATGTGCCAGTTCCAAAGCCATCAGTTTGATGTTTCACTTTTTGTAGAATTTTCGCACTTCATTCTGTCTCCTATACATCTCGATTTGTTCACACTCCGGCTTTTCCATCTCTCTCTCTTTTTTCTGCGGAAAAGACGTTTCTCCTCTCTCCTTTTCACCCGATACCTCACTCGTGCGCTACGCGTTGCTGCTGATTGTAAAGTAGCCCTATATGCCGCATTTTTCTCTTCGGTAGCAGCACGACACTCCTGTTCATACCATGGATTTCTTGGTGGAGGACTCTGGTATCCAAGTATGGATTTTGCGGCTGCTTGCATGGAGTGGGCAATGTTTTGCCATTGTCCTGATATGCTATCGGGACGAGGAGTGCTTTGATTAAGCAGTTCGGCCAGTAGAGTGGAATATGCTGTGGCTATCTGTTGTGATTGCAGCTTACCCATGTCTAACTTTCGTGTTGTGTCTGTTCGCACTTTGTTTGCTACGTTTAATCTGATACGTACCTTTGCTGCAACAAGGTAATGGTCTGAGTTTATGTTTGCACCTTGGAACGATCGTACATCCAACACGCTTGATGCATGTCTTCCATCTATCACAACATGATCAATTTGATTTCTTGTTCTTTGATCTGGCGACAGCCAGGTGCCCTTATGAATATCGAGATGCTTAAATCTGGTACTGCTAACTGCCGTGTTTCTTGCAGCTGCAAAGTCTATCAGCCTCATACCATTGACAGATGTTTCACTGTAGAGACTGAATTTCCTGACTGTTGGGCCAAAGATATTATCTTTTCCAATTTTGGCATTAAAATCGCCTAGTATAATTTGAATGTCATGGACAGGGCAACGGTCATAAGTTTCTTCTAAGCGCTCGTAAAATATATCTTTGGTCTGTTCGTCCTTGTCCTCAATGGGAGCATGAGCGCAAATAAAGCTGATGTTGAAGAATTTTGCTTTTAATCGAATTGTAGCGAGTCTTTCATTCACTGAGGTGAAGCTGGAGACCAGATGTTTTAATCTCCGACCTACTACAAATCCGCAACCAAACTCATGCTTTGTGTCATGATAGCTATAATAGAGTGCGTCACCTTTAGGTGTTGTTGTGACGCCATTCCCGTTCCATCGTTTTCCTGTATGGCAGAAATGTCGGCCTTGTACTTTTCAAGTACATCTGCCAATGCGTAAACTGGACCTTCTTTATAAAGGGTGCAAACATTCCAGGTGCAGATTCGCAGATCATGGCCCTTAAAACGTTTGCGGGAGTCGTCAACTTTTGAGTGATTTGTTTTTCTTTTCTTTCATTTTTTCATAGTGGGCTGTTTTTTTTTCTAGGGGAGGGTTACTAACCCGACGCCCAAACCCAAGTTTTTAACGTTCTTATGGGTGAACGCGCGGCACATGTTAGCTCACTACCTTTAACGGGTGTTAAAGGCATCTCAACATGTGACACCACGGTGAGGTCAGTGTCCACTTGAGAGAGAAAGAGGGTCCAAGATAAATCTTGGACTTTGCTATGTTGATGCCGGTCAGGACCGTTCCTTGGTATCTTCCATCCCCTACGTCCCCCACTTCACATAACAGTTCTCTTCAATAATTGTCCAACCATATATTGTCTATTAGATCACTTTTAATAACTTATTACGAAAGCGAGCAAAAAAGTCTGAGCCTCCCAGCTTTGTAGGTGTTATACGGAAACAAACGCATATTTTGTTGACTGCATTCCAAACAAAAAGAAACAACGACTGCATTCATCATCACCCATGATGTGATTTTGATTTATGATCATCTGTTTCTTTAAAGCTCATTTTTTAACACTTGATTTAGAATTGTTGCTGCCGTTCAGCCGGTGGCTTAGGTTGATGATGGGTACATGTTGCGTTGTTGTGGGTTTGTGGCAGAAGATTATGATGTTTGACCTTTTGCCGCTATTATGTGGTGGCAATTTGTTGATGATGTTGTTGATGGGTTATGGCTGCCAACTATTCACCCGTCGACTTGTTATTTGACGGTCTGTGTCTATTGTTTGTGTCGACCAGGAAACTTGTGTTAGGCGAGTGTTCGTCAGATGTTAATTAAACAAATTTATCAGTTAGTTTGTTGTCGTTTAAAAGAGGTGTGTTAAAGCTTTAGGTGTAGAAATTGAGGAAAAAATAGAAAAATATTTCCCTTAACACGTTCGCGGACGTGAATGCTATATCATTCCGATGCAAAATGACGTGAATGCTGTAGCATTCACATTGTCAGCCAATTTTTTTTCATTTACTTGTATACAATCTTAAGTTTTGGTGATTAATATACATAATACGATTTATTTCAACAAGATACATTCTACAATAAATAAAAAATAATAACAATAATCAATAATTAATAAATAAAGACAAAAAACTAATTTCGAAAATAATTGGGTGTAATTTTTTTCACTTCTCTTAATTTGCTTGCGTCCGCGAACGTGTTAAGGAATTAAAATATCTGGAGTTCCTCAAGAAAAGGAACTCTTTTCAAGAAATTATTTTGGAGGGAAAACATTTTTTAACCAATTTTATTGTAATGCAAAATAGGGCAATAAGCCGTTTATGCCACTTCAAATTATTGACCCCAGGTTGAAAATAGTTATGCCTTTAATATTGTGCAAATTGAGATAGGTATTCCCCCACTTTGTAAGCTGTAAATGCATAATGTATAAATCAAATGCATAAATCAATATAAAAGATTAATAAACATCAACGCTTGTAAACATTTCAACAACATCATTAACGCCAATTTAAACCACACTTTTGTAAAACAACGATAATTATAAATACGATAGATATCTCTGCAATTATAACACACGCTGTAATCGAAAATTGTTAACGATAGCGCTAGCGAAACACTAATAATACAAATTGAAACACATTTGTATCTCTAAACGTGGTGCTAAATGTTGCAATGCCGTTTTTTCTTCTTTTTTGTTTCTCTCTATCGATTGATATCTATCAGAAACGATATCTATCGTTGATATTGTTATTACTAAACAAGAAGCCAGCCACAGAGAGATATGACAAAGTGCTATATCACGTTCTCCACAAAATTGACATCTAAGAAGAGCGACTTTATACTAATGTATGTTAATTAAGGAAAACATTATTTTCATAGGGAAAGGGAGGGAAAGTTAACAACAATTACCATACTTTCAATTGATATAATTAACTAATAATAAAAAATCAAAACATGTATGAAAATATTTAATGATGTTGCGAAGAAGTAGAATGAGTGCAAAGTCACCGCCTTTGATATTCAAAAATATAAAAATTAAAAAAGTAACAAGTAAAGAAGTGTCAGTCGGCTTTGCCGACAGAGATATACCCTCAGCCTATGTGAATTGAAACTGTCATATACGGGCAGATCGAATGTATTAAGGGTCTTTTCAGAATTTTATGGCCCTTTTTGGACATTTGAGCTTGTCGAAAAAAATGTGGAAAGTGTTGCGGAGGAAATGGACCGACATAGTCCATTTTGAAAGTGTATCTCATTTTAGAGTCATACCTTTTTGGTAGGTATCGCGCCCACACAAATGCAGATCTTTTGTGGGAAAGGTACCCTAAAGGGAAGATCGATATCGGCCATTTTAGAAGGTAAACTAAATTTGGACAAATCCAAAGTTTGGACCAAATTGCTTGACCCGTTCAAGAGATACCGTGCATACCATTTTAGTGACATTTTTTAAATATTGTTGGAAGTTGTTGCCCTTCTTCGAACTGAAACTAAGTTTGGACAAAAAATTACTTACTTACTTAGCTGGCCCATTACAGAACATTTGTTCCATAGGCCGAACTAAGAAAAGATCTCCATTTCTCTCTATTTGTTGCTTCGCACTCTGGAATACCGCGCCTTTTCATCTCATCATCCACTTGTTTGCGCCATCTATTCCTTGGCCTGCCAATTCTGCGTGCACCGCCAAGCGGTCAGTATTTATACGCCTTTTTAGGGGGTTCATCATCACTCATTCTTATGATATGGCCTAGCCAATGCAATCGCTGCATCTCGATACGTTTAACAATATTGATGTCGTTGTATAGCAGATACAGCTCGTGGTTCATGCGACGTCGATATTCACCGTCAACGCAGATTGGTCCGTAGATCTTTCGAAGAATTTTTCTCTCAAACACACTAAGCACTGCCATGTTTGCTTGCGCAAGTACACAGGCTTCGGAGCCATACATCAGCACGGGTAGTATCAGTGTTTTGTAGAGCGTTATTTTTGTTTGACGAGATGTGGATTTGTTTTTAAACTGCTTACTTAAACCAAAGTAGCATCTGTTGGCCAATACAATTCTTCTTTTTATTTCACAACTGATGTCGTTTGTTGTGTTTACGGAGCTGCCGAGGTAGACGAAGTCTTTTACTACCTCAATATAATAGGAACCAACTTCCACAGTCGGTCCGAGCTCAATGGACGCATTGCGCGTCGACACCACCAAATTTTGGACCAAATCGGTTGATCAAGTTCGAGAGTTATAGTACGCTAAAGAGACTACATATGGTGGCAAAGGGGTTTTTACTCCTTTCGGGCTGTTTTCTCAAGAAGTATGGACTTGCCCCTGAAAAAACTTTTACTGTCGTAATAGAGGCAGATTATGCAAGATGCTTCAACAAAAATCAAAGTGTTTCGAGAGCAGGTCTTAAAGTGAATTTATCCAAAATTTTATGTGAGAGGTACCCGATGAAGTTAACTAAAACTATAGTTCCTATTCGAAGCTGATCTATATCTGTTAAATATATTAGGATGTGTAAAGTGTGGACCAAATCGGTCACTCCCATCCAGAGTTATCGTGCGCACAATTTTTCCGAACATTTTTAAACTTTTTTTGGCGGAGGTACCTGCAGGAGTGGACCGATATGGCTTATCTTCGAACTTAAACTAAATATTACGAAGGCCACATTTTGGACGGAATCGGTAGATCCGTTCGAGAGTTATCGTGCGCTCCAGCCAGCCAGGCGGACGGACATGGCTAAATCAACCTCCCACACAATATTTCGGTTAAGTTCACTTGAAGACCTGCTCTCGAATCACTTTGATTTTTCATGAAGCCACTTGCATACACTGTCTCCATTACGACGGTAAAAGTTTTTTCAGAGCAAGTCCATACTTCTTGAGAGAACAAGCCGATTGGTGTAAAAACGCCCCTATGGCACCGATACTCCCCCCTAATATATAAAAAATGTCACTAAAATGGAACGCACGATATCTCTTGAACGGCGCGACATCTATCTTCAAGTAGCTCCTCAGCAATACTTTTGAACTTTAAACCAAATCCAAATTTTTCTGAAAAAAGGAACACAAAATTCTGAAAATATCCTAAACACATTCGATCTGTCCGTTGATGACAGTTTGATGCATATAGGCTGAGGGTGAGTAGAGATTTGCGGTGGCTTTTAACACAACTTTTCTGTAACGATTTTTACCTCGGAACAGATGGCATCCCTGATTATAAACCCACTTACTTATATGGTTTTAATTATAAACATTACGTTTTGTTCCATAGGTCGAAATAAAAATAGATTTCCAAACGCTACAATCTTCTAGTTTACTTCTTCAATTTTGTAACACCATCGTCCACTTGAATTTTTGGCCTTCGATTCAAAAACCTTAAATATGGAATTCTATGGCAATCGGTTCTTTATTTCCGCGAGGGATCTTCATTTCTATCGACGAACAAATTTTTCTGTGTCTAAAAAGCAAATCCTACAAAAATGCATGGTAGAACAAAGAAGGTAACAGCAATACCCAGCTGACTGAACTGGGTTGTAATGTTAGTGTCAAATTCCATACGACATATTATATTATTATTTCTATGTTCGGTGTATATTAGGGATGTATATTTGTTGGGAAAAAACATAATTAAAAAAACTATTTCCCGTAAAGACTTCTTTATATCATCCCTAATAAACATGTGTTTCTTTGATTTCAAAAACAAAAGTTTGAAACAGCTTCTCTTTTTCATTGAATTTTAAGGGAGAATTCTACTCTCTGCGAGAAATTATCCATTCAGTGGAATGATATGGATACTTTTAATTTGAAAATGTAACGAATTTTCATTCATGATTTCCAAAATATTCAATCAAATGTGAAAAATATTAAGTTTTTAAATTCCAATAATTTATAGACATTTCCTTATTTTGTTTACATTTTCCGGTGACACTAACATTACAAACGAAAACAAATTTCTATGCGGTTGTTGTTGAGTTGTATTTGTTGTAGTAATTACTTTACCTTCTTTGTTCTAACATAACAAGTAAAAAAGTATCAGTCAGCTTTGCCGACAGAGATATAATACCCTCAGCCTATGTATGTATATTGAAACAATTTTTTCCCAAAATATGTATGTATTTAGGGGGTTTTAAAAATTTTGGGCGTTTGAACCGACAAAAATGTTGATTAGGATTAAAGATCAACAGTTTTGCGGAGTAGATACTTAAAGGAATGGATCGACATTGACCGTTATGGAAATGGATCTTCAGTCACAACATATGGTGCCATAGGAGGTTTTTTACACTCTTCAGGCTGTTTGCTCAAGAAGTATGGACTTGCCCTTAAAAAACGTTTACCATCGTTATTGAGGCAGCGAATGCAAGTTTCTTCAACAAAAATCAAAGTGATTCGATATCAGGTCTTAGAGTGAACTTATCCGAAATTTTGTGTGGGAGGTACCGGATGGAGTGGAAAAACATAGTCCATATTTGAACCTGATCTATATCTGGTAGATATATTAGCATGCGTAAAGTATAGACCAATTCGGCCACTCCCTTCAAAAGTTACCGTAGGAACAATTTTTCCGAACATTTTTGAACTTTTGTGGGGGAGGTACCTGAAGGAGTGGGCCGATATGGCTAACCTTCAATCTCAAACTATGTTTGGACAAAATACACTGTGCAACATTTTTGAGCTAATCGCGTGCAAACAACTTCTGTCGAAAATTTTTTGAAAGTAGGGGACCAATAGGCAAAAACCATATTTGGGTTTTGTATTCTTAGATCGGGTTCGGATTTTATGGCCCCATCTAAACGTAGTTAAATATCGGCTTTTTAACGCAAATCGGGGCTGTATCTCAGAAACCAATACGAATCTTGTTTTGACCACTGCAGCAAATTCGTAGATAAGAGCAGGAAGAAAATATTTGGAGGAATAATGAACTCCAAAAACTGCATTTATTGCCTCAAATTTTATAATATATCTAAAAATTCCATAATTTGTATATATTTCGCAGCGTACCTCCAAAACTGTTAAATTTTTCTTAATGTTATCTTGGGGAAAAATATTCGCTGGAATGTAATACACAACTCTTCAAAACATTTCATTGTTGTAAAATGCTTTCATGGTGTTCTTTCTAGCATAGTTTACTACTACAATTTGATAAATATTTCAACAATGCATTGAAATCCCAAATATGAGAATAAACTGATTGTGTGAACATTGTTTGAAATATGTTTTGCAGAAGGTATGTTATTGAATACCGCGTAAACAACGTGAAATAATCATTTTAGAGTTTCAGAATGTTCTGAAGAATTGGTGGGTACATTATTTGCAATATTTTGCGAAAGGTTACTTGGTTCAACTCCCAACAGTTTAGCCACTACTGACCAGAATTCTAGAAATTGTGTAAATTTTTCTATATTTTAACGATTTTTATGCGCTAGATGCAGTTTTCGTAGTTTATCTTCTTTACACATAAGTTCTACTACTTTAGGGCTACAATATTGCTGAAGAATGCAAAGCAAAATTCTTATTAGTTTCTGAGATAATGGTCCGATTAGTGGAAAAAAGGCACATTTTAGCTCGGTTTAGATGAGGTCATAAATTCCAAACCCGATCTAACAACACAAAACACAACTAAGGCTTTTGTAGTCTCAATATGTTTTTTCAGAAAATGCCCATTAGAAGTTGTTTGCATTTTCAGTGTTGCACAGTGATATTAATTAGGCCGAATTTTGGACCGAATCGCAGATCCGTTCGAGAGTTATCTTGCGTTCCATCCACCTCACACGGTGTCAGGCTATTTTCTCTTTGCAACTTTCAGGCTATTTTCTCAGGAAGTATGGACTTGCCCCTGATGAAACTTGTACCGTCGTATGGAGGGCAGTGAACACAAGTTGCTAAAACAAAAATCAAAGCGATTCGATAAATGGCCCTAAACTGAACTTTTCCGAAATTTTGTGTGGAAGGTACCCGAAGGAGTGGACCGATTGAGTCCATATTGAAACCTTATCTAAGTCTGGTACACATTTCACGATGGGCAAAGTTTGGACCAAATCGGCTACTCCCTTCAAGAGTTATCGTGCGCACAAATTTTCCGAACATTTTCGAACATTTGTGAGGGAGGTACCGGAAGGAGTGGAAGATATAGCCCGTCTTCGAACTTAAACTAAGTTTGGGTAAAGTATTATGAAAGTCAAAATTTTAACCGATTCGGTTCGTCCGTTCGAGAGTTATCGTGCGCTCCAGCCAGCCAGACAGACAGAAGGACTGACGGACGGACGGACGGACGTACGGATATTGCTCAATCGACTCCAATTTGTAGTGAAAATAGGTTGATAAAAAAAAATATCAACCTATTTTCACAACAAAACAATTTACATTCAAATTCGTAATATTTCAAAGCATTGAATATGTATCTTTATTAAAAAAGGAAAAAATATTCCTATAAAAGACAGTGAAATAGATAAGTCAACAGAGTTATTGGAAAACGGTAAGATAACGGTGAAAATCTTTTTAACTTGGATAATATTTGAAAAATAACTCAATTGCAGAACAAAATAACGCCTTCAAGTGGCCTTGTTGCCTAGAAAATTTGTATCTAAATTGATGTTGTATAACTGTATATGCTATCAATTACTATTTTTGCTGCATACGAACAAAAAAACATAACAATCGATGGAAGTTTTTGGAGAATTATTTCATTTTTAAAATTGGGGACTTGTTTCATAATGAAATAAGTCCCCAAATTTGGGGAGTTATTTCATTTTATTTTGGGGAGTTATTTCACTTCGTTGGGGAATTATTTCATTTACATTTTTGGGGACTTATTTCATTATGAAATAACGCCCCAAATTTGGGGACTTATTTCGTTTTCAGTTTGGGGACTTATTTCATTGGGGACTTATTTCGTAACGCCATATGCAAAGTGTGGACCAAACCAGTATTCTGTTTCATAGTTGTCGAGCGCACGTCTTTTCTGCTCTTTCTTCTTTTTTCTGAAAATAAGCTCCCCCTCTTATCCCGATATTCTTTCTTGGCGCTTCGTGTTACTACTGACTGCAGGATCGCCCTGCATGTCGCGTTCTTCTCTTTAATCCTTATCGTACCATGAATTTGTTGATCTTTGAAACCCAAGTACAGATTTTGCGGCAGTTTAAATAGAGTGGGATATTCTTTGCCACTGCGTTTCACCGTTATAGGCCCAGCAAAAAGTTTGCCTCCAGAGGCAGTTAAATCATATGTACAAGTGATCTGGAAGTGCATCAAATTATGCATTTTTACTTTTTCTTCACTTTTCATTTCACTTTTTACAAGAGCGTGACTACTGAAAAAATCACTCCATTGCACTGCATTTTAACTGACCCTTTGGCATTGCAGTTTAACCTTTGGGGTAGAATAGGATGCAGTCCAAAGCACGTGTTTTGATACAGGCATTCTGCGGAATGTGTGCAAGCCATTACAAAATATCCCAGAACAAATAAAATGCTTTTATCATTTGTGTAAAACAAAAATTTTAAGAACTTTATTACATTAACACAAAATATGAATATTCTCCTTTGAATTCAATCGCAACCATGCGTGTTTCCTCCGGTCTCCATTTAATCCAAGCTGAACTGTTTTTGCTTCATCTGCTAAATGGGTTTGATATTGTCTTCCCATTACCAGTTAAGATTTCGACATGTACTCCAACAGCACTCCATTGAGAAAGTTTCTTCTCGTGAGTTACCGGAAAATTTTTCTCAAATTAAATATTTTTTATTTTATATTAACAAATTTTTGGATATGTTAACACGCTTATCTCTTTTTGGAAAATGTATACCGTTGCCTGTAGAGATTTACAAATTGATTTATGTACTTGTAGGGATCTCTAACAACTGCTAATTAAATTAAGCGGACGGAGTGCCTTTTTCACGACTCCGTTTGGACCGCATCCGGATGTTGGTTAATTGTGAGGAATTGGAGTGCCTTTTTCACGATTCCGTTGAACTGCATCCAGAGCTGTTAAATTGTGAGGAATTGGTGTGCCTTTTTCACGACTCCCTTGAACTGCATCCGGATGTCGTTAAAATGTGACAAGTGGATGTGATTTTTTGCATATCATCCTCCCCCTACGTCACCTTTATATATAGGTACATCAACACATTAGAGGGTAATTTAGGAAACCCGTATCGCGCCGTTTGCTTATATTAGTTCGACCTTAGAAGTTGAAAAAATTGGAAGTAACATAATCACAAGGCTCGATACAAGTCTTCCAATGTACCGTCTATTTCCACCCGCCAAAACTTTGAATATACTTCCGCCTGTCAAAAAGTGGACCCCTATTCACAACTTTTTGTGCAGAAATTTTCTTATTACTTGCATCCCTAAAGTTTTAGCGTTCTATCCATATCAAATTGTACCCTGATGAAGAATATATGTATATACTCAAAAGGTACCCTCATAATCATATTTTAATAACTTCTGCATAAATATTTAATAATAAATCTAACAATTTATTTACAGCTTTAAAAAAAGTTTAAGCTTCTGTTTTTCGCCTTACAACGTCTAGCCATATTTTTTGCTAATCCTAACGGCACACCAATATAGGAAAATCACAAAAACTCCTCCTGGGCAAATGTCTAAAATGACAATTTGCCATCTTAGCTGTCATCCTGCAGCCATCTGAGACAACAAAAACAATTACTGTTACTGGCAGTCAAGTCAACCAATTTACCTATTCAATTTCTGGTAATTATACTGACAATTACCATTTAAATGATAAAATGTTGATGGGTCATCATTAGCCACCATTGCTGAGAGTTTCTCAACTTTTTCGCTCTCTGTGCGAAGAAGGCAGTTTACAACGAAAAACGATGGAGCTGGTCCATAGACAAATAAAGTTGGTTGGTCGAAGCTAGGACTATGAGTGTAATTTCATATTGTTATTGCCTTCGGTCGGCGGTTGGTGTTTACACAAACACAACTCTCATTAACGGCACACAGCAAAGCTTCTTTGGTTTTAAGCAGAAACACCAAGCAATGCCTTTAGCAATAATTTTATCATTAACACGAAGAGTGGCAACACGAGTCATACTTCAGCGTCAAATGGCGTGGCATCGAAATTCTAAAGGAACAGTTGTGCTCAATAAATAAGCTCCTACTTCATTGTAGGAGATCTACGGGTCTGGCCACAATTTTACTGCCACTGATTGAGTGATTGACACTACTTTGTTTGCCATCAACACCTCAAGTTTTTGTGTTGTTGTTATTGTTGCTTGTTGTCCGACTCAGAGTCTCAGAGGATGGCAAATCTTTCAATTGTGATGAGTTAGGAAGCCACTTAGTACCTGTAATGGCGTTTTTATTGCTACCAATTGCTATTGTTGTTAATAATTATTGGAAAATATTTCTAGCAAGTTGAGTTGGAGCAAAAAAATGAGTAGAAATGGTTATTGATCAGGTAAAGAAGAAGCTGCCGGATCTGAAGACATCTAAATACCCTCCGCATTTGTCCTAAATGCAGAATGATATTTGATAAGAAATATATTTGAAAGGTTTCAGCTAGGTAGATATCAATAATGGGAAACATGAAGGGAATTGGGGGAAGAGCGAAATGCCTGGAATAAAATTTAATTATTAAGATCGAACTTTATTCGAAAAAGACCAGCCGCACAGCCATTTAAGACACCAGTAGTATATAACCAGGGCCACGGGTCTTATGGAAGAGAATAAAAGAGAGCGATGCAATCTCAAGGGAACCAAGCCGACTCTGCCTTTTGTCCCCCAGACTAGAACACCGACAAAGAAGTTATTTTCCTCATCGATCGTTTCAGTCTCTTCCTCGCCTTCGCAGGGCATCAATGTTGTAGCATTCTCTTATCATAGACCAGTAATTACCCCTACAACAATTATAATATCCTGCTAAGTGAAAGTGCGGATGTAGTTCTACGTACTCAGATTACCGGCTAGATTGACTTCGATAACTTACGTATAAGTCCATGCTGCCAAATCCTTACGCTTTTTTTTCAACGTAGAACTTATTGAGTTTGTTGGGGAAGAAGGAGAGCGCTGGCTTGGCACAGTCATTTACTTGTAAGTCAGAGAGTACGCCGTTCATCAATTTTCTCATTTCCCTCAACACTTTATTGCACTGGTACCGTAATTTAACAACCCTACCACAAGCTTTTTTAAAACAGATCGAACAGCTTTAAATTTAATAGCGTAAAACTCTAGTGATTTAAGAGCAGCTCGGCTATCCACATACACCGTGACCTACCTGCAAAATCTGCCATTCCTACTAAGAACTCCAAAGATTTTAACACTGCAAAAAACTTTTGACAGAAAAACGCTGCAGTTATCGCTAAGTTTGTAAAGCGTCTGATGTTTAGTTTTTGTACTGTCGCGAGCTTCCTCACGTTCCTGCTTCCATCTGCGACCCATCAGTGAAAATGGCAGGACTATTCCACTAACTCCTATCCGGGTCGCTTAGCTCAAACTGGGCACGGGTGAACGAACTACCCTTTCCTGCTCTACTCTCTATTCGTGGCTTCCCTTTCATGTCACCACAGGTTGGGCCCCCTCCACTGTCTGGCATGAAGTCACATTCGCATATAAAGTCGAGTGATTTCCCGATTGACGGTCCACTATCCTTTTTGAACCTGGCTGTGAATCCTCGGCAGATAGTATTGTTGTACAGCGGTCGTATTTGTACCATATTGTCGTGCGCTTGTCTCTTCCCAGCACCATCCCCTCCCATCCTTTTTTCCCCAGAATGACTGAACTTGTTGGGAGCCACCTACATTGCAATCATCTGAGTATCAGCTCTCTGCAATTCTTAGAACCACTAGCCTGCTTAGAAGTTGATGATTCGTCTATCTTTTAAACCACTTGACTCCTCGCAGCACTCTCCCCTCTTCACCTTCCACCTTCACTTTTCCCACAAGTGATCTATGACCTGTTCTCTGCAAGTTCGGAGCTCCTGATCCTTTCCTGCCGTTCTTTCCCCAGTGACAGTCGCAGACGGAGCAGTTAGACTAGGTAAGCCTTTGTGTGGCTGGTTCGTTTCCATCTGTCCTTCGACATCGGAACGGGAAGCAGAAGATCCACCAAGAGATCCCGACCATGATACTCTTGTTGGGGCCGATAGAGTTAAGTTGCCCGACCCTACCGTAGGCATTACTGGTGTCCGCAAGGGCCTCCAACAGCTTGAAGCCATCAGGTTGTTGCTCTTATCTGGAAACGGTGTTGTTAGCGCAATGGTCACAGCGGGACCAGGGATTGGAATCCGTTCGTTTAGGAGACAACGTTTGTCCACGTGAGGATAATTTCCTTCGAACAACCTTACGAATACAAAATTCATCAGAATATCACGAAAGTACCGCTTGGGAACCTGCCAACAAATTTGTTGTAGTTGGCCCTGCACTTCTGTAGGCGTGTTTATCCTTCGTTTCCTTGGCCTTATTACTCTTAGTGGGTAGGGATGGTCCAACTCCTCTCTCCTCCCTCGTCAAAACAACCTCGTCCACCAAAGCGCCGTGGTCTAATACAGATATGTCGGTATTAACGTGGTCCAACCCCACGATGCTCTCAACACCGGACGGGGACAATGCGTCCGCCAGCGACCTCAACACTGAAGTGTGATTACCAATTTTTTCCCACGCATTTGGTGGTGTTCACCCCTTTGGTTTGGGCCGGAGCCCATCTAACACTCCTGCCTTTCTGTGGATCAGGCACCCGGTTGATAATGCAACTCCACATTTGAGCCAAAGCTCTACCCGCGATTTGGGTATAAACCACAGCCACTGCGATGATCCCAAAAGGGGCCTGCACCAAACTGCCAGGCTAGATCTTTGAGACCTAGAGGCTCCTGACAGCCGCGGTAGCAGAATATAGCCTCCGGTCAGGCTTCGTAGTATAAAAACTACTACCAGTTGGGACTTGTGACCCACATCTGCTCTAATGCTGTCGGTACACTACTGCAAACCTAAAACAGCAATGGACTCGAGTTCCCTTAATACACAGATGTTAAGGGATCTCTAATTGGTTCAGTCACATGCCTCTCATAGCGTCAAGATCATCATGCCCGGCGGCGGAAGATTTACGGAAAATTTGTTTAATATAGTCCATCTTCGAACTAGATTTGAGTTTTAGGTTGGACCATTACCTGTCCTTCCTTTCGACGGTTATTGTGCCCACCAGATATTTTGGTTGTAGGAGTTTTTTGGCCCTTTCGGATCGTTAGATCAGGAAACATATACTTACCTACGAAAACTTATATTATTGTTATCAGGACCTCACAAACAAGTTTCGGTAAAAATTTCAAAACGATCCTCGCACAGCCTTTTAACAGCACTTGATCAAATTTATTGGACCTTTGTGGGGAAGTACTGGGGGAAGTGGGCGGATAGAATTTATTTCCGAGTTTGATTAAGTAGGTATAAAAGAAATATTACGATGTACAAAGTTTGGACCTAATCGTTTTCTTCCTTCGAAAGTTATCGCGATAGCCAGCCAGACAAACGGACTGACATTTAGGTTATAATGGTCAACAGAACACTGGCATCTGCTACTAGGGCATGTTTGATTCCGCTATTTAAAACTAACTAACTTGTTATAATCTATCTCACTACAGTTTTCATTATTTAAATGTTGGTCAGTATATCAGTTCCATTTTCTAAATACAATCACCTTAATTTCCGGTCGCGTGTTAAAAATATTTAAAATACAACTTTAATTCATGAACAACATTTCGGTAAGATAAATAAACAAAAATATTGTCTATACAAGCGTTAATACTTATACAGAGTATCACTCATTCATTCTCTTGAGATAATTATACTAAAATTTAAAACATGAAAAACAGAATAAAATCCCCAAAAAAAGCTTGGTAACCCCTTAAAAAAAGAAACTCCAAATAAAATATTGCATGTTAAAAATGAATTTCCGTTTATTCATCAAAGTAAAGAAAAGAATACGATATTTACATACAAAAACAAAGGAACAAAAAAAAAACAACAAATAACCGAAATGAATTGAAACCGACAAAGAAGATTTAAATAATCACCCTAATATACAAAATGTTGGTCATTTACCGCAAATGACAAAGGCCGACTGGCTGACTTACTTCCATCGCACAAGAGCAAAGACGGCACAAAGACGCAACTTAATTGCTCCCTTGAGGAGAGATTTCATTTACACCACACACAAAGACACTCGTTCGACGACCCCCCATACACTGGCGCATCTGTCAAATCGGAGATGATAGTGAAAAGCGTAGAATTATTTTCGCACTAAAGACGACATTTTAATAATCGAAAGAAAACAATGCTCGAAACTCAAGTCACTCATAAAAAACCCTAGAATATCCTTTGCTTGTTACCCCATCTCCCTCTCTCACCCTTTAAATATATGCACCCTTTTTTTATCCGCTTTCTTGATATCTTTACTAAGAGGAATTTGTTACATGTATGATAGACTGTGAGTATGTGTTTATTTGTTTAACCCTTGACATACTCAGAAGCCTAATGTTGTGTAACCCCTTTTTCTTAGCTTTGATGACAGCTTTTTTTTCGTTGTTTTTCTTGTTGTTGTGCAATAAATGTTAAATGTTGCTGATACCAATATTAGCTGTTGATGATTCCAAATTGATATACTCAAACCATTATTTTTTAGCTTCATCTTAAGAACATCACACTTCAAAGGAGCTACTTCTTGTGAAATAAATGATATTATATTTCATTTACGCAAATTGCACAGTATTTAAAAATAGATTTTTAAGCGATGGAATAAATTCTGTAACATAATTATACCATAGCTAAAAATGGAAAGGTAGCTATGATACGATCAAATGTGGCTCATCGAAGCAATGGGTTTCGAACCCATATTTATATTTTTGAACGACAAATAATTTGGAGTCTATTCGTTTGTCGTTTGTTTTACTGACTAGTGAGCATAATAACTCTCAATTTGTACAGCCTAATATATCCTACAAATGTAGTGTAAGTATAGTGTATCAGTCCAAGTTTTGGTATAGCTTCAAAATAGCGGTTCTTTCGGTTCATACCCTCCATAATATGGAGGGTATAATAAATTTTCAGTATTTTGAAGGTTTTAGCTTCATTATCTCTACGAAATGGCTAAAATTTTGTACATAGTTTTCGTTGGAAGTATACAACTGTCCCCCATAATTTTGTCTTTCCACGCCTTCATATAGCCCCCATAGAACGGTACCTCCCGATTTTCGGTATTTTGAAGGTTTTAGCTTCATCATCTCTCCGAAATGGCTGAAATTTGGTATTTAGTTTTCATTGCGGGTATAAAGCTTTTCTATAGAATTTTGTTTAAAGAGGTCCCCGCTTTCATACAGCCCCTATAGAACAGTACTTCCAATTTCCGGTATTTTAAAGGTTGGACACGATTTTCCACAGAAATGGCTGAAATTTGGTACTTAGTCTTCATTTGGGGTACAAAACTTTCTCCCATAAATTAGCCTGTATAGATCCACGCTTTCATATAGCCCCCATAGAACGGTAACTCCCGATTTTCCGTATTTTGAAGGTTCTAGCATCATTATTTCTCCGAAATGGCTTATGTACTTAGTCTATGGCTATGGTACTTAGTCTTCGTTGGGCGTATAAAACTTCCCCATAAAATGTTGTCTGTTTTAGGTTTTAGCTTCATTATCTCACCGAAATGAATGAAATTTGGTACTAAGTTTACGTTGGGGGTATGCAACTTTCCCCCAGAATTTTGTCTGTATAGTCTTCTTCAGAAACGAAAGGAAACTAATTGTTCCATTATACATATCGTGGTGGAGGGTATAAAAAGTTGGGCGCGGCCCAACTTAACGACGTTCTTACTTGTTATGGGTTTTGAGATATTTTCCAACTCTCTATTTCAACATTCCGCAGCCCTTTACTCGCGAGCAAGCAAAGAGAGCTTCTCTTTCCGCTAACTAATTGAAAAACTATGCACTGACAACAGTGTTTGCTCAAAATGTTGTTGTTGTGTTCCGATTGCTGCTCTAATTTGACATGAAACAGAAGTTTATTTACCAATAATTCACTCGAACTTAATAAAATCTTAATAATCCTCCCTTCGGGATCATATTTATTTACCATGTCTTACCATTCTAACCAAAGCGTTCCTTAACCACAAAAAATGGTAAAACTGGAAGCAATTTTTAAGAGAGAGAGGGAAAGATAGCATAAATGGCGTTCACTTCTACCATAGGCTATCAACAAATTTCTTCGGGTAAAAAACTGAACAGATTTTTCGACATTTCTTTGACTATTATTTGACAATGAGGAAGAAATTAACAAAAGCAAATGGAAAAAACGAACGCAGACAAAACAAAATTAAAAATAGTGACATAAGGGAAGAAAATTGAATTTTTATGTTTCTTTTTGACATTGTTACCAGATATACCATTTTTTCCGTTCCTGTACTTTTCTGGTAAAACTGGTCATGAGAGAGCAAATTTGACAGTTTTCTCTTTTACCATTAAAAAAGTAAAGGAACAGAAAACAGCCTTATAGGCCTTCTCTTTGATTCCGCAGATGAGGGTTTATGGACCTCTTCAGAGTCATCGGGTTTCAAGCCTTTGACTGGCCCTTTCTAAGTTGACCCTTCTATAAAGATGCTTGATCAGACTGCTTCTAGTTACATTGTCATCCTTTTGTGGACCCTTCAATAAGAGACATAAACTAGACCCTTCACATCGAAACAAGAACAGTGCTCTTCACCGCAGGCTTCCGCCGGGCGAGCACCTATCGGGCTGCTTGTCCCGGAAGCTTTTTCGAACTTCTCTGTGACCCCGAAGGTCAGTGTTTGGGGTGGAATCTTCGATGTGAAAAGGTATTTTTGGGATGATCCGTTGTCGTATTCGATTTTTCCCTTGCTTCTGGAAAAGTATGATTATGGGCCTTGTAGAGCACGCTTCAATGGGAGATGTCGACTTACAACCTGTCCTCCATATTACACTTCGGTTCACCGTTGTCTTCTTTGGTGTCAACGCCCTTGAGGTCAATCGAAGTCTTAATTCTCCCGACTGACTTTGGTTTTCAACACCTTTCCTCGTCTAAACGAACCTTTAGGCATGCAGTTTTCGCTACAGATATGTTTATACCTTCAGCCTTTAGGCGTAAGAGGACATACCTAACACTTTCCCACGACCTAATGTACCTAATCGAAATAGTGACTTTAGGCCCCAATCATGTTTCGACGACAGACAATTTGGAGTCGAATTGCTAAATGGACTCTAAATTGTCTGTCGTCTGTCTGAGTTAAGTTCGTTCCACTCCGTCGGAAGCTTCTCAGATCATCATAGAATTTTTTTGCAACAGGTTCTGCTTGCGGACCTTTTACCGACGTTACAATGTTTTTCTGTGGCAAACCCATACTTATTGAAACGCTTTGCGTGATTCCCAAAAGCTCAGTGGAAGGTTAGCACCGTAATAAGTCTTGCCACATTCCGTCAATTTTGGTTCATCAGTATCTTTGCTGTAATTTACCAATGGTGCCCTCCCTCCCCGAAATTTAACAAAATATGTAGCCATGTTTTCTCCGGGGTATCCCCCGTACATTCCCTGATAAATGTAGGAAAATCGGTTTTGTAGATATAAAATATTTAAAAAAGTGGGCGTGGTCACGTCTATGAGTCCCATATAAGTACGTAACGTAAGGTCGGAGACACAACCTCCATTGTCTCGAAAATTAATTTTAAAACCATAGTATGGGGGGTATATTATTGTTTTTCCGTTTGTAACGTATTGAAATACTCATTTGCGACCCTAGAAAGTATATATATTCTTGATCAGGGTCTTGATCTCTGCAGTGGTAATCACTCTAGCATCCACAAAAATGGAAATAGGGCGCTGCAATTTTGGGGAAATGCGTCTTTTGTTTGCAGGCAGGCCAAGTTTGATGATGGGCTATATAGGTCCACGTTTTGGTGTAGCTCCCATATAACGGTAACCCCCGATTTCCGGTATTTTGACTGAAATAACTATAATTTGACATTTAGGGTTCCTAAGTATCAAAAAACTTATATAACAAAACTTGTGCACATAGGTGCATGTTATGAATAGCTCCCATATAACGTTACCGCCCGATTTCAGGTGTTTTGAGGTTTTTAGTCACATTTTTAGGCCGAATTTAGGGTTCCTAGTGACCACAAAACTTATATTCAAACACGTAAAAAAGTATCAGCCGGTTTTGTCGACAGAGATATACCCTCAGCCTATGTGAATTGAAAATTTCATCTACGGACGGATCAAATGTATTTAGGGTCTTTTCAGAATTTGAGGCCCTTTTTGAGCATTTGGACTTACAGACAAAAATGTGGATTAGGATTAAAGTTCAAAAGTGTTGAGGAGGAGGTACTTGAAGTAATGGACCGACATAGTCCATTATTAAAGTGAATCTTATTTTGGGAGTCATATCTTTTAGATAGCTATCGCACCCACTAGTCATTTCAGTGGGTCATCGTATAATATTCGGACCAGTATGCCAGGAATGCTCTAAACTGCACTTAAACAAAAATATTGAACTTTTGCAGGAGAGGACCAATATGGACCATTTTTGGAAGTAAAACTAAAATTTGGACAAAATATTAAAAGATCCAAAGTTTGGACCGATTTGGTGACCCCGTTCAAGAAAGTGTATTACCATTTTAGTGACATTTTTTTTTTAAATTTTTGGGGGAAGTACTGGTATTGCCCATCTTCGAACCTAAACTAAGTTTGGACAAAAGATTATGTAGGCCAAATGTTAGACCGAATCGGCAGATCCGTTCGAGAGTTATCATGCGCTGCAACGACTACACACGGTGTCATAGGGGTTTTTTCAACTTTCAGGCTATTTTGTCAGGAAGTATGGGCTTGCCCCTGATGAAACTTGTACCGTGTATACATGTTGCTACAATAAAAATCAAAGAGATTCGAGAGCTGGTCCTAAACTATTTTTTCCGAAATTTTGTGTGGGAGGTACCCGAAGGAGTGGACCGATTGAGTCCATATTGAAACCTCGTCAAAGTCTGATAGAAATTTCAGGATGTGCAAAGCATGGACTAAATCAGTTACTCCCTTTAATATTTATCTTGCGCACAAAATTTTCAGAACATTTTCGAACTTGTGTGGGGAAGGTATCCGAAGGAGTGGACCGATATGACCCATCTTCGAACTTAAACTAAGCTTAGGCAAAATATTACGATACCCAAAGTTTGATTCGAATCGGTTGATCCGTTCGAGAGTTATCGTGCGCACCAGCCAGACATACAAACGGACAGACGGACGGACATTGCTAAATCGACTCCAAATTGTCTGAAACGGATTTCGTCCAAACATTCTTGGGGTCTAAAACATTATTTCAATGAGACACATTTTGCCCGTATGAAAGTATATATACATGTTTGGATATAGCCCCATATAACGGTACCTCCCGATTTTCGGTATTTTTAGAATTTTACCTAAAATTTTTAACCGAACCACCAAAAATTGTCAACATAGGTCCATGTTTGAAT
This sequence comes from Musca autumnalis, assembly GCF_047663935.1. Taxonomy (NCBI): domain Eukaryota; kingdom Metazoa; phylum Arthropoda; class Insecta; order Diptera; family Muscidae; genus Musca; species Musca autumnalis. Next base: position 196,335,860 of record NW_027411755.1, read on the forward strand.
ATCGCCCCCATATAACGGTACCTCCCGATTTTAAGTAGTTTGAGGACTTTAACTACAATTTTGAATCGGTATTCCTATAAAATGACATTTGAAGTTCTAAGTGGTCGCCACACGTGTATAGGTATATAAGAAAATTGTCAACATAGGTCCTTGTTTGAATATAGCCCCCACATAAAGGTACCTCCGATTTGCGGTATTTCGATGACTTTAAGCTAAAATTTTTAATCAAACTAGCTGTACTTTAAGATTTTAAGTTCTTAGTTGTCACCACACCTCCCCACCAAAAATTTTCAAGATAGGACCATGTTTGGATATAGCCCCCATACAACGGTCCCATACAACAATCCCGATTTTCAGTATTTTGAGGACTTTAGCTTAAATTTTGAACCGCACTATCTGTAATTTGACACTTGAAGTTCTTAGTGGTCACCACACCTCTCCATCTAAAATTATCAACATAGGTATATGTATGTTTGGATGTAGCCCACATAAGATATTTTAAAGGATTTACCTACATTTTTTACTGAACTATCCCTTAAGGTACCCTGCGGTCACGAAACTTCTCTACCAAAAATGTTCGACATATCGCTCATTTACTCAAAGAGTGGCATAACTCAAAAAATGCGTTTTCTGAGTTAGCAATTTCTATTTTTTCTACAACTTCTACTTTATCTTGTGTCCAATTTTCATGCGGATATCTATAAAACAACAAGTTACAGATCATTTACTACGAGCTTCGCATAATTCAACACAACAGTTTTTTGAGTTTATGAAGAACTAAAACAACTCAAATCATGCTTGATCTTGCACATAAATTTAGCACGAAATATGGTCCAAGTAGTTATTTTAGTTTTTGTGTAATAATCTTTTTAAGATGGGAAGTCAAATTTCAATCGCGAACTTAAAACGCGTTTTTCTCGAAAGTGGCTTTTTTGAAATGTGTCACTCTTTGAGTAAATGGGCGATATGTCCATGTATCAGTATAGCCCCCATAAAACGATAACTTCCTATTTTCGGTATTTTAAGAATTGTATCTACATTTTTACCTAAATAGCGGTAATTCGATATTTGAAGTTCCCAGTGGTCGTAAAACTTTTACACCAAAAATTGTCAACGTAGGTCCATGTTTTTGTATAGCCCCCATACAAACATTCCGATTTTCAGTATTTTGAGGTTTTTAGCTTCACTTGTTGGCCGAATTGTCTGTCGTTTGAAATTTGAGAGCTAACAAAACAAGAATTGTTAATTTAGGTCCATATTTTCGGTACCTCCCGATTTTCGGTATTGTGAGAATTCTAGCCACAATTTGTAACCGAACTAGCTGTTATTTCACATTTGAAGTTCCCTTTGATCACAATCCGCCAGAAATAGTCATCATAGGTCAAAGATTTTTTTGTTTCAACATTTTGGTATAGATTCCACATTACGTTACGTACCGATTTTCGCTATTTTAAGGATTTAAGCTAAAATTTTTAACCGAACTAGGAGTTATTTGATATTTAAGCTTCCCAGTGTTCGCAAAACTTCTCTATTCGGCCCGGCCGAAGTTAACGCTTTTTACTTGTTATAGTTAAAGATTTGCTTTTGAACTAATCGCTTTACGAGTAGAGTTCGTTGCCAAAAAGTCTGTTATAACCTGGAATCTACATATATGTGAGGCCGCACGTTCTAATTAAGTCAGTTCTCTATACATTCTTACATGACCTTTGATGTGACAGTATTTGCTGTTAATGCTAGGAGCTATTATGTGTTTAATTTTTTATAGAAATAATTCAATTATCACTAACTGCCCAACTTTCAACAAAATGTGAAAAGCCACATTACAGCGAAAAATAAAAAAAAATTTAACATTTGGAAAAGGAACTATAAAACTGGAATTAAGAAATATCTGCAACGCTTAAGATTTTACCTACCAAACAAAAATTATTCGAAAATATCTTTATACATTACAGACTTTTGGACAAAGGCAGTTGATCACACTCCAATCGAGTCGTCAGATGTACCATTCCTGGGCAAAATATTGTCCCATTTTCAATTCCAAAGTCATTAATCTATATATATAAAGCAGAACAATTTTTGTATGTTTGATTGAAATTTATGGACTCACAAACCGCTGAAAAGAACTTGCTGAAATATTCAAGGTATATTACTACATCGCCTGTTAGTAACATAGACTATAAAAAGTTTTGAAATTCCGCTCAGATCCGAAGATATAGCATCAGAATCGGAGGTACCTCCAAAAAAATGTAAACTTTGTATGCAAATATATATAGAACGGTTACAGATACAGTCTCCAAATATGTAATGTGTGACGGAATTTGGTGTACAAATAAATTTGCCAAAATATATCGAAATCTGTTCAGATTTGGATATAGCTCCCATATATATTTTCGTCCGATTTCAATATTTGATGTACCAAACACGCTATATAGTATGTCCGATTTCAATTAAATTTGGAATCCGTGACGGAATTTGTCCTATAACTAAATGTGCCAAAATATATCGAAATCGGCTCAGATTTGGATAGAGCTCCCATATATATTTCCGTTCGATTTCAAGTATTTGATACACCAAAAACGCTATATATGTCCGATTTCAATGAATTTGGAATGTGTGACGGAACTTGGCCTATAAGTAAATGTGCTGCGGGGTAGCGAAGCGCAACGGGTTTAGCTAGTATTTATACAAAATGTTGATGAATTCCGAAGATCTATATTATGTCAAGACCCAAATGTAAGTAAAGACGTATACATATCAGAAGATCCTGTCAAAGTGTTTTCTACAGAATTCTACACAATATAACAATAATGTTTGAAACCGAATAATAAATGATAGTCTAACATTGCTCTAGTTAAGAAAAAATCATCACAACTTAACTTAGTTTAAATACGGTTTACAATTTTATTTACAGATTCCAACAACAACAAAGCAAATAAACCCTGTTGCGTTTAAAATGTTCAACCCTTCAAGATTTTTTACATCTCCGTCTTAAGATTTTCGGTTGTGCAGAAGACGACAACAATTTAAAGATAAATTGTCTTTTATCAACCAAAGGACACTTGGAAATGCCACAACAAAAGGGGTGAATTGCATAAACATATTTACTTTAAGAACATCTTCATTTGCCGCACAACTATCGCAATCTTTGTTGGGTTATCCTCAAGACAAAAATGCTCAAGGGTTTATTTTGTGGTGTTCCACAGTCAACCCCACAAACATACATATTTTCTCGATTGAAACTTTTGAGGAAAAGGGGTTCTTGATATTGTCGAGCCTCTTGTCTTTCATTTTCAAATTGTAATTTTGCAATCTGTTGGGTGGCTTTGAAAGAAAAAATGTCCTATAAAATGTTGTTAACACATTGTAAATACCTTATTTTGCACTTAATGTGATTTAACATTTTTGTTGGGTTGTTGATGTTGCTTTGGGGGTTAAGGCCATTTAGTGGATGATGACAAAATGCTTGGACAACTATAAAGGATGTGATTTAAAATTCAATTTTGGCGTTTGTTGTTTTTTGGGGGGAGAAAATGTAGTGGAATTTTTTGAGGCATTTAGAGAAAATGTTTGATGAAATGTCGTATAGTTAGTTATGCAGTGATGACAAAACTGACAATGAACAAGTAAAACAACATTGGCTCAAATAATCTACATCCTTTTCAAAAACCTTTCACATGCAAATATAGAAACTGTTATATATAGGGTTTTGGGTAGGGAAATCACGCACCGGGAATTCTCGGTTTTTTTGGTTACGGGATTTTCCCGGGAAACAAAATCAAATTTCCCGGGAAATCGGGTAATATCTTTTTACATTTATCACAACTAATATTGAATGAATGAATAAACTATACCGATCACTTTTATAGCATAGAACCAGAATTCGATTAGAGTTTACAGAATTGATAAATTAGAAAAAAATTGGAAATAACTTTGATCTACAAAAGTGTTTTCAGGGAAATCGTTATAAGAGCCGTACCAAAAACATGGACTATAATGACGGATTTTTATTCTGTTTTATTTAAGTGCGAAAGAATATTTTCTATTTTAAAGTCCCATTTGTATACCCCTTTAGAACGGTATAAATTTTGTCGGGGGCAAGTCTATACTTCCTGAGATAATGTCTTAAAAGCTCCAAGTAACCTTGACGGGAACAAATAAAATGGAAAATTGGCAAGATAACTCCCGCAGGATGTTTCTGATTGGTCCAAACTTTGGATATAGTATTATTTTATCTAGTCATGTATCTGGTTGGAATATGGACTATGTCAGTCCAGCCCTTCGGGTACCTCCAACACAAAATTTAGGAAAAGTGCAGTTTAACAGCTCATCTCGAATCGTTTTGCAATTCTTTCCAAAAAGTTCTACTTGATTGCTCGGTTACGAGGGCAAGTCCACTCTTCCTGAGCTAAAGGCACAACATCTGAAAAAAACTGCCGATACTAACTACATTGGGTAGTACGTAAGATAACCGTCGAAGGGAGAAATCTCCCACACTCTCTCTTTTAAAAGTTTGGCAGTAAAAAGTTTGTTTTGTATGCGGCCCTAGCTAAAACGCTTTCGAGGCAAATCAATACTTCCTAAGAAATTGACTCAAAAACTCATAAAAGTCCCTAGAAACGTCAGAAGTATTGTGTTTGCTTCTTTTCTTTAGGTCCGAGGCTGAGGGTATATCTCAGTTTTTCTTACTTGTCTCAAGCAATCTTAAGCATAAGAATAAAACATACGATTTTCGAGGTCCATAAAATTGGAATTTCTGATCAATAACTTAATTGTTTGAGCCAAATCACTTTCCATAGAGCGATATCATTAGCTTTAAATAATGGAAATGGTCAGTGTGGGCAAAATCCGAGCAATATGGTGAATTTTTCCATATTTTTTCGTTTTTAATCGATAGAGCGAAAACATGTCATCCATTTTTGAGCCCTCAACTCTTTGAAAATATTGTATTTCATATAGATTACTATGGAAAGATAAAAAATCACGGAAATATTGATCCACCCTCGTATTTTAAAATTTCCCGGGAAATCCCGGATTCCCGGGAATAACGATTTTTTGATTCCCGTTTCCCGGGAATGAGAAAAAACGGGAAAACCCAAAACCCTAGTTATATATAATAAAAAATTATAAAGCTATTAATTCATTCAACAGACTAAGGCATGGCTCCCATGTGCGATAAGCTCCTTTTCAATATTGACATCCGTTTTGTTAATCTATATTTTCTTGACAAATTACTAAAAATAATTTCAGTCGCTGATCAGACATTCAGATAAATGATAATAATTTTTTCACACATCACTCAACACCCTCCTAACTGCAAATTTCCTACAACATTTATTATTGTTAATTAAGTTATTAAAATGAAAATGATTAAATTGGGCGCCATTCCAAGGGCAATTCCTTCACTAAATGCTGTGAAAAAGAATTGAATTAAAAATACAGCACTCCACGATTGACGTTTTAAAATCTTTTGTCTGCATCAAGAGATCCATCCCACAATACAATTTGTTGGTACTTGATAGATGCATTAAACGGAAATCAAATTAAAATCGAATTTGAATTTACCATCAGTTCAGAAACAAAAGAAATAATTTTAATTAACATAATCTTCTTTTTTCAACATGCTTTTCTTTTACTTGAAAACGAAGAGAATACAACAAAAAACGAAATGATATTTTAACTTGATAAAAATATCAAATAAAAGAAAAAAAGAAAGAAAGAGAGAGTTGAATAGAATAACAGAAACAATGCCAGATCTTAATTGGGATGCATCAAAAAGGAAAAACACAAAACATGAAGTACTGAAAAACATCCCAAGGAAAAATATAATTACAATAATTGCATGCAACTAATTTGAGAATGAAGCGCAGCATTACAAAATACATTTTGGTTATGACAAAAAGGGGGCACATTTTTGTTTTGGGGTGATGGAGGAAGAAAGAAGAAAAATCGTCAGAAAATATTCCACAATTTTAGGCGAAGAAGTTCTTCGGCCACAGATACCCCAACTTAGGTAAAAAAAAATATATCTAGGAAAAAATATATCAATGATGTCTATAACAAAACATGGAGTTACGTTGACGATTTGTTGTGGAGAAGTTTCGTGACCACAGAGAACCTCAAGTGTCATATTAGGATAGTTCAGTCAAAAATTTAGCTTAAATCTTCAAATTACTGAAAATCGGAAGGTACCGTTATATATGGTCTAAAGCAAAACGTAGACCTATGTTGACGATTTGTTGTGGAGGAGTTTCGTGACCACAGAGAGCCTCAAATGTGAAGTAACGGCTAGCTCGGTTAAAATTTTTAGCTAAAATTCTTAAAATACCGAAAATCAGGAAGTACCGTTATATGAGGTCTATAACAAAACATGAACCTATGTTGACGATCTGTGGTGGAGAAGTTTCGTGACCACAGAGAACCTCAAGTGTCAAATTACAGCTAGTTTGGTTAAAAATTGTAGCTAACACTCTCAAAATACCGAAATTCGGGAAGTACGGTTATATGGCGCCTTTACCAAAACATGGTCCTATATAAACTATTTTTGGTGGAGAAGTGTTGTCACCACTAAGAATCTCTAATGTCAAAATACAGCTAGTTTGGTTAAAAATTGTAGCTAAAACCCTCAACATACACAAAATCGGGAGGTATCGTCGTTATACGGCTATACCAAAACATGGACCTATGTTAACCATTTTTCTAGGAGAAATTCTGTGACTACAGGGAACCTCAAATGTCAAATTACAGGTATTTCTACTCCTGTAGACCCTTTATAAAAGGAAGGATGCTTCTGTAGACCTTTTTGAAAGCAAGGGTGCTTCTGTCGACCCTTTCTGAAAGCAAGGGTGCTTATGTAGACGCTTTTTGAAAGAAAGGTGATTCTGTAGAGCCTTTCTACAATAAACGATGTTTCTATAAACCCATCCTGAAAGAAAGGGTATTTCTGTAGACCCTTCCTTAAAGAAAGGGTGCTTCTGTAGACCCTTTCGGAAAGAAAAGGTGGTCCTGTAGACCCTTTTTGAAAGAAAGGTTCTTCTGTAGACCCCTTCTGAACGCAAGGGTGTTTCCGTAGACCCTTTTTGAAATAAAGGGTGCTTCTGTAGACCCTTCCTAAAGGAAAGGGCGTTTCTGTAGACCCTTCCTAAAGGAAAGGGCGTTTCTGTAGACCCTTCCTAAAGGAAAGGGCGTTTCTGTAGACCCTTTCAGAAGGAAAATTGTGCTTCCGTAGACCTTTTCTAAAAAAGGATGCTTCTGTAGATTCTTTTTAAAAGAAAGGGTGCTTCTTTCTAAACGAAAGGGTGCTTCTGTAGATTCTTTCTAAAATAAGGAGTGCTTCTGTAGACCCTTCTAAAAAAGGGTGCTTCTGTAGACCCTTCTAAAAAAGTGTGCTTCTGTAGACCCTTCTAAAAGAAAGGGTGCTTCTGTAGACCCTTTCTAAAAGAAAGGGTGCTTCTGTAGACCCTTTCTAAAAGAAAGGGTGCTTCTTTAGACCCTTTCTAAAAGAGAGTGTGCTTCTGTAGACCCTTTCTAAAAGAAAGGGTGCCTCTGTAGACCCTTTTTAAAAGAAAGGGTGCTTCTGTAGACCCTTTCTAAAAGAAAGGGTGCTTCTGTAGACACTTTCTAAAAGAAAGGGTGCTTCTGTAGACCCTTTCTAAAAGAAAGTGTGCTTCTGTAGACCATTTCTAAAGGAAAGGGTGCTTCTGTAGACCCTTTCTAAAAGAAAGGGTGCTTCTGTAGACCCTTTCTAAAAGAAAGGGTGCTTCTGTAGACCCTTTCTAAAAAAGGGTGCTTCTGTAGACCCTTTCTAAAAGAAAGGGTGCTTCTGGAGATCCTTTATAAAAGAAAGGGTGCTTCTGGAGATCCTTTATAAGGGTGCTTCTGGAGACCCTTTCTAAAAGAAAGGGTGCTTCTGTAGACCCTTTCTAAAAGAAAGGGTGCTTCTGTAGACCCTTTCTAAAAGAAAGGGTGCTTCTGTAGACCCTTTCTAAAAGAAAGGGTGCTTCTGTAGACCCTTTCTAAAAGAAAGGGTGCTTCTGTAGACCCTTTCTAAAAGAAAGGGTGCTTCTGTAGACACTTTCTAAAAGAAAGGGTGCTTCTGTAGACCCTTTCTAAAAGAAAGTGTGCTTCTGTAGACCATCTCTAAAGGAAAGAGTGCTTCTGTAGACCCTTTCTAAAAGAAAGGGTGCTTCTGTAGACCCTTTCTAAAAGAAAGGGTGCTTCTGTAGACCCTTTCTAAAAGAAAGGGTGCTTCTGGAGATCCTTTATAAAAGAAAGGGTGCTTCTGGAGATCCTTTCTGAAAGAAAGGGTGCTTCTGTAGACCCTTTCTAAAAGAAAGGGTGTTTCTGTAGACCCTTTCTAAAAGAAAGGGTGCTTCTGTAGACCCTTTCTAAAAGAAAGGGTGCTTCTGTAGACCCTTTCTAAAAGAAAGGGTGCTTCTGTAGACCCTTTCTAAAAGAAAGGGTGCTTCTGTAGACCCTTTCTAAAAGAAAGGGTGCTTCTGTAGACCCCTACTAAAAGAAAGGATGCTTCTGTAGACCCCTTCTGAACGAAAGTGTGCTTCTGTAGACCCTTCCTAAAGGAAAGGATGCTTATGTAGACCTTTTCTAAAAGAAAGGGTGCTCCTGTAGACCCCTCCTAAAGGAAAGGATACTTCTGTAGACATTTTCTAAAAGAAAGGGTGCTTCTGTAGACCCTTTCTAAAAGAAAGGATGCTTCTGTAGACCCTTTCTAAAAGAAAGGATGCTTCTGTAGACCCTTTCTAAAAGAAAGGGTGCTTCTGTAGACCCTTTCTAAAAGAAAGGATGCTTCTGTAGACCCTTTCTAAAAGAAAGGGTGCTTCTGTAGACCCTTTCTAAAAGAAAGGATGCTTCTGTAGACCCTTTCTAAAAGAAAGGGTGCTTCTGTAGACCCTTTCTAAAAGAAAGGATGCTTCTGTAGACCCTTTCTAAAAGAAAGGGTGCTTCTGTAGACCCTTTCTAAAAGAAAGGATGCTTCTGTAGACCCTTTCTAAAAGAAAGGGTGCTTCTGTAGACCCTTTCTAAAAGAAAGGATGCTTCTGTAGACCCTTTCTAAAAGAAAGGGTGCTTCTGTAGACCCTTTCTAAAAGAAAGGATGCTTCTGTAGACCCTTTCTAAAAGAAAGGATGCTTCTGTAGACCCTTTCTAAAAGAAAGGATGCTTCTGTAGACCCTTTCTAAAAGAAAGGGTGCTTCTGTAGACCCTTTCTAAAAGAAAGGGTGCTTCTGTAGACCCGTTCTAAAAGAAAGGGTGCTTCTGTAGACCCGTTCTAAAAGAAAGGGTGCTTCTGTAGACCCGTTCTAAAAGAAAGGGTGCTTCTGTAGACCCATTCTAAAAGAAAGGGTGCTTCTGTAGACCCGTTCTAAAAGAAAGGGTGCTTCTGTAGACCCTTTCTAAAAGAAAGGGTGCTTCTGTAGACCCTTTCTAAAAGAAAGGGTGCTTCTGTAGACCCTTTCTAAAAGAAAGGGTGCTTCTGTAGATCCTTTCTAAAAGAAAGGGTGCTTCTGTAGACCCTTTCTAAAAGAAAAGGTGCATCTGTAGACCCTTTCAGAAGGAATGTGTGCTTCTATAGACCCTTTCAGAAACAAATGATGCTTCTGTACACCCTTTCAGAAACAAAGGGTGTTTCTGTAGACCCTTTCTGAAAGGGAGGGTGCTTCTGTAGACCCTTTATGAAAAAGGGTGCTTCTGTAGAACCTTTATAAAAGAAAGAGTGCTTCTGTAGACCCTTTCAGAAACAAAGGGTGCTTCTGTAGACCCTTTCTCAAAGAAAGGGTGTTTCTGTAGACCCTTTCTAAAATAAAGGGTGTTTCTGTAGACCCTTTCTAAAAGAAAGGGTGCTTCTGTAGACCCTTTCAGAAACAAAGGATGCTTCTGTAGACCCTTTCAGAAGCAAAGGGTGCTTCTGTAGACCCTTTCAGAAACAAATGGTGCTTCTGTAGACCCTTTCAGAAACAAAGGGTGCTTCTGTAGACCCTTTTTGAAAGAAAGGGTACTTCTGTAGACCCCTTCTGAAAGAAAGGGTGCTTCTGTAGACCCTACCTGAAAGGGAGGGTGCTTCTGTAGACCCTTTATGAAAAAGTGTGCTTCTGTAGAACCTTTGTAAAAGAAAGAGTGCTTCTGTAGACCCTTTCAGAAACAAAGGGTGCTCTGTAGACCCTTTCAGAAACAAATGATGCTTCTGTACACCCTTTCAGAAACAAAGGGTGTTTCTGTAGACCCTTTCTGAAAGGGAGGGTGCTTCTGTAGACCCTTTATGAAAAAGGGTGCTTCTGTAGAACCTTTATAAAAGAAAGAGTGCTTCTGTAGACCCTTTCAGAAACAAAGGGTGCTTCTGTAGACTCTTTCAGAAACAATTGTGCTTCTGTAGACCCTTTCAGAAACAAAGGGTGCTTCTGTAGACTCTTTTTGAAAGAAAGGGTACTTCTGTAGACCCTTTCAGAAGCAAAGGGTGTAGACCTGTACTTCTGTAGACCATTTCAGAAACAAAGGGTGTTTCTGTAGACCCTTTCTGAAAGGAAGGGTGCTTCTGTAGACCCTTTATGAAAACGGGTGCTTCTGTAGAACCTTTATAAAAGAAAGAGTGCTTCTGTGCTCTTTATGAAAAAGGGTGATTCTGTACACCCTTTATAAAAGAAAGGGTTTTTCTGTAGACCCATGCTGAAAGACGGGTTACAACCCACAGAAGCAGCCAGATTTCTGGAACTAAAGGTATACCCAGATTACTATTATAACAACAACTGATATCCCTCGAAGAAGTTCAAAATTTTCTCCCAAGTTTAAGGTCGGTAGGAAATTTTCTCCGAAGGTTGTTCTTGTAGGCCTGATTACAGCAATATATGTTTTTTTCGTGGACAAGTCCACAAAACAAGCATTCAAAATCCTACGGTGGCCGACGATAACGATCGCAAAAAGTGACTCCCAAGTTTAATTGAGAAGTGACATGATTGACTATGTTGACCGATTCCTTCACCCCTTTCACAAAAGTTAAACACATTTGCATTAACATTCAGATTAAGGCTACTTTTTGGATCGTTTTGAAATTTTAATAGCAGGTAGTGTTCGCGATCAAGACTCCAATATTTCCCTAGATATGTTGGCTGATTCTTTTTCACTTGTTAAAGTGACTACAAATCTAAAAAATATTTATCATTCCAAAATACCACTTCAGGTCAACATTCAAAAGAATAGGAAACAAAGCGCAGCACGAAAACCACAATCACAATTTAATCTCAATAAATCCATCATTAATCCCAAAACAAGCAGATCAGGTTGTATGCAACCGAAAAGAAGCGAGTTATTTGGTTGTATGTGTTTGGTGGTGTACTTTAATTATCGACACACCATTGAAGCGGGAGTAAAGCGGGAAATTTAAGAACTTCTTGTACAGTGGCAACAGCTACAACTACAGCCGTTAACAAATTGAGGTACCTGTTGTTTGGATTGAGAACAAAAACAACAACAATAGCTTAAACGTCAGCAGAACCTCAAAAGAAATTCATTTGTCTTCACTGACACTTTGGCAAAATTAGAATGATTTCCACTGATCGTTTGTCGTTGCATTGCATTGAACTCAGGTGAAGGGCAACAGACGGACAGGATGGACAGACAGACAGACATACAAACCGATGGATAGAAAGAAGCCTTGTCTAACAACTGTTACTCATTCATGCCCAAGATCTTGCTTAAAATAGGAGGATGTTCATGGGGATGCAAGAACGGAGTTCAACGGTTGCAAGAAAACGTCAATCATTTTTTGATTATCATTATAATGTGAACGCCATTCGTTGTATGTGTGTGAGTGGATGTTAATTTGGACGTAGTAATGCAGTGCAAGGTTGTTGCATGCAACACCTGAGATTGTTATTCTATCTTTGGTTTCCAAACACATCCTTGTGCATTTACTCTGTGAGGTTTTGAATAAAAAATTAGAATTGTTTACTTGATTTGCGTTCTATCGACTCAAAGGAAATTAGATCCGATTTGCCGCCACGACCACCACCACCACATCCACAACTAATGTAATGGAGTATCATAAATTGAAGGTCTAGCGATTAGCTTCAGAGAATGGTACATTCATCCCTTTCCTTCATTTGTAATTATTTTCGGTAAAAAATAATTTGAATTTCAGTTGCATTCTAATTAAAAACAAAAGACCATTAGTGAGTGGAGGTGCATCAGTTGTCAGTCTCCTGGTGAATGTAGAGAACGAACCTGACAGTTGCATGCATGGGAAGATTTGAGTTAATGATATTTTCATGGGTTCTTTCGTGCCAGAACCAGTTGATGGGTTAACATAATAATTAAAATGAAATCAAACATTTATTTAAATTTGTAACACTACCGGGTGGTAGCTGATGAAGATTCCGAAAAAATTGAAGCACATCGTCAAATACTTTGTGATGGAATTGATATATCAAATATTCTTGTTCATTATATGTATTGTTATTGGAAAATATGTTGAATAATTAGAATTTCCACACTTGGAATTCAAATGAAGGAGTTATTCTAACTTCACCGCAGGGAATAAAATAACTCTTCAAAAAAATAACATCGAAGAGCACTCAATTTGTCTGGGTTTGTTCACCCAGCGCACATAACTGCGTCGTATTATGAAGCGTCAATGGACAACCATTCCCAGTAGTATATGTTGAAAACATATGTCTACCCGTCTGACATCTCCGAAAAGTACTTCGTCATTTCACATATACTCATGGTATAAAGTCACATGCGAATGGACCACGGGACATAGGCTACTCTAGTTCCAATCATGTGATATGTATTCTTCTTGCCAGATAAGTCGTCTGCGAAGGAGATTTTTCCCCATTCTTATCTCCTGATACCTCTCTCCTGTGGATAACGATTGCAGAGTATACCTCGATATTTGCTCCTCAAATCTATTGTTCGAGAGTCAAATAAGCCTTCTTTATACCCTCAGCATTTATGCTAACAAGGCTATACGAGTATACACTTTCATACGGGCGAAATAATGGTTTTAGACCCCAAGTATGTTTGGACGAAATCCGTTTCAGACAATTTGGAGTTGATCTAGCCATATCCGTCTGCCTGGCTGGTTGGAGCGCACGGTAACTCTCGAACGGATCAACGGATTCGGTCCAAAATTTGGCTTTCGTAATATTTTGCCCATACTTAGTTTAAGTTCGAAGATGGGTTATATCGGTCCACTTCTTTTGGTACCTCCCGCACAAATGTTCGAAAATGTTCGGAAATTTTGTGCGTACGATAAATTTTGAAGGGAGTAAGCGATTTGGTCCATACTTTGCACATCGTGAAATTTCTACAACACTTAGATAAGGTTTTTATATGAACTCCTTTGGGTACCACTTACAAAAAATTTTGGAAAAGTTCAGTTTAGGACCTGCTCTCCAATCACTTTGATTTTTCTTGTAACAACTTGTATTCACTGCCCCCATAGGACGGTACAAGTTTCATTAGGGGCAAGCACACACCCAGAAAAGTACCAAAAAGAATTCTATGACACCGTGTGTAGTGGTTGGAGCGCAAGAAAACTCTCGAACGAATCTGCCGAGTCGGTCCAAAATTTGGCCTTGGTAATATTTTGTCCAAACTTAGTTTAAGTTCGAAGATAGGCCATATCGGTCCACTCGTTCAGGTACCTCCCCACAAAAGTTCAGAATTGTTCTGAAAAATTGTGCACATGATAACTCTGGAAGGTAGTGGCCGAATTGATCCAGACTTAACACATCCTAATATATCTACCAGATATAGAACAGGTTCGAATATGGTCTATATTTGTTCACTCTTTCGGGTATCTCCCACACAAAATTTTGGATAAATTCACTTTAAGACCTGCACTCGAATCGCTTTGATTTTTGTTGAAGCAACTTGCATTATTTGCTGCCTCAATTACGACAGTAAAAATTTTTCAGGGGCAAGTCCTTACTTCTTTACAAAACTGCCCGAAACTTGGAAAACCCCTGTACCATCATATGTAGTTGCTGGAGGGCTCGAACCGAATACTGCGTTCATCCACGCTTTGAATATCGTAATATTTCTTCCTAATACAATCGTTCCACAAACATCCCATAAGGGACAAGGGAGACTTCTCTCATATCAATGAGTGCACCCCGATCCATATTAGCTCAATGATATGGGACCTACAGTATATCGCCGAGTCCAAACGGCGTGTCTAAGACACCACTTTTGTAGAGAAGTTTTACATGGCTGAAATACTCAGGAAATGTCGCCAACATTACTGAGGGGTATTAGATGAAATTCGAAGGTGATGCTTATAGGTCCACTCCTTCCAGTACGTCCCCCACAAATGTTCGAAAATAAGCAACTAATTTGGTCCAAACTTTGGTTCTCTAACTAATTTGTCCAAACGTTGTTTATGTTCAAATGTGGGCCCTATCGGTCCAATCCTTGGGGTACCACCCACACAAATATTCAAAATTTTTGTGTGGTTAAGGGTCTGTTCGAAGATCCTTTGGAAAATTGTACCGAAGCTTTTCCTACTGGCCCTGTTTACAGCGATATTATGTTTCCCCGCAAATTTTTGAGCTTTAATCTAATCCATATTTTTGTCTGTTCATACGCCCAACATTTTGAAAACCCTATTAGATACATAATTTTTGGTTTTGGAAAAAATTGTTTCACTCCACACTGGCTGAGCGTATATCTCTGTCGCCAAAGCCGACTAATACTTTTTTACTTGTTAATTTCGAAAACCTATGCCCTACAGTTAGGCCACGCCGTCTTATCTCCTTTTATGCTGGTAGGGTATCTTCAGATATATTACATTTTATATTTTATTCTTTATATTTTATATTCTTTTAATATTTTAAATTGTATACTTTAAATGTTGTATTTTATATTTACATTTAAATTTAATTTATTTTAAATTTTATATTTTATAATTTAAATTTTATATTTTATACTAGCGTTGCTGACCCGTCGTAGTGAGTTTTAATGACAACTTTACCAGCAAATTTTGTCTGTAACCTTTTTTTTCTCTTACGAAATGTCGGATTTTTTCGCACGTTGATGCTATTTAGAATTTATTATCGTCCATGTCCCCAGTCTTTATCCTAAAGCGATCTAATTATAAAAGTTAAAAAGTCGAATTCTCTCGCTTATTGAGACTTATACGTTTTATTTTTTAATGACTGCTTGACCGTTGAACCTCACCATTTAAGGACATTTGGAAATATATCGTTTTTCTTGGTCGGTGGCGCAACAACCGTTGTCTGGAAAATTAATTTGCAAGCCGATTCACTCATAAGTTTAGAAAATTTAACGATTATAAAACAATAAGCCCCTGAAATTTAAATTTAAAAATAAAGGGCATTTTGAACCAGGGGACATTCCTGAACATTTTCTGACAATTGCATGAGATTAGGTTCAGTAGTTTTGAAAAAAAATTATGTATTGGAAAGAGTGGGCGTAGTCATCAGTTTTCAAGGTATAACATATTTAAAACAAGTAAGAAAGTATCAGCCAGCTGTGCCGACTGAGATATACCCTCAACCTCGGACCCAAAGAAAATAATCAATAGCATACAGAACATGTTATCAAAAGTATAAAAAAATCATTACGACCAGACGATTCCTTAAGCTGCTCTCTTTCCAAGCTTTGTGTGGGACGTACCGGAAAGAGTGGTAGTCAATAGTCAATTCGAGGCTGTAGGAAATAATACGATGTCCAACGTTTGGACAATATCGCTTTCTCCCTTGGAGGGCTACCTTACGTACTACCCAAACGTTTTGAAAAAAAATAATAAAACGATCAGAGACGAGCTATTAAATTGCACTTTTCCAAAATTGTGTGTGGGAGGTATCCGAAGGACGGGACCAATATAGTCCAGGCCATTATCTCAGGAAATATGGACTTGCGCCCAAAAGAAATTGTACCGTTGTAAAAGGAGTCGCAAGGACAACCTGCTGAAAAAAATTCAGAACGATCCGAGAGGTGCTGGTAAACTTCACTTTACCTGATTTTTGTGTGGGAGGTACCTGAAGGAGTGGACCAATATAGCCCATATTTAAACACGATCTATATCTCGGAGGAATAATACGATGTGCAAAGTTTGGACCAAAACGATTGGTCCCTTCTAGAGTTATCTTTCACACCATTTTACAGAAAATTTTTGAAATTTTGTGGGGGAGGTACTAGAAGGAGTGGACCGATATGGTATGTTCGAACTTAAACTAAGTTTACACAATATATTACAATACCCAACATTTGGTACGAATAGGTTGATCCGTTCAAGAGTTATCGTGTGCACCACCCAGCCAGACAGACAAACGGACGGACATGACGAAATCAACTCCAAATTGGCTGAAACGATTTTCTTCCAAACATACTTGCGTCTAAAACTGTTATTTCGATGAGGCACATTTTTGGTCGTATCAAAGTTTATATACCCTTCTTAGCGTAAAGGCTGAGGGTATAAAAATGGGCGTGGTCAAAATATTTGCTAAAATAGATATAATCATAGGTTTGGCTTAGATATATAGTTTTTAAAAGAAAGGGGTGGGCAAGGTTCCCCTCCTCCAACAAAATTCTAAAAATATACATAACAAAGGGAAACATTAAGCTTTTGCCTCCAATTCGATGGATATCGCATGGGAGAGGTACCCGGCTCCCTCTGGAATTCAATAAGATATGTAACCTGCTTTCGGGGGCCATCCCTGCACATTCCCTAAGAGGAGAATTGGTTCAGTAGTAAAGAAGTGGACCAGTAAAATTTTCTTTTCATAAAAACATAAATTGGGTTATGACGTCATTTGATTTTTATTCATAAAGATTTGGGGTTTATTGTAAATATGGAAAGAAAATTTCACTGGTCCACTTTTTTCAATTTAAATTTTTTCTGCAAAAACTACTGAACCAATTTTCTTTTCCATGTACATTCTATGACAATTTCAGGAAAATCAGTTCAGTAGTTTTTCTAAAAAGATTAGTAGTTTTTCAGTAGTTTTTCTAAAAAGATTAAAATTGAAAAATGAAATAAGTGGGCCTAAAAGTGGGCGTGTTCAAATTTTCTTTGCATTATGACGAATATTTCAAAATAAGAATTATCCAAATCGATATTTGATTTTTATTTATATAGATTTTATATTTTTATTTTATACTAGCTAAACCAGGTGCGCTTCGCTACCCCGACTAAGCTAAAATACAGTGGAATGATATAATTATATAAACTTTTTTATATTTTAACGTATAAATATAGGAGAGCCCGTTCATGGCTGTCATGGAGCTACTATGGTATTTTTGTATGTTTCAGTGGGTAACACTCCTCCTAAAGCCTATTAATTTCTCTTTATTTCTACAGAATGGATTTAGATCTACCTGACTGAATTAATGTAAGAATAGAATCAGATTTGAAAACCTTAAGTTTGAATATAGTTTTAATTTCTTTACATATACAGGGAACTTATTTTTTCCAGGTCATATACATACATATTTACATATTGTGATATCTTAAATTACTCTTACGATAACTCCCACTTTTATTTATATTTTTACTCAAATAATGATTTAGATATATCATAATAAACAAGTAAAAAAGTGTCAGTCGGCTTTGCCGGCAGAGATATACCCTCAGCCAATGTGAAGTGAAACTTTCATCTACGGGTAGATCGAATGTATTTAGGGTCTCTTGAGAATTCTGTGGCCCTTTTTAAACATTTGAACTTGCCGACAAAAATGTGGATTAGGAATTAACTGCAGTTAGACATAAATGTTGATCTTTTGTGGGGGAGGTACCCTTAGGGAGGACCGATATGGGCCATTTTAGAAGTTAAACTAAATTTTGACAAAATACTAGTATGACAAAATATTAGTATACTAGTATGGACAAAACTGGTTGACCAATTCAAGTGATATCGTCCTAGCATTTAAGTGATATTTGATTGGGGGAGAAGTACCGGAAGTTGTGGTCCGGTATTGCCCCATGAAACTAGGTTTGGATAAAATATGACGAAGACCAAATGTTGGACCAAATCGGTTGAACAGGTCGGGAGTAATGGTGGTATAGGGTTTTTAACACCATTTGGGCTGTTTTCCCAAAAAATATGGGCTTGCCCCTGAAATAACTTTTACCGTCGTAATGGAGGTAGCGAATGCAAATCGCTTCAACAAAAATAAAAGTGATTCGAGAGCAGGTCTTAAAGTGAACTTATCCGAAATTTTGTGTGAGAGGTACCAGAAGGAGTAGGCAACTATAGTCCATATTTAAACCTGATCTATGTCTGGTAGATATAATAGGATGTACAGAGTATGGGTTACATCGGTCACTCACTCCGAGAGTTATGGTGCGTACAATTTTTTCGAACATTTTTGAACTTTTGGGAGGGAGGTACCTGAAGGAGTGGACCGATATGGTTTATCTTCGAACTTAAACTATGTTTGGACTAAATATTGCGAAGGCCAAATTTTGGACCGAATTGACAGATCCGTTCGAGATTTATCTTACGCTCCAACCACTACACACGGTGTCATAGGGGTTTTTGGCTATTTGCTCAGGAAGTATGGACTTTCCCCTAATGAAACTTGTACCGTCATATGGCGGACAGTGAATACAAGTTGTTACAACAAAATCAAAGCGATTCGATAGCAGGTCCTAAACTGAACAATTTTCCGAAATTTTGTATGGGAGGAACCCGAAGGAGTGGACCGATTGAGTCCATATTGGAACCTCATTTAAGTCTGGTAGAAATTTCATGATATACAAAGTATGGGCCAAATTGGTTACTTCCTTTAAGAGTTATCATGCTCACAAATTTTCCGAACATTTTCGAACTTTTGTGGGGGAGGTACCGGAAGGAGTGGACCGATATAACCCATCTTCGAACTTAAACTAAGTTTTGACAAAATATTGCGAAAGCCAAATTTTTTAACCAAATCGGTTTATCCGTTCGAGAGTTATCGTGCGCACCAGCCAGCCAGATAGACAGACGGACGGACGGACATTGCTCAATCGACTCCAAATTGTCTGAAATACATTTCGTCCAAACATACCCCAAAAACCATTATTTCGGTGAGGCACATTTTGCCCGTATGAAAGTGTACATATACCCTTTCTAGCCTAAAGGCTGTGGGTATAAAAAGGGTTATGTCGAATTCTCCGGCTTATGGAGATTTATATGTTTTAGTTTTTCATACCTAATTGAACCTCACCATTTAAGAAAATTTGAGTCGGCGTGGTCATCAGTTTTCAAGCTATAACATATTAAAAAATAGGCGTGGTCAGGTATTTTGACTCCAAATATGTACCTTAAGTACACACAACCCCTTTGTACATGTGTAATTTTTGCGAATATAGCGTTTTTTATAAATATTGCAT
Organism: Musca autumnalis; assembly: GCF_047663935.1. Taxonomy (NCBI): domain Eukaryota; kingdom Metazoa; phylum Arthropoda; class Insecta; order Diptera; family Muscidae; genus Musca; species Musca autumnalis. The sequence continues at coordinate 196,355,205 of NW_027411755.1, forward strand.
AAGGGAGGTACCCGGCCTCCTCTGGAATTCAATAAAATATGTATTCTGTTTTCGAGGGCCATCCCTGCACATTCCCTGACAGGAGAATCGGTTCAGTAGTTTTTGCAGAAAAATTTAAATTGAAAATTGGAAAAAGTGGGCGTGGTCAATCTTTCTTTGCATAAAAGCCTAAGTTGGGTTATGATGAACATTTCAAAATAAGAATTATCCAAATTGGTCCAGCCGTTCTCAACTGATTACCAACGAACGAGATTTGATTTTGTTTATCAGTTTGTTCCTTCAAATCAGTTTGTTCCTTCAAAATTCAATTGGAGTTAAAAAACACTGTGAACACAAATTTTGGGGCAGAGATAATTCCTTTTAGAGATGAACGGTCTTGGTGAGTATATTAAGAACCCCGAAGGACATATCCGCTGTGAGGCGAACTTCTGCATTATGGCGTGATGAAGTTTTTGCTAGAGACCCTGCAAGCCATCTGGAATTAGCGTTATATCTTTGTTCACTGTTGCTTTAGCTTATTTTTGAGATGACATGTCTTCAGTCAAATCGAATGAGGATAATTTTCGTAGTGCACTTCGACCTTCTAACTCGCTTCCTTCAATATCCTTTTCGTCCTTTATTTTAAGAGCCGCCATAAAAGTACCACAAGATGACGTTTTTCAGCTTCGAAAAGTTCCGCAAAAATGTCTCTCAGAAAATTTTGGGTACGGCTCTCATTGACAACAATTTGAAAAATTCCTGTTGACCCCTTCACACAATAGCAAATTATACCAAATTCAAAGCCATCTCCATATCATAACCCCACATATCAACAGGACTCTAGGAACAAATTTTAAAATTCTAGCTCTGTTCCTACACCCGACATTTAGACCGCTTTAGTACCTTTCGTAATTTTTTGGTACGTATGTATTTCATAAAACACGTCCATATACCAGCGTTACACACCAATAATCACACTCACACTTCACTCCAAAAAAAATCCAACTTTGTCCCTACACCCAACAACAAATTGAGTACCATGCAGTAATTTTCGTATACTCATGGTACGTACTTCGACAACCACGTATCTCAACCCTACACTGATATTAATACAAAATAATAACATTAATCTTAATTTGAAATATCAGGATTCCAGGTGTATATGTTCGTCTAATACCAAATTGTACCAAGCTTAGAACCATTTAGTACTCTTCGTACCCATAAGTACGATTTTCCAAAACTACCTGAATGCTACACTTCGACAGTAATCATAAATCCCAATTTCAGAATTGCAGCACTATTCGTTCACCCAAATCAAATTGTACCAAATTTAGTACTCTTCATACCCATAAATACGAATTTTCTAAACTTCCTCATTCATACAGGCCAACAGTAATCATAATTTAAAATTTCAGGATGCCAGCGATATCCGTTCACCCAAATCCAAATTATACGAAATGTTTTACCATTTTGTACTTTTCGTACACATAAGCACGAATTTCCAAGACGTCCTCAATCCTACACTCCAACAGTTATCTTAATTCCTAATTCCAGGATTGCAGCTCCAAATCCAAATTGTACCAAATTTAGTACTTTTCGTACCATGAGTGGCAGTTTTCAAAACTTCGTCAATCGAACACTCCAACAGTAAACTTAACCCCAAATTTCAGGGTTCCAGCTTTATCCGTTCAACCAAATCCGAATTGTACGAAATTTAGTACCATTTTATACTTTTCGTACCCATAAGTACGACTTTCCAAAACTTCCTGAACCCTACACTCCAACAGTAATCTTAATTCCTAATTCCAGGATTGCAGCTCTATCCGTACCATTTAGTACTTTTTGCACCAATAAGTACAAATTTCCCAAACTACCTCAATTGCAATCTTCATTCCAAATTTCAGGATTCCAGCTCTTTCCGTTCAACCAAACCCAAATTGTACCAAATTTAGTACTCTTCGTACACATTAGTACGAATTTCCAAAACAACCCCAATCCTACAGTCCAACAGTAATTTCAATTCCAAATTTCCGTGCGCTCAAATCCAAATTGTGCCAAATTCAGTATCATTTAGTACGCTTTATCAGTCCTGCACTCGCACTGTACTCTTAATTCCAAATTTAAGGATTCAAAATCTATCCGTTTACCCAAATCAAAATTGTACCAAATTAAGTACCATATAGTACTTTCCGTACCCATAAGTACGAATTTCCATAACTACCTCAATCTTACACTCCAACAGTAATCTTAATTCCTAAATCCGGGATTGCAGCTCTATCCGTTCACCCAAATCCAAATTGTACCAAATTTAGTACTCTTCGAATTCATAAGTACGAATTTTCTAAACTTCCTGAATTCTAAATTCTAGTACTTTTCTTACACTTGTAGTTCCAATTTCCAAGAACCCTTTGGTACATCTTCCAGCTCTCAATTAGTGACCCTCATTCCAAATTTCAGAATTCTAGCTCATTCCGTTTGCCTAATACAAATGGTACCATATTTAGTACCTTTTACTACTTTTCGTACCCTTCCAGTTCGAATTTCCAAAAACCCAGCCTTATCTCACCCCTACACAGCAACAGCAACCCACTCAAAATTTCAAGCTTCTAGCTTCAGCAGTTCGTCTGGGCGATGATCTGTCATATATAAGATATTTATAATTTATTTTTTATATTTATACCCTCAGCATTTATGCTAGCGAGTGTATATATATCAGGAATATTGTCAATTATTTCATATTCCATTTCAGAAAAAAGGATAATTTTTTTTCGTGCTACATCAACGATTTTTGATATGTAGGTTAAGAAAAAAATTCCCAGTACGAATCTGGTCGCGAGCCAATTTTTGGTTGTTGCGGACAAAAGTTATGACGCTTTTATTTCGCTTTTTAAGAAAGAAAATATTATAAAAACGCTAATTATTTTAATGAGCACAATTGTTACAAAAAAGTTCTCTCGAAGTGACTTCAGCGAGTAGATTGCATAATACCTGCAAAATGTTACACAGAATTCGCGGAATGTACAAAAAATGGATAAATTATTGAATATAAGTCTACTTTTTTCAAAATTAAGGCCCATTTAGTGGTCATAAAATTACATAAAAAATTGTTGTGGATCCAAACTTCACGGCAAATCAAATTAGACTACAATCATACAGATTGGTGTTATAGTTTGGATGTTACAGCAAAACAAGCACATATTTCGGCAAAAAAAAAAAATAATTTTTTGTTTAAAAAAATATTTTTTCACATGCATTATGTAGTAGAAAATATTGTAAAAATTTATAGGAATACTTCCTTCATTTTGCTTAAATCTCCCAACAAAATAGACGGATATTGCTTTATTGACATTCATATTAAAGCTTTCCCATTAGGGAAGCTAATTGGGTTGATGGGGATATATGTCAAAGCTTCTGAAATGGAAATAGAGGTCAAATAACCCATTTTTATTTATATGCATTTTTAAATAAGCGTAAATCGCGTAATTATCAAAATCAGTTTGTCCGCATGTGATTTGCATGTACATTAATACCGTATCTTTTAATTTGAATATAGTTTTCGAAATTTAATTTGGTGGCTAAGATGTAGCATCAGCTGCATCTTACCATTAAAATACCTATAAAATATCGCTAATTTGCTCAAAGTGCATACAATTTTTGTCCGCATCCGATTTCAATGTCCACCATGAAAATCTACATCGATATATATCTATTTCAAGGCGATCAATTAAGAACCGTGGATGTAGCATCACACACTATTTATACCCTACACCACTATGTGGGGAGGGTATTATAAGTTGGTTTTGGCCAAAAAGTTTGTAACGCATCGAAATAATGGTCGTAGACCCATACTTATATATACCAAAATGAATGTCTCGACGAGCTGAGTCGATCTGGCTATGTGTGTCCGTCCGTCAGTCCGTCCGTCCGTCCGTCTGTCCGTCTGTCCGTCTGTCCATCTAAACCTTGTAATCACGCTACAGGTCGCAATTTTGATCGGATCGTCACGAAATTTTGGTTGTTGATGGGGGTCCCGGAGGGGAAGAAGCCTATTGATTTTGGTGATGGTCGGATAATTTTTAGGGGTCGGAATGGGCAAAAAACTTATGTAGATAAAAAGACAACGTTTTTTCCAAAGCGAATATCTCAGCTTCTATACGGGGTATACCAAAAGCAAAACCTGACAATAAAAGTAGAAAATATCACCTTTCTAATGATGTAAAGTAGGTTCTCGTAGGTGACCAAACATCGAAGATATCACAATAGTCCCAAATAAAACCCAAATTTTCATTTTTGCGATTTTAATTATAATGACGAATATCACAGCTTTGGTTGGGGACTTTCCAAAAGCAAATCCTGGCTATGAAGTAGAAGATCCCATCTTTACAATGATGTAAACTAGGTCGGCGTAGGTGACCAAATAACGGAGATATCGCAATAGTCGGTAATACATCCCATTTTTCTACTTTTTGGAAATCACGCTACAGGTCTCAATTTTGATCGGATCGTCACGAAATTTTGAGGGTTAATGGGGGTCACACAGATGAAGAAGCTTATTGATTTTGGTGATGATCGGATAATATTTAGGGGTCGTAATGGACAAAAAACTTATTTGGAGAAAAAGACAACGTTTTTTTCTAAGCGAATATCTCAGCTTCAATATGGGGTATACCAAAAGCAGAACCTGGCCATGAAAGTAGAAAATATGGCCTTTCTAATGATGTAAAGTGGGTTCTCGTAGGTGATCAAACAACGAATATATCGCAATAGCCGCTAATAGAACCCAACTTTTTATTTTTGCGATTTTAATAATAATGACGAATATCACAGCTTCGGTTGGGGATCTTCCAAAAACAAAGTCTGACTATGAAAGTAGAAAACCCCATCTTTACAGTGATGCAAAGTAGGTTGGCGTAGGTGGCCACATAACGGAGATATCACAATAGTCGGCAATACATCCCATTTCTTTCATTTTTTTGTAATCACGCTACAGGTCGCAATTTTGATCGGATCGTCACGAAATTTTGGGGGCTAATGGGGATCCTAAAGAGAAAGAAGCGTATTGATTTTGGTGATGGTCGGATAATATGCAGGGGTCGGCGAAGGTATCCAAATAACGGAGATATCGCAATATTTGGTAATACATCCCATTTTTCCACTTTTTTGGAAATCACGCTACAGGTCGCAATTTTAATTGGATCATCACGAAATTTTGGGTGTTATTGGGGGTCCCACAAGGGGAAAACATTTTTGATTTTTGATAATGGTCGGATATTATTCAGGGGTCTGAATGTGACAAAAAAAATATTTGGAAAAAGACCAACGTTTTATTTCAAAGTTAATATGTCCCTTCTGTAGGAGGTATATCGAAAGCAAAACCTGTCAAGGAAAGTAGAAAATGTCACCTTCACAACGATGTGAAGTAGGTTGACATAGGTGGTCAAACAACAGAGATATCGCAATAGTCGGTAATGCATCCCTTTTTCCATTTTTGTGCAATCACACTACGAAATTTCGATCGGATCCTCACGAAATTTTGGGGGTTGATATGGGTCTAACAGAGAAAGAAGCCTATTGATGGTTGGCATACATCCCACTTTTCCATTTTTTATTTGGGTTGTACCGTCGATGCACTTAAATGCGTTTCAAAAAAATTGACCTGTGTTAATGAAGACATTCAGAGCAAAGGCGCTAAGCTATCCCAATTTTAATATTTTTAATTTTATTTGTCAAAAGCTTATGAACAGGGGTAGTGGTGTAGGGTATCACATAGTCGGCCCCGACCCGACTATAGCCTTGGCCCACTTGTTTTTGGGATAAAATGAATGTAGCTCCCTTATCAGTGGAGTTTTCAAATCTCTGTTTCCGCTAAAACGAAGATGCTGTATTAGTTGTTTTATTGCAGTGGAAACGAACAGCAGAAAACGCGATAAAATACGCGATATTTCCAAAAACAATTTTAGGTGATTTTTCTACTTTGGACTTTCTTGTAACTCGCGTTTTAGTAGATGGATTTTTACGGGGAATGATTTATTAGATCCGGAACGTAAAAACCTAAAATGTGCAATCAAGTACGAGGAAATCGAATGACAATTGTAAAAATTAGGCCCGAAAAATATGTTTTTTACAAAAATGTTCACACAAAATTTTCGCATTTGGATGCAGATTTCTATGAAGCTGTGCAGACTACATTCACATTTGTCGTATCAAATAACTCAGAATCGCAAGTACTACAATCCTATATATAATTTTTTGAAAAACCTGTTTGCGGAATGAAATTAGAAGAAAATTTCAAAACCCACTGTAAATCTGGCTTCAAAATGTCAGCATCATTTAACGGTAGAAGCAGTTCAAATTTTGAAAAGTAATACATTAGTGAGATGATCCTTATTTAGTTTGCTTCTACTTTTACTTTGACAGGAAAATCGAGAGAAGTGTGGTTTACTCACAAATCGAGAGAAAACAAAAAAACACATGGTGGCTTCAACCCATGTTTACCCATTTCTTAACATAAATATAGCCACAGCTTCCACCCAAATTATCTTTTAAGGCCAATATTTTTTGCCACGTCCAAAAACATTTCATTTTATCCAAAAATATTTAATTTGTATAATATAGAATCACAAGTCGCGTATTCTAAAAGGGTAAACCTTGGCTTCAGCTATGTTAAATTTTCAAAAATATTGGTGATATACACTTTCATACGGGCAAAATTTGACTCATCGAAATAATGGTTTTAGACCCTAAGTATGTTTGGACGAAATGTGTTTTTCAGACAATATGGAGTCGATTTAGTCATGTCCGTCCGTCTGTCTGGCTGGCTGGTGCGCAAGACAACTCTCAGACGGATAAACCGATTTGGTCCAAAATTTGGCCTTCGTAATATTTTGCCCAAACATAGCTTAGGTTCGAACATAAGCCATATCGGTGCACTCCTTCAGGTACCTCCCCCACAAAAGTTCAAAAATGTTGGGAAAAGTTGTCGCACGATAACTCTTCAAGGGAGTGACCGATTTGGTCCATAATTTACACATCCTAATATATCTACCAGATATATATCAGGTTCGAATATAGACTACGTTTGTCCACTCTTTCGGGTACCTATCACACAAAATTATGAATAAGTTCACTTTAAGACCTGCTCTCGAACCACTTTGATTTTTTTGAAGCAAATTGCTTTCGCTGCCTCAATAACGACGGTAAAGTTTTTTTTTTCAGGGACAAGTCCATACATCTTGAGAAAACAGCACGAAAGGTGTAAAAACCCTGTGGCACCATATGTATGTAGTGGCTGGGAGCATGATAAATCTTGAACTAACCGATTTGGTCCAAAATTTGGCCTTCCTGATATTTTGTCATACTTTCAGTTCGAAGATAAACAATACCGGTCCGCAACTTCCGGTAGTTTCCCCCGAATATTTAATATCTCTTAAACAAATTTGGTCCAAAATTTGGATCTCCTAATATTTTGTCCAAATTTAGTTTAACTTCTAAAATGGAGGTACCATAGGGTACCTCCTCCACAAAAGTTCAACATTTGTGTCTAAGGTCTGTTCGAAGATCCTTTGGAAATGTATGCCGATGCTGTTCATTTTTGTCCTGCTAACAACAAAAATGTTTTCCGTGGACAAGTCAATGCTTCCTGGCATAACGGTCCATAAGTTATACGATGACCCACTGAAATGACTCGTGGACGCGATATCTATCGAAAAGATATGACTCCCAAAATAAGATCCACTTCCGCAATGGACTATGTCGGTCCTTTAAGTACCTCCTCTGCAACACTTTGGAACTTTAATCCTAATCAAATGTCCAAAAAAGGTCACAAAATAATGAAAATACCATAAATACATTCGATCTGACCGTAGATGGAAGTTTCAATTCACATAGTCTAAGGTTATATCTCTGTCGGCAAAGCCGAAATTCCTTTCTTTCTGACCTAAAGAAGAATTATAATATACAAAATAGAATTTTGTAATAATTTAATGCCCAAACATACTCCATAGCCTTATCTGTCCACTCCGGCATGCTGTTTCCTCCTACTAAGCATAAAATGCTCACAATCTCATGCTCATCTCATGAATAGTAAAAACCCAGCTAAAACTAAAAATTGAACAACATTCATAATATGTTTGTTTAAGAATATCATTAGAGGGACATTTTGAAATCCTTTCTGACCACTGAGACTAGGAAAAAAAGAAGACACACAAAGTCACAAGAAAGGTAAGAACATTAAATCTGTTTATCTTTGTTCACTTCTAACGGTTTATTCAGGCATAACAAATGGATTTTCGGCGCCACAGTTCATGTAATAGCCACACCGTCATAGCCTTACTCGCTTTGTGTGCAAGGAAATCTCATAGATGGGCAAATTTTAAACCTCCTGCCGCCAAATAAGAGCGCACTACTTACCTGTTACATGTCTTCTTTGTTGCTGTTGATCTTTATTTCTCACCTTAGTTTGTCGTTCGTTGTCTGAGCTCAGCTTTAGGTCAGAGAAATCAGCAACAAATTATTGGACTAAAAACAACAACAACAAAATTTATGCCAAATGAAAACTGACTTTAGCTAATCTGTCCGAAGGGTCATAAATAACACAAAATCCAGAGTGCAACTCATTCATAGGTGGTATGATGATTAGATGTGCGGGTGTGTGTGTGTGTGCGTACGTCTTAAAGTCACTGACTCTCCTCACCATGGTTGTTGTTTATATCCTGCTTTTCGAGCGATTTACTTCCACAAAAATTTGTTATCTTTATGTGTTACTGTTCGAATATTTCGAAAATATTATTTTTTCTTGGAGATTTTAGTTACTAGATTTAGCCCAAAGGAAATATGTATATCAGTTAAGTAGAGGATTTAAGGCCAAACTGGCGTCGACATACCATCATCAATATTTGTGGATGAAAATTATAATCGCAGAAAATAAAAACATTCGATAATATTTTTATGAACGAACTAACGACTTTTTGTTTCGGGGAAAATGATTAGGATGATGATAGAGCTGTCTCTTTATATCCCTGTTTGTTTCCTTTATGCTCCTGATAATGAGGTGTTCTTGGTAAGAATGAAATGTTCGTTATGATCTTTAAAAATAACCAACGTTTTAGTTTGAATAACAACTAGATGGAAATATTTAAAAACCACACACTTTGAATTTTCTCAATTATAATTCTAAGGGGTTTGTTAAATTTGGAAATTTGGGCTATATTTTGGATCTGTCTTAGTTATTTGTACTGTACATTATTTTATTGTGTATTTCTTTCCAATCGTTACCTCGCCATTGACCTTGAAACACATTCATGACCATTTTAATCGGTTCGCCAAGCTGAAAATAAAACCTTCAATTAAGCAAGGAAAAGGGTAATTGCCATCAAAATTGTCTGTAGCCTGGAAAAACAAGCCACATTACCGACTTCAATACAAATTAGACATCATTAATCAATAAAAGACCGAAACAAGCCGATTGATTACAGGACATGGATGGCCTAAAGGAAGTAATGTAATATCAAATGATAGGCATGAAGATGACCGACCGACCACATGACGTCAGTTTCACACCTACCACAAGCTACAACCAAAAAGTATTTGCTAAACATATGCCAACAAAAAATAAAAACACAGTTGACCGGTTAATATTATTTTAATCGCTTTTCAGAACACTTTTTCCTCCAATGAAATTCTCACAGAAGTACGAAGTATTAAACTATCAGAGGCTTCCTTCCATATGTTAAACATGATGTTGCATTGCAACCTTTACCTTTCCATGGTTACTCTTTCCAAAATATGTATGTGCACTTTGGCATTCCTCCTATTCTCCATTTCAAATTTCCCACTACACATTTGATCGCTTTCTTGCATGTCTGTCGGATTTTTTTTTATTTTTGTATAAAGAAAATTAGATTTTTAATTAAAATAATTTTGTATGCAATTTAGATAATCGCATAATGTACGAAAATATGTTGGCTATTCCAATGGCTGTTGCGTTGTATCGATCGGTATTGCAAAATTTGTTTTTTGGTGTAGCTAAAAAAAGTTTATAAATGCGTGCGATACTTACCATCTTCACTAAACGAGGGTTGTTACTCTATAACTGGGACAGTGGTGTATGGAAAAATGTTCATCAGACCCAGAAACATGGATTCGAACATCAGTAGCTTAAAGAATATTTTTTCATTCAATATCGCAACCAGAAACGCGGATTTTTGAAAGAATATTTTTTCACCCAACATCACAACCAGAAATGTGATTTTTTTAAAGAATATTTTTCCATCGAACATCTCTAGCAGAAACGTGGATTTTTTAAAGAATATTTTTTCATCCAACGTGGATTTTTTAAAGAATATTTTTTCATCCAACGTGGATTTTTTTGAAGAATATTTTTTCATCCAACGTGGATTTTTTAAAAAATATTTTTTCATCCAACGTGGATTTTTTAAAGAATATTTTTTCATCCAACGTGGATTTTTTAAAGAATATTTTGTCATCCAGCGTGGATTTTTTAAAGAATATTTTTTCATCCAACTTGGATTTTTTAAAGAATATTTTTTCATCCAGCGTGGATTTTTAAAGAATATTTTTTCATCCAACGTGGATTTTTTAAAGAATATTTTTTCATCCAACGTGGATTTTTTAAAGAATATTTTTTCATCCAACGTGGATTTTTTAAAGAATATTTTTTCATCCAACTTGGATTTTTTAAAGAATATTTTTTCATCCAACGTGGATTTTCTAAAGAATATGTTTTCATCCAACGTGGATTTTTTAAAGAATATTTTTTCATCCAACGTGGATTTTCTAAAGAATATTTTTTCATCCAACGTGTATTTTTTAAAGAATATTTTTTTCATCCTACGTTGATTTTTAAAGAATATTTTTTCATCCTACGTGGATTTTTTAAAGAATATTTGTTCATCCAACGTGGATGTTTTAAAGAATATTTTTTCATCCTACGTGGATTTTTTAAAAAATATTTGTTCATCCTACGTGGATTTTTTAAAAAATATTTGTTCATCCATTGTGTATTTTTAAAGAATATTTTTTCATCCAACGTGGATTTTCTAAAGAATATTTTTTCATCCTACGTGGATTTTTTAAAGAATATTTTTTTCATCCTACGTTGATTTTTTAAAGAATATTTTTTCATGCAACGTGGATTTTTTAAAGAATATTTTTTAATCCAACGTGGATTTTTTAAAGAATATTTTTTAATCCAACGTGGATTTTTGTAAAGAATATTTTTTCATCCAACGTGGATTTTTTAAAGAATATTTTTTCATCCAACGTGATTTTTTAAAGAATATTTTTTCATCCAACTTGGATTTTTTAAAGAATATTTTTTCATCCAACGTGGATTTTTTAAAGAATATTTTTTCATCCAACGTGGATTTTTTTAAAGAATATTTTTTAATCCAACGTGGATTTTTTAAAGAATATTTTTTCATCCAACGTGGATTTTTTAAAGAATATTTTTTTCATCCAACGTGGATTTGTTAAAGAATATTTTTTCATCCAACGTGGATTTTTTAAAGAATATTTTTTCATCCAACGTGGATTTTTTAAAGAATAATGTTTCATCCAACGTGGATTTTTTAAAGAATTTTTTTTCATCCAACGTGGATTTGTTAAAGAATATTTTTTCATCCAACGTGGATTTTTTAAAGAATATTTTTTCATCCAACTTGGATTTTTTAAAGAATATTTTTTCATCCAACGTGGATTTTTTAAAGAATAATTTTTCATCCAACGTGGATTTTTTAAAGAATATTTTTTCATCCAACGTGGATTTTTTAAAGAATATCTTTTATCCAACGTGGATTTTTTAAAGAATATTTTTTCATCCAACGTGGATTTTTTAAAGAATATTTTTTCATCCAACGTGGATTTTTTAAAGTATATTTTTTCATCCAACGTGGATTTTTTAAAGAATATTTTTTTCATTCAACGTGGATTTGTTAAAGAATATTTTTTCATCCAACGTGGATTTTTTAAAGAATATTTTTTCATTCAAACCCGGATTTTTTAAAGAATATTTTTTCATCCAACGTGGATTTTCTAAAGAATATTTTTTCATCCTACGTGGATTTTTTAAAGAATATTTTTTTCATCCTACGTTGATTTTTTAAAGAATATTTTTTCATGCAACGTGGATTTTTTAAAGAATATTTTTTCATGCAACGTGGATTTTTTAAAGAATATTTTTTAATCCAACGTGGATTTTTAAAGAATATTTTTTAATCCAACGTGGATTTTTTACAGAATATTTTTTCATTTCATTTTTTGAAGAATATTTTTTCATCCAACGTGGATTTTTTACAGAATATTTTTTCATTTCATTTTTTGAAGAATATTTTTTCATCCAACGTGGATTTTTTAAAGAATATTTTTTCATCCTACGTGGATTTTTTAAAGAATATTTTTTCATCCAACGTGGATTTTTTAAAGAATTTTTTTTCATCCAACGTGGATTTTTTAAAGAATATTTTTTCATCCAACGTGGATTTTTTAAAGAATATTTTTTCATCCAACGTGGATTTTTTAAAGAATATTTTTCATCCAACGTGGATTTTTTAAAGAATATTTTTTAATCCAACGTGGATTTTTTAAAGAATATTTTTTCATCCAACGTGGATTTTTTAAAGAATATTTTTTCATCCAACGTGGATTTTTTAAAGAATATTTTTTCATTCAAACCTGGATTTTTTAAAGAATATTTTTTCATCCAACGTGGATTTTCTAAAGAATATTTTTTCATCCTACGTGGATTTTTTAAAGAATATTTTTTTCATCCTACGTTGATTTTTTAAAGAATATTTTTTCATGCAACGTGGATTTTTTAAAGAATATTTTTTAATCCAACGTGGATTTTTTAAAGAATATTTTTTAATCCAACGTGGATTTTTTACAGAATATTTTTTCATTTCATTTTTTGAAGAATATTTTTTCATCCAACGTGGATTTTTTAAAGAATATTTTTTCATCCTACGTGGATCTTTTAAAGAATATTTTTTCATCCAACGTGGATTTTTTAAAGAATATTTTTTCATCCAACGTGGATTTTTTAAAGAATATTTTTTCATCCAACGTGGATTTTTTAAAGACTATTTTTTCATCCAACGTGGATTTTTTAAAGACTATTTTTTCATCCAACGTGGATTTTTTAAAGAATATTTTTTCATCCAACGTGGATTTTTTAAAGAATATTTTTTCATCCAACGTGGATTTTTTAAAGAATATTTTTTCATCCAACGTGGATTTTTTAAAGAATATTTTTTCATCCAACGTGGATTTTTTAAAGAATATTTTTTCATCCAACGTGGATTTTTTAAAGAATATTTTTTCATCCAACGTGGATTTTTTAAAGAATATTTTTTCATCCAACGTGGATTTTTTAAAGAATATTTTTTCATCCAACGTGGATTTTTTAAAGAATATTTTTTCATCCAACGTGGATTTTTTAAAGAATATTTTTTCATCCAACGTGGATTTTTTAAAGAATATTTTTTCATCCAACGTGGATTTTTTAAAGAATATTTTTTCATCCAACGTGGATTTTTTAAGAATATTTTTTCATCCAACGTGGATTTTTTAAAGAATATTTTTTCATCCAACGTGGATTTTTTAAAGAATATTTTTTCATCCAACGTGGATTTTTTAAAGAATATTTTTTCATCCAACGTGGATTTTTTAAAGAATATTTTTTCATCCAACGTGGATTTTTTAAAGAATATTTTTTCATCCAACGTGGATTTTTTAAAGAATATTTTTTCATCCAACGTGGATTTTTTAAAGAATATTTTTTCATCCAACGTAGATTTTTTAAAGAATATTTTTTCATCCAACGTGGATTTTTTAAAGAATATTTTTTCATCCAACGTGGATTTTTTAAAGAATATTTTTTCATCCAACGTAGATTTTTTAAAGAATATTTTTTCATCTAACTTGGATTTATTTTTTCATCCAACATCACAACCATAAACTTGGATTTTTTAAAGAATATTTTTTCATCGAACATCAAACCCCAAAACGTGGATTTTTTAAAGAATATTTTTTTTCATTGAACATCAAACCCCAAAACGTGGATTTTTTAAAGAATATTTTTTTCATTGAACATCAAACCCCAAAATGTGGATTTGTTAAAAAATATTTTTTTTTCATTGAACATCAAACCCCAAATTGTCGTTTTCCTCGAACCACTGTTTACATCAGCTATTTAAACAAAGTGCAGTTTTTGCTGTGTGTAATTTGTTGCATTTTAGTAAGTAGAAGCGGGCGTTACATAAGGGCGTTTACCAAAATAAAACGAAACAATTTTATACTCAATTGAAGTTAACTTGCAAAACGGTTGTTAAACTTCCAAAACGACCAACCATCGGAACACTTGACTGGCTGACCAACCAAACAAGCCTCAATTTGATCAGCATACAGCAGCTTTTAAATATGAAGCTGCTGTTGCATCTTTGAATAGTGATGCAGTATGCAAGAAAGGAAAGATTTGGCGAAATACCATGCCAAAAAATTCAAAAGGAGTTCAAACGTAATATTCCTTCAATACACCACGAAGAAAAAAACCAAAACATACAGAAGGAAGGTTTAACATGCCGCAGAAAAAGAAAAAAAAAAAGACAGACAACCAGACAGGCAGTCAGATCACTGGATGTAAGCAAAAGCTTCAAATGATTGGGAGAGTCAAGCAGGAAGAGAGACAATCAAGCAATCTGCTAGACATTATTCATCCACAAATGTTAAGTTTTTTTCCTTTTTTTGGAGGAGTTAGACAAAAATCTTCAGCATGTTTAAAATAAGTTGAAAAGGCGTTGTACTTAAAATAAGTATGGATAGTTTGCTTTCCCAAATCTTTTCGCGGCAGTTTTATTTTGTCTAAACTTAATCCAAAGCTAGTTCGTGCCATAACTCATTTAGTTGTTAATTTTTTGTTTTATTTTTTTCTCTTCCTTGGATTTCACCTGTTTCTGCTGCGCTGCTACGTGCAGCAATCTTAAAGGTCAAGACTTTGACTTTCAATCTTAATTCAAAATTGGGAAAGCTTAGAAATAATTTTGTTCTTATATTTAAATTGATCTAGTGGTTATGGACTACATTGTAGTCGTTATGATTGCCAGTTTAAAATATTTAAAAATTTGTCAGGTAGATAAAAAGAGTCTAGATATGGTTCTCGTATAGATGTGGTTTAATCTAGTCGAAGGTAATGCTACAAATAATAAGAACGATAAAATGTGGGTTGAGAGGATCTATGTCTTAGCTAGACGTAAGCGCGGGTCTATGCACTATGGCCCCAATTAACTATTATTGGTACAAAGGATTCATACCTATCAAGAAGCCGAAATACTAAATTACAGCTGGCTCGATTGTAAAGTGTCGGCAAAATGCCAAATACGACCGGTGAAAAGAAAAGATGACGGCGAATATTGTTTCCAGCTTGTTTGGTCTTCTAAATCAAATTTATTTTCTAGTAGCTCTAATTAAAACTAAAACAAGATGTTTTAGAAAATACTCCTATAAATTAAGGCATTATTTGAAATCTTGCGAAGGCGTATAGATTTAAAGAAATATGAACCTAAACGACACCTGACGAACCCCAACTAAAAGGTGTCTTAAACTAAGTGAATACCTTTCGGCACATATTTTTCTGAAACTCCTACACTAAAAAGATGTCGAAATTCTAAATCAATTAGTAGTTGTCACCATGAGAAGAAAATTGCAGGATAATAGAAAAAAACTCAAAATTTTCAAGAAAGCGTGGAACAAAAGATATTTTAAACAATTTCTATTTTCTTAGGACAATCGAATAACATTAATTGATTTAAAGCAGCAGACAATAACTAAGATCGGCTTAGACGAAAAAATACACAATTGAAGAGAAAATGACACACAAGAGAACAATGACCAAATGTGAAGTGGGAGTAGCCAATAATATTTGTCAGCATCAGCAACAACTACAACACTGCAATTGTTTTCCTTTTGGCAAATTATTTTCACTCAGTGTTAGCTGCTGGTAACACCTTTCTCATTACCAATTAATGACATTTCATCTTAGCAGGCCTTGTTCACTGCCTTAGCTACTGTGCATGGGAAATGTCCGAAAAAACAATAGAAACGCAAATATTTTAGCGGGATATTTAAAAAGAACTTTTGGAACAATAGACTAACGTCGCTTTCTTGTGTCTTGGAGAGCGTCTAACGAATCATGTTGAGCAGAACAATTGTTAGGGAATTTACCAGAAGAATGTGTGTGTAATGTGCATGACAATGTAAAATTGTACTCGCACTGCAATTCAATGTACATTTCATGCGTGTACAGGTGAGATCGGTTCGCTTTGTAACTTCGGGTGGTAACATTATGCAGTTTATTTTGTTTGAAAGATAGTGGCAATCATTAGTTTTCTATTGAAATGGTAATGATTTAGAAGTTAATAAAAATAAACATTTGTGTTTGGAAATTTCCTAAAATGCTTTTGTAGGAGACGTATTTTTTTAAATATTTTAAATAAAAATTTAAATATTTTTATATTCTGTTGAAATCAAGATGCAACTAGCGATATTTTACATTGAGCTTTTAAATTTGGTACAGACGTTTGGCATTGAAAATTGGTTATATCAGTCCACATTTTGATATAGCCCCCCATAGAAATGACCGCCCGACTTTCGGTATTTTGCCGCATTATCCCACCGAAATGACAATAATTTGGTATTTAGTCTCCTTTGGAGTCATCAAACATTTCTGCAAAGAATTATCGGCATAGGTCCACGTTTTGATAAAGCTATTCTAGAACGGTATATCATCATCCCACCGAAATGGCTACAATTTGGTATTTAGTCTTCAGTGTATAAAACATAGAATATTCGGTACATGTCCAGGTATTGTAAATACTCTTCATAGAACGGCAGCTCTCGATCTTCGGTATTTTCCAGTTTATAGCCACATTATTCATACGAAATGGCTATAATTCGTACTAAGTCTCCCTTGGGGGTACAAAACATTTCTGCAGAGAATACAGCTACAATAGTTCTAATACAGCTACCATAGGACGATACATCCAAAGTTCCAATATTTTTGAGGTTTTAGTGTCATTAGTTTTGCTTCGCACTCTGGATTCCACCCAGCTTTTCCTTTCATATATAAATACACGTTTTCATATAGCCCCCATAAAACGATACCTACATATTTTTTTGGGATTTTGAATGATTTAGCCACATTATTCAACTGAAATGGCTGAAACCTTCTGGCCGGTCGAAAGTGCTGTTTCATTGAACACGTTATTATTTTACACTCCCAAACATGAAAATATCACTGATTCATAAAAATAACTTCAAAATTCTAGTTGGATATATTTGGACTTTGCTGTATTAAAAAAAACGTGGTATTGATCGAGTTATTCCAAGCATTGAAGTCAATGTGTTTGCTAACCCACTTACTAAATTTGTAAATATAATCAGTAAAAATAAAGTTTTCACAAATCGCCGCAATCGCGGCATTCTGCTTCCAAAACACCCATTAATGATAGAGGCCACAATTGCTATTGTATTGAATATTAATACGTCTAATAATAACTGAGATTTCGCCTCGTTGTAGAGGAGGTCCCCACTCCCTCCATTTTCGGTATTATCCCACCTTGTGAACCTACACACATTATTTCATCAAATTCGGTCCAGCCGATTCGGAAGTTTAATTTAGTACATTATGTCAGTCTTAAAGAACTTTATATACATTTAGGTAGACCAAGGACCAATGGTCTATCTAAATATATATCGCACATAATGCACATTTTTAGACGTTCTAGTTATTTAGCCATCTTTGAAATTAGGTTTTACCTAAGTACCCTGGTCACTCCACTGACCAGTATAAAACATAGCTAAAAACCTATTCTCAGACCTAAAAACTCCACATACAAAATTTCATCGAATTCGGCCCAGCCGTTTCGGAGGAGTTTAATTTCGAACATCATGGCAGTCTCGAAGAATTTTATATATATGAGGAAAAGTCAGAATTTTTTAATATTCCATTTGAAAAAAATATTGAATATTGCGCGCAAAAGTTATGACGGGTTCAATTCTGATTATTAGAAAAAATCTTATAAAAACGCTATTCATTTTATCGAGAAACATTGTTAATTTATGACTTCCTACATACTATATGTTTACTGAGGTCCCATAACTTTAGTGACAAATTTGTAAGAATTCCAAACAATTGGTAGTTTGCAACTTGTTTTAATAAAATTGAACCTGTTTATGGATCTGAAAAATATATAACAAATATGTTCGTACGAGCCCTAACCACTATTAATTCGTACACATAGCATTTTTCAACAATGTGATATTAAAATATGCATATCTTCAGAACTATAATGACTACACAAATAAAATTTTATTATTTTTAAAGATCATGTTATTCTGTTTAGACATATATTAATAAAAGTACATATTAAAAAAGGTCCTTTTAAAAACAAACAAAAACGAAAGTTCATTATTTTAAACAAAAATATTGTGACCATTATTAATTCGTACAGTCACCAATTATCATTGTTAGAATTATGTTACGCCATCATTTTGTTTTACAACGGTCTCGACCCACTTTGGCATGGTACTGACTAGCTTTTGACAATATTCTCGGGTTATCTAGTCCCAAATTTTCTGAGTTTTGGACTTTAACCCGTTAACAGTCCGTTGGGGTTCATTTCGAAGCTTTCTTTTCATAATAGCCCACAAATTTTCTATTGGATAAAGGTCTGAACAAGAGGATGGCCAATCCAGGACCTCGATTCCATTTTCTTCAAGCTACTTTTTCGTATTTTTATCAGTATCGGAAAAAACACCATCCTGTTAGAATATGTATTCCCCATAATCTCCTAATTTCGACACAGATGGTATCAGATTTTTTTCCTGGATTTTTATATATTTTTCTGCATTTAGGATCAGGGCTGCCAGATTATTTTTTTGGAAAATCGTCAAAATGACGATTTTTATTTTAGAAATCGTCAAATCTATTTTATAAAATCGTCAAAAAAATCGTCAAAAATTAAAATACGCACTTTTAGATATATATTAATATATTTCTTATTAAAAGAAAACAAAAATGGGTATTCAAGAATGTGAACAAACATTTCGCCATTAAGTTATTTATTTTGTAAATATTTTAGTTTATCATCTTTAAGAGATCGGGCTTAATAAAGATGTCATAACAATATGTTTTGTTAAGTTTTAAATCATCTTTGGTATAAAGTATACCCTCCATTGAATCATTATGAAGAGAATTTTGATATTTTATTTTTTTAAGATTTACTTGGCTGAGAACGCATTCAACATTTTCTGACGAATGACGTAATACCTATCATTAACTCCCAGCAAAACTACCCCTTACAAAACCCCTTACTAACCCTTTATTTTAAGAAGGGCCTGTCGCGCCAAGTAAGTAGTTACTGTTTGACCATTGAAATAAATAGTTAAGAAAGTAGTCGTTTAAAGTCGTGACTACTTATTTTAGTGGTCAAAGACAACCACTAATTTCGCGCGACATGCCCTTCTTAAAATAAAGGGTTAAAGGTATTTTTGGTGGGTTTCTTTACAAATTTTGTTCTTATAGGAAATACATATGAGACATCACCACGTTTCAAACTGAATATTGCATTCCAAAAGCGAAATAACTCCGTTTCATTATTTTCAAACATTTCCGTAATATCCAAAAATCT
Source organism: Musca autumnalis (assembly GCF_047663935.1). Classification (NCBI taxonomy): domain Eukaryota; kingdom Metazoa; phylum Arthropoda; class Insecta; order Diptera; family Muscidae; genus Musca; species Musca autumnalis. Next base: position 196,374,887 of record NW_027411755.1, read on the forward strand.
AAGTTCACGAAATTTTGTATCCATTTTTTGTTTTTCCTCCATGTTTACGAAGACGAATTTCAGGGGCCTATTGTTTTCTAATCGCTTTATTTACTAAACTTATGAGTGCATCGCATTGCAAATTGCGATGGTTGCGTCCCCGAGGGAGAATTAGATTTAAAATTTTTTAAACTTTTATAATTAGATTGCTTTATTGTAAAGACATGGGACTTGGACGATAATAAATCCTAAATTTTTATACCCTACACCACTATGTGGAAAGGGTATTATAAGTTTGTTTTGGTAAAAATTCATGTAACACCGCGAAATATTCGTCGGAGACCCCCAATGTGGTATACCAATCTTCATATCTCGGCGAGATAAAGCGATTTTGAGATGTGTGTCCGTCCGTCCGTCCGTCCGTGTGTCCGTCTGTCCATTATAAATTGTAATCAAACTCCAGGCCGCAATTATGGACCGATCGTCACGAAACTTGGTATGGAGGTCGGTTTCACATCAGAATAGATCGCTATTTTAATTGGTGATGATCGTGAAATAATTAGCGGGTGAAATGGACCAAAAACATAATTTTTATTCGATTTTGTAGCTGCTCTGTAGGTCGCAGTAATAGTCCGATCGCCTAGAAAATTTAAATAAAGTAAGAGTATATGACAAAGAAAAAGCTTGCAATTAGAGATGGCGATCAGATAATATTTAGAGGGTTAAATGGACCACAACTTTTGTGTGAAAATTGTGAAAATTTTTAATATACAGCTTATATCTTTTTTCCCGGAAGAGACATTCCGGGCAAGTAATCTATACTTGGAAGAGGAACGCTTGACCTTTCCATTGATGCCAATTACGTTGGTTTACGTGCTCAGATAACAGAGTTACAGCCTAATATATCCAGTTTTTCGCTTGAAGTATAATCAAAAACACACTAGAGGTCGCAATTATAGCTAAATAGTCACGAAATTTTGCACGATGAAAGGGTTTAGGTCGAAGAAGATGCCTATAATTTTGGATGATGATCCGATATTATTTAGATGGTGAAATGGACCATTACTTTTGTATAAAAAATATACAAATTTTATTTTTGGTCCATATTTTACTTCCTGGAGGGCTCATACCGGCAAAGTAGCCTTCATATGGGAAAACGAATACTGATATTTTCCCTGATGCAAATTGCAATAACGTGTCTGCTAGATAACTGGCCTACTGTGTAATATATAATGGGTTTTGTGTAGAGAACCACAATTTCCTCTCATACTACAAATTGTCTCAATAATGACAGAGAAATTTTCAGTTCAGTTGTCCAATTGAATTTTTATACAAATATTGCAGCATGGGATCGCTGCGCCCCCTATTTTATACCCTTAGCCTTTAGGTTAATAAAAAATATACAAAATACGACCAAAGATGTGCCCATCGAAAAAATGGTTTTAGACCCCAAGTATGTTTGGACGAAATTTGTTTCAAACAATTTGGTGTCGATTTAGCGCTGTCCGTTCATTTGTCTGTCTTACTGTCTATATTGTATATATATTTTATATATTTTAAAAATTATTTTTTACAAATATTTTTTAAATATACTTAACCTTTTAAAAAAATGTCCAAATATGTCCGCCTCCAAATCGAATTTGAAAGATAGCAGGGGGTCTGTACTAATGACTTCAAAAGTCAAATCGTGCTCAAATTTGCCACAGTTAAAATAAAGTGGATTTTTCTATTTTAAGATGGGAGAATTTTTTGTAAATACCTGTTGTGACTGTACGTAGTATCCAATTGAAATAGAACGGTAATACGCACATCTATCAACCGATTTTCCTTAAAATTCATAATTAAGGGTTTCAGTGTGTAGATAAAGGGGTTCAGAGTGTAGAAAACAAGTATGTATAATTTTTTTGAAAATAGGTCCATTTTTTGTCATAGCCCCCACATAAAAGTACTGTCCGATTTTAGATATTTTGTGGATTTTAGCGACACTTTATGACCGAATCGGCTGAAGTTTGGTATTTTGACCTCTTGGAAGATATGAATCCTTCGTACCAAAAAATTTTAACATAGGTCAATGTTTTGGTTTAGACCCCACACAACGAGACCGCCCTGTCAACAAATTTTGGCAGTTTTTGGTAATTTTGGTCGATAAAACGTAAGAATTGCTGTTTGTACACATTTACTATAAATACTAATTAATTTCAATACAAAATGGACGTTGAAATAGTTTTGGCCAGAAAATTTGGATTTGGGACCATTGTGCAACGGTACAATTTTTACCATACTTCCTGAGGTAATGGTCCAAAATTTCCAAAAATAATTCTCAAAATTTTTCAAAGATCAGAGGCTAGCTTACTTCAATTGATTTAGTATAGCCTTACTGTACGATACCTACAAAATAAAAAATATATAGATTTTTTTATACGGCATAATTATTGTGTTTGTTTCTTTTTTGGTCAGATGCTGAAGGTACATACATATATCACCGTTAGCGGAGCTGACTTATACTATCTTACTTGGTGTGTAATTGAATATGAATAATTTTGGGATTTATAAATTTGTTTGCATGCAAATTATTTGAATTTCTATTCATTATTAGTTATTTCTATCGGTATAAAATATGTATATAACCACAATGAACTATTTTCGAAATGCCCTGAAAATCACAAAACTGTTGGCATTACCAAGCATATGTGAGGACGATAGATCTTTAATAAACCCACAATCAATGTTAAATTCCCAATTTTGGTATATATGTGTATATGTATGTATAATTTATATAATTGTTCCACATATATCACAATAAGGACAAAGGAGGCTTATCTTATACCAATGGATTCATGTTATGTAATTGATATTTGACGTATTTTTTATCGCCGAATCCAAAAGGCGAGTCCTATGTTGCCACTTGTAGAGAAGTTTTTCATGGCTGAAATACTCAAAAAGTATCGGTAGCATTACCGTTTGATTTGATGTGGCCAGGCCTGGGAATCACACCCGGACATTCAGCGTGCAAAGTGGTTGCATATAGCTAATTCCTAGAGGTTGTGGTGTAGGGTATCACATGGTCGGCCCCGTCCGACTATAGCCTTTGCTTACTTGTTTAAACTTTTATAATTAGATTGCTTTATTGTAAAGACATGGGACGTGGACGATAATAAATCCTAAGCATGGGCACAAAACTCGACAAAGTCCATAAGAGAGAAGAAAGGTTAGAGACAAAATCTGTTGATAAAAAAATCCTTAAAATCCTTCTCGGTTTGACAATGGACCGAAGAAGTGAAGTAGAAAATATCTATTTTTAAATTGTCAAACATAAAGTCCATAAAAAATCGAGGTATTAATATACATACATATGTATGTCAAGGGTGTTCAATGGGAGCCCCTTCTGCTGTCGGTGTGCGCCAATTTTCTCACACACACACACACAATTTGAAAACAGAAAATGTTTTTTTTTTTTTGGTTTGAAAATTTTCAAAACGCAAATTCTTTCTATGGCAAAATACAACCTAACATACTAAAATTACTTGAGATAATATTACAAAAAAGTGTTAAAATGTAATGTATAAATGGAAAATATTTAATATGCACGCTCATTTTAGGCTTGTCTGTGTATAAGAAGAATATGTTTATAAGTATTTTTTTGTCATTTCATAAAATTACATTAAATGGTATGTTGGGAAACTATCCCTGCAAACATTAAAGATAACAAGCGATTCGCGGGGAAGATCAATTAATTCAAAAGCGGAAGAGCGCACCTAAAGATCTTCTGCGAATACCCAACATTAAGTGTGTCCAGGAAGCGATTTTCGAGGAAGAATCCCCGAATAATCATATGGAAGATATTTAGATGATCAAAATATAAAGAAAAATTAAAAAAGAATAGAGCAAATGAAGTTTCGTCTTCATTCTTCTTTGGGTTTTGTTTTTTTTTTTTTTTTGTTTCTTTCATTTGTTGTTGAGTTTTAACCCTTTTGTTAGCTTTTGTGCTTCGTAATGATTTTAATTATTAATTAGGTGTTTAGTTATACTCAAAGCCTAAACAAGCAGGGCTGCCAGATTATTTTTTTGGAAAATCGTCAAAATGACGATTTTTATTTTAGAAATCGTCAAATCTATTTTATAAAATCGTCAAAAATTAAAATACGCACTTTTAGATATATATTAATATATTTCTTATTAAAAGAAAACAAAAATGGGTATTCAAGAATGTGAACAAACATTTCGCCATTAAGTTATTTATTTTGTAAATATTTTAGTTTATCATCTTTAAGAGATCGGGCTTAATAAAGATGTCATAACAATATGTTTTGTTAAGTTTTAAATCATCTTTGGTATAAAGTATACCCTCCATTGAATCATTATGAAGAGAATTTTGATATTTTATTTTTTTAAGATTTACTTGGCTGAGAACGCATTCAACATTTTCTGACGAATGACGTAATACCTATCATTAACTCCCAGCAAAACTACCCCTTACAAAACCCCTTACTAACCCTTTATTTTAAGAAGGGCCTGTCGCGCCAAGTAAGTAGTTACTGTTTGACCATTGAAATAAATAGTTAAGAAAGTAGTCGTTTAAAGTCGTGACTACTTATTTTAGTGGTCAAAGACAACCACTAATTTCGCGCGACATGCCCTTCTTAAAATAAAGGGTTAAAGGTATTTTTGGTGGGTTTCTTTACAAATTTTGTTCTTATAGGAAATACATATGAGACATCACCACGTTTCAAACTGAATATTGCATTCCAAAAGCGAAATAACTCCGTTTCATTATTTTCAAACATTTCCGTAATATCCAAAAATCTTAGTTCACGAAATTTTGAATCCATTTTTTGTTTTTCCTCCATGTTTACGAAATGTGTAAATTCTTTAAAGATTTCGAAAAACTAATAAAATTGCTTTCACAATTTTAGAACTTTCAGTTGATTGTTCTGTTCCAGAACTTGCAAGAGTCTACTATTATTGAAACTTTGACCAAATTTCCTTCATAAATTTTCCAAAAAATTCAAAAATAATAGATTTTTGCAGGCTCTGAAGCCTAGCAATTGTATATTTTGCTTGGTTCACTTGAATCCAGTTTTGTTTTTTGTTAACAATTCCTTTATGTATACACAAACTATATTTAATTATTGTCTACGAATTATTTATTAAAATCAACTAAGAATATTTGAGCAGTTTTTAGAAAATCGTGTTTTAAAAAATTAATTATGACTTAATTAGCAAAATAACCAAAAATCGTCATTTTTTGGACAAAAATCGTCAAATCGTCATTTATCAATTTTTGACCAAAAAATCGTCAAAATGACGATAAATCGTCAAATCTGGCAGCCATGTTTAGGATTCCATCTATGAAATGGATCTGACCAACACCCTTTTGAAGACATACATCCCTATACCATAACGCTAACTGAAAACTTTACTGTACGTTTTAAGCAGTTTTTATTGTATGTCTCGGCGCTTTTACGTACTACCCTTTTTCTTACATCACCAAAACAGACATATATCAAACTTGGATTCTTCACTAAAGATAATGCTGTCCCATTGCCGTTGTACTCAAAATCTTCTCTTTTTAGTCCATAATAGGCGTTTATTTCATTTTAAGCGCTGTAAGCAATGCCTTTTCCTTGACATAAAAAAGTACGTAAATTATCAGGTTGATTTCGAAATACTGGCTTAATCTTTAACTTACTTTATAGAAATTATAACATTTTCATATGCAGTCGGGTCCACTCACGTTCTAAGGGCTTTCCAATTGCTTCAGACCACTTTATGGCTTTATCTCAAACAGTGCTTCTACGATTTAGTTTAATGATATTTGCCGAAGCTCTTTTGTCGCGAGGACTTATTTTGGATATCCGACCTTCGTTTGAAGCATTATTGCTGAAATTTCTTAATATTTTCACATCTTTCATATTTTCTTTTCTCATATTTACTTTGTATTGTAGATCTTGGAATTTTAAGATCAGTCGAAATCTGTCGCTCAAGATTTGAATTTATCGACGATTAAAATTCAAATTTCCTCCCAAATAGGTTTGGCACGTGTCATTTTTAGAAACGATGAAAATTAAAATAAAATAAAGTGAAAATTTTATCTTTTTTGACTCCTTTACATTCCTATTCTCTCATTGTAACGATAAATTAAAATGTTTTTGATTAAATTTTGCTTTCTCGCTTAGCTTGAGCGCAATTTATAAACTGAACGAATAAATAGTGGTCAATATGGAGTGTGAAAACATACCATTGAGTTACGCTGGATCTGCCAACAACCCTCCTGCTTCCTTTACAAATAATGAACACGCTGGTATAGTTACTCTTAGAGCCGTTCCGCCGAAAAAAAGTATATTTTTAACGAGACTTACAGCTGAAACTACTAAAGAATCTGTTGATCTTTTTATTAAATCAAAACTTGGTCAAAATGCTGATATCTTAATACACAAATTCAATTCCACACAACAACGTTCAATTTCTTCATTTAAAGTTACTGTTTCTGATGACATATATCACCAGCTTATTGATCCTGATTTTTGGCCAGAAAACACTGTTGTTCGTGAATATATATACAGGGAAAGACAAAGACCTGCTAATATTGGCTACATCCCTCAATATAATGAATATGTTTCAAAAAATTCTGTCAAACAAATACAGTATCTTCAGACGTGACCGAGGAAGCAACGGTGGTGGCGTACTTATAGCTGTCTCTAATATTTTTACCTCCGAATTATTGGATTTCGACTCTTCACCTAATATCGAGTTTGTTGCCGTTGAAGTTAAACACAACTTAAAAAAAATGTTTATAATATGTTCCTATATTCCACCTTCGTCTTCCCAAGTAATATATGAAAAGCATAGCCAAGCGTTTAAGACTGTATTGCAAAAAGCTAAACCAGAAGATTTGATTATTGTACTCGGTGATTTTAATTTACCAAGTATTTTGTGGAATTTCTTACCCGAGGACAAATACCTAATGCCAGCGAATATACAAAAATCTTATGAAGAATTCTTTGATACACTTTTTGATTTTGGTCTCTTTCAAGTAAATTATATTCGTAACATCAGACATAAGTTACTAGACCTTATATTTGTAAATCAAGTCGATGAATGTTACATTAAACGAACTGATCCTTTAACATTCCCAGAAGATCTTTACCATCCAACTGTTGAAATAAGAGTTTCCTTTCCAACTAAGAATAATATAGAACCTATAAATCGAAATGAAAAATCATTATGTTTTTCCAAAACAAACTATTTACAGTTACTGGAATTGTTGCAGAACACTGACTGGCATGACCTCATGTCATGCACTTATAATCTGAATTGCGCCATAGATATCTTTTATAAAAAGATATATGAATACATTGATATATGCGTACCGAAACTATTTTATAAAAAGCTCTCTGGACCACCATGGAACACTAGAGAATTAGCAAGATCAAAGAATAAGAAAAATAAACAATTCAAACATTATAAACGTACGGGCTCTGCTATCGACTACGGAAAATATTCAGTTGCACGCTCGGAATATACCACTTTGAACAACATTTGCTATTCAAAATATATTTCAAAACTTAAATACAATTTCAAACAAAATCCAAAATCATTTTACAAATTCTAAACGTAAAGCCGGTGGCCTTCCTGCAACCTTAAGGTATGGAAACACTGAATCATGTGACAACACTATTATTAGCAACTTATTCGCAGATTTTTTCACTACAACATATTCAACTAGAATTTATTCTAGCAACAAATACCCGTTTGAACTCAACTCTAACCAATCAATTTCAATTACACTATTGGACAGTAAAATGGTTTTAAATGGATTGAAAAAATTAAAATATGGCTACGATCATGGACCTGATAAGATCCCAAGTTGTATTTTAATAAAATGTGTTGTTCAACGCTTCTATCAGTCAAGCTGTTTTTCCAGATGCATGGAAAACATCATATATTATTCCCCTTTTTAAATGTGGAAATAAATCTGATGTTTCAAATTATCGAGGAATAGCAAAATTAAGTGTGATTCCAAAGCTTTTTGAAAAAATCATCACTGATAACCTTTACCATGATGTCAGTTCTCTTGTATCTCCCTATCAACATGGATTTCAGAAAAAATGCTCCACAACAACTAACCTTCTCCACTTTTCCACAGTTGTCAATCGGGGATTTGTTCAAGGAAAGCAAACCGATACTGTTTACACGGATTTCAGCAAAGCTTTCGATAAAGTAAATCATAAGCTGTTACTACTAAAACTTGAGAACATAGGTTTTACTAACAGAAGTGTAAACTGGATTTCCTCGTATCTACAACGAAGAATACAGCATGTAAATTTTAAAAATACAATATCAAAAAGAATCGATGTTACTTCTGGAGTCCCACAAGGCAGCCATCTAGGACCACTTCTGTTTTCATTATTCATAAACGACTTGCCTCAAACAATAAAGTTTTCTAATATCTTGATGTACGCCGACGATGTAAAAATATTCCTCAGTTTTGCAGATATGTCAAACAATCAGTTGTTGCAAAATGATTTGAATTCATTTGCTTATTGGTGTAATATTAATCTCATGGAACTTAATCGTTCGAAATGCAAACTTATGAGATTTACTAGAAAGAAGTTATTGGACACTAGTTATACGCTCAACGACTATTTTTTGGAAAAAGTTAACACCTTTGTTGATCTTGGAGTTTTGCTGGATTGTAAACTAAATTTTCAGTGACAATAAACAAAGCAAAGTCTGTGCTGGGGTTTGTTAAACGATGGAGTAAGGAGTTCAATGATCCTTATGTCACAAAAAATTTATACACTACACTTGTTCGCCCTATACTGGAATTTTCTTCGATCATATGGGACCCTATATATATTAAACACAGCGATCGCATCGAGTCAGTTCAAAAGCAATTCCTGCTTTTCTGTATACGAAGCCTAAACTTTTCTTTATATAGTCTTCCGTCATATACTGATAGACTTTCCCTGATCAAGCTGCCTACTCTGAAAAGCCGTAGGAAAATTCTAAATGTGTCATTCCTTTTTAATGTTATAATGGGTGATGTCACAGCTGGCTTTCTCGTCAACAATATTTGTTTTATGATTTTATTAATTTTCTCGTTTAGAGTTAAGCTTAATGATCTGAAATTATTTGCAAGTGAAAAAGGAAAGCCATGGACTCGAACCCACATAGTCACCAAATTACGTTACCTGGTTTCATTGGTGGTAAAGCAAATCTTCGGACGTATCGACTATATAATGGCTTCTCTGTCCTAGAACTTATCGTTTTTCAAATGCAAATGTGTTTTTATACATTAACGGATATTTGGCCGTTGAAATGTATTTTCTTCACAACAACCGCTTTTTGCGATGCCTTTGAAGTTATGAGTTTTGGCAAAATTTCAAAAAATAAAAAATAGGCTGAGCCCGGCTGGGATTTGAACCCACGTCCTTGAAAACATATCAAAAAAATGTTGTCACGGCGTGTTAGCGTTCAAAGCCAAAACTCATAACTTCAAAGGCATCGCAAAAAGCGGTTGTTGTGAAGAAAATACATTTCAACGGCCAAATATCCGTTAATGTATAAAAACACATTTGCATTTGAAAAACGATAAGTTCTAGGACAGAGAAGCCATTACATAGTCGATACGTCCGAAGATTTGCTTTACCACCAATGAAACCAGGTAACGTAATTTGGTGACTATGTGGGTTCGAGTCCATGTCTTTCCTTTTTCACTTGCAAATAATTTCAGATCATTAAGCTTAACTCTAAACGAGAAAATTAATAAAATCATTAAAAAAAATGATCTTCGCCCTAACAGGCAAAATTTCAAAAAATATTTGTTTTAATATTCCCCAACGACCTACTCGAAATTATGTGCCACTAGCTATTAAATTTTCAAGAATGAATTATGAAAATGCTGATCCCTTAACTAGAATGTCTAAAGATTTTAATGAATTGTATAGTCTTTTTGATTTTTCCATGGATATTAATACTGTAAAAAGTAAAATTGTAATACATTTGAATTCACAGAATTAAGTACAAAATTGTTCATTTATATAGTCTGTAAGGAAAAATATCCATAGACTAATAAATAAAATAAATAAATAAATAATTTGCAGCAATAATTAAAGGCCCTTTTGTTTACTTAATATTTTTAGCATTTAACACCGAGTTTAATATTATTTCTATGTCCGTTTAGAGGAAATAAAATGACCTTTCAGAAAAGTATAAATATGTCGGTGTTATTATAATAATTATTCTGGCGTTTGGTGTTAAAGAGTAAAAAAATACCTTGTGTACGAATTAATAGTGGTTAGGGCTCGTAATCGAAACATAGCGAAGATTCAAATGAAAATGAAAACTGTACAAATCCGATCAGTGGTTTGCATATTATAGCAAAAACAAACAAAAAATATATTGAGGAAATTTATAAAATTTTTGTAAGAGAAAATATTTATTAAAATTTATTTTGTGAGTTAGTTGAAAAAAATGTAGGAAAAATAGGTCGGAGTTATTCTTCTATTTTAGTTAAATTTCACGCAAAAAATCACATTTTTATTCTAATACTTCTCGAATACACGCTAACATCTAGCAGAAGATATGGGTATCGTTCAAATAAATGTTGGGTTCCTTTAAATGGGTTATACTCTTGAAATAAAGGTTGTTTTTTTAAGCGCGATAGAACTTGAAATTGTAATCAAAATTTTTTTATTCGAAAGATCAATACGTGACATTAACATTTGAAAATTATTTCGGGCATATGGGCACCGCGGCTCTTCTTGACGAAGTGCATTCTGGACGTCCAATTTTTGGCCACTTTTTCGAGCACTGCTGGCCGTATGTCACGAATAACACGAACAATGCTGGCCTCCAAGGCATCAATTGTTGCTGGTTTATCAGCATAAACCAGTGACTTCACGTAGCTCCACAGGAAATAATCGAGAGGTGTCAAATCGCACGACCTTGGAGGCCAATTGACAGGTCCACTTCTCGAAATCAACTTATCGCCAAATTTTGATTTCAATAAGTCGATGGTTGCGTTCGCCGTATGGCACGTAGCGCCATCCTGTTGAAACCACATCTCCTCCGGATCAATGTCATCCATATTTTCAAACAAAAAATCATTGATCATGGTGCGGTAACGATCTCCATTGGCCGTAACGCGAGCTCCGGCCTCATTTTTGAAGAAATAAGGTCCGATGATGCCACCAGCGTGAAAACCGCACCATACGGTGCATTTTTCGGGATGTAATGGAGTCTGTAGGGTCTCTTGTGGATTGGTCTCACTCCATATGGGGCAATTTTGCTTATTAACAAACCCGTTAAGCCAAAAATGCGCCTCATCGCTGAACACAATTTTGCGATAAAACAACGGGTCGAATCGACGACTGATTTTCAAAGTAAATTTGGATAATTTCGTAGCGTTGTTCAAGCGTGAGTCTATTCATGATGATTTGTCAGAGTATACTGAAACAAATAGAAAAAAAGTTTCATCAAAATTTAATTTTTTGTGTTACTTCTTACAATTTAAAGTTCTATCTAGCTTAAAAAAACACCCTTTAAAACTGTATGGGGTAATGTGCATTTTGAAATGCGTGTACATCGCGAAATCCTCAAAATCACTTAATGCGCATGCGGTTTACCTACACCGCGAATTCTTCTCTTTTAATTTGTACACATTTGCTAAGATTTACTTTGGCCGCTAAGATGTAGCATCGTCTGCAGTTTAGTGTGCAACAAACTGTATAACATTTGCACAAAGTGCATACACTTTTTATACGCATCCGATTTCACTACCAACCGTGGAAAAATACATCGATCTAATTCTCTTTCGATCAAATCCATCAAGAACCGTGGATGTAGCATCACACACTATTTTTAGGATAAATCGGATACAGCTCCCATACCACTAAATTTTTTAAACCGCTGTTTTCGCAAAACCGCGAGTGATGTGTCAGTTTCTTCATTGACAAGAAAACGATCCACAGAAAATGCGACTAAATCCGCGATATTTTCAAAAACATTTTTCGCACATTTTTCGGTTTTTGCAGTTGCTGTTTTTGCCGTTCTAGTGGATGGATTTTCACGATCTATGATTTATATGATCCGGACCGTCAGAAAACTAAAATATCTTGGGGTCCCAGCACAATCAAAAGGATGTTGTAAATACTGTACCCAAAAAATAGGGTTTTTCGAAAAAATGTCGCACTAAATTTTGGCCTTTGGCAGTTGATTACTGTGAGGCTGCCTGGGCTACATAGTCAATATACATATCTAATTATGCGTATGAAATGTGATACATTAGAAGTGTCATCTTCATTTTTATTCTTCTACTTTTATTTGGGCCAGATATCCGTTATTTAAACAGTTTAACCGTCAATCGAATAACAACGTAAAAAAACTCGTTTGCTTCAACGCGTTTTTACCATTTACGTGTTTTTATTCATTTACGCTGTCATAGCTTCCGCGAAAATTAACTTTTTAGCCACATTTTTGTGCGTTGATTAAAAACACTTCGTTTGATGCAATTATAACAGTGCAAACCTTGGCTTCATCAATGTTAAATTTTTTTGACTTACCGTCATATACACTTTTCGCTAAAAATTTGAAAAAGGTGGAAATAAGCAAGTCGACAACAAAAACCTCCAACAAAATGTGAGGAAACAATAACCTTTCTTCAAAATATATTTTTGCAAATTTTTCGCGCTAAAAAATTTAAAAAGGTGGAAATAAGAAATTCGGCAACAAAAGCCTGCCACGAAAAGTGGGGAAACAATTAACTTTCTTGAAAATAGATTTTTGCAAATTTTCGCGGATTCTTCTCAAAAATAAAATACGTCAGATCCTTCCTTGGATAAATACGAAAATTTTAAGACAAACGCGAAACAAATCGGTTGTAAATTGTTCGAGTTTTTGATTCACGTACGAACGTCATTTGAGTTTTATATAATAGAGATAAGGGTGCCACCGTGGTATGCACACCCGCCTTGCACGCTGAAGGTAGTGGGTTCGATTACCCGGCCAGTCAACATGAAAATTTTTCAACGGTGGCAAAATACCCCTCAGTAATGTTGGCGACATTTCCTGAGTATTTCAGCCATGTAAAACTTCTCTACAAGTGGTGTCTTAGGACACGCTGTTCGGACTCGGCAATAAACAGTAGGTCCCTTATCATTGAGCTAATATGAATCGGGGTGCACTCATTGATATGAGAGAAGTCTCCCTTGTCCCGTGTGGGATGTTTGTGGAACAATTATATATATGTTACTAGCCGACCCGGTCCACGTTGCTGGACCTTGAAACAGTTTAATGTTAACTTTGGTTAAGTCAATTATACTTTTCTTGCATCAGTAATTAGTAGGGAACTGCAAGTGACTATAAATAAAAAATCTTCAGAAATGTTTGTGTCGATATGCAAGTTTAACATACCGCCAAGGAAGTGATGACTTGAGGTATGTATTTATTTCATCTGCTGGAATACAATAACTGGAAGTGTTTGTCTGAAAACTAAACGCGGATTGCTTTTTCAATCCTTCAAGAATCGATCTAAAGCTTCTAGGGAATTTTTATGTACCATCGTACATTCGTTCCAGATGATAACTTCTATTTAATATTGTATGTGTGCCCTTCATTCAAATGAATGTCCAGCGGCAACTTAGGGGCCCACTGTATCGTCCTTCCACCTTCTTATAATGTATGTCGTATACCTGAGGTATAGCTATCGATATGTTGCCTTCTAATCTAAACACTTGCTTTCCAATAAGACCAAAGCTTCGTTATGCATAACATCTGGTATTTCCATTGGTTTGTAAAATATTTCAGAAATTGGGAGTGATCGAGTCTTAATGCTAAAATATGAAACACGGGTTGGGAAAACGGACAAGTTCGTAAGTTTATATAGCCAATTTCCGCCAGTGGCCAACCCTGTACATCATCTGAAAATGAATTGGAAATCGGTTCAGAAGTTTTGGAGATATAACATATTTACAAAATGGGCGTGCTAAAAGCGTTTTAAAAGAAAGAGGGCATGGGGGAGGTATCCCGTCCCCTCCGATTCAAAAAAAATTATATTCAAAAAAATGTATAGCCTATTTTCACCATGGGTGTTCATGGTGGGCCATCGCTGTACATTCTCGGAAATTTTAAAGAAAATGGGCTTTCAGAGGTATAACATACTTAACAAAGTGGGCATGGTTGGGTCTTTAAGCCCTAAATAAGTACCTAGGTTCGGAGATTCAACCACCGTTGTCTCACAAATTTATTTTCTAAGCCATACGTTAGTAAGTTTTGTTGCAAAGACAGAGTTTTAGTAAAATAAGGCAAAGGGGACGTACCCCGCCCCCTCAGAAATTCAACAAAATATATAGTCTATTTTCACCAGGGGTCAGCACAATCCATTCTCTGACATTTTTAAGAAAATCGGTTTAGCAGCTTTGGATATATAAGATATTTAAAAGTGGGCGTGGTCTGGTTCCAAATGAGTACATAGGGTCGGAGACACAACCAGCATTGTCCCCAAATTATTATTCTCTCCGATACGTTCTTCAGTTTTATTAAAATATGGTTTTCAACAAAATATATAATCTATTTTCACCACGGGTCCTCCCAGTAGATTCTCTGAAATTTTCAAGAAAATCGGTTAAGCGACTTTTGATATATAAGCTATTTAAAAAAGGGGGCGTGGTCGGGTCTTTAGGCCCCAAATTATTACCTATGATCAGAGACACAACAACCGTTGTCTCGCAAATTAATTTTCTCTCCGATACGTTCGTCAGTTTTGCTAAAATATCGTTTTTAAAAAATAGGGCTTAGAGGAGGTATCCCGCCTCATCCGAAATGCAAAAAAAATATATAGCCTATTTTCACCACCGGTGTTGCCTGTACATTCTCTGAAATTTTCAAGAAAATTGGTTCAGCCGTTTTTGAGTCCATTCGGAACATACAAACATACAAACATACTAACATACACACATTGTCTTTTATATATTAGAAGATTTATTTTATATTTAATTTTTATATTTTACATTTTATATTTTATATTTTACATATTATATTTTGTATTTTATATTTCATATTTTGTATTTTATATTTTATGTTTTATATTTTGTATTCCAAATTATATATTTTACGTTAATATGAGGGCAAACTAACGCCAAATTCCCGCTACCATAAATATCCATAAACATCTTCTGATTCGAATAATGTAATTCAGTTTATTATAAAAAATATATTTTGATATATAGTAAATGTTTGAATTTTAAAAAGGTTTTAAACAGTGTTATTTGAAAATGTTGTTCATCAAGATTACCACACCACGCACTTTTTGAGGGGATTCATTTGCGAACCCAAACGACATTGAAAAGTCTGGGAAAATTCTGGCATATTGCGGAGAGGTCCCAAAACCCTGAACTCCGCATAGGCATGGGCATCCGTCTTCATATGCTGCACCCTAAACGAATCATCACGTCCAGTACACCATGTCTGGGCCATTTTTATGAAAAATAATTCATTGTTGGTATATTCGAGACCGGGCAAAGGCTTGTCATGTCCCTCATATTGACCATACAGCTCCATATATGAATGATGAGCCAGGCGAGCACCAGTATTATCGGCAATATTATCCGGCATTGTGGCCGACCCATTTGTCTGTATTCCATGATATATAAATTTGTTATATTGATTTTCCAAGCAACGCGTTTTCTCCTTGAAATGGCGGGCGGATGATGAAGACCAATTGTAGGGTTTACCTTCGTAATTTATGTGATAGCCATTGGAATCTAAGGCATGGGCCATTTCATGGCCAATTAACATGCCAAGGCCTCCAAATTTGAGAGAAGCAGGAAAACGCTGATGATAGAGGGGCATTTGGGAGATACCCATGGTAACGAAAGCGGTGTTGATGTAATCGGCATAAAAGGCATTGACACTGTAGGGCGATAAGATGGGAGGCACCACTGTCTTGTGCACCGAATGCAAACGTATGCGAGCGTGATTGGCTTCTAGGGTGAGAAGGTTTTTGAACCAATCTCCATTGACTTCTAAATCGCTGTAAATTTGATCACTTAGCTGGCGATGACGCATATCATCCTTATAGCCCACCATAATATCCATGGCTTGAAGTTTGGCCGCAATTTCCGATTTGGTATCTTCATCCAACCAGCTGTAATTTTCTGTAATATTTAGGAAACTTTGTAACACAGTTTGGGCAATGCAAAGGGAATCTTCACGCCTCTCTGCATCATAGAGATATTCGATGAACCAGGGTAATATGCCATAGGTAAAATAGGTTTCTGTATGTTGGCGACAAACTTGTTCACGCTTTTCATCGTTTGGTAGCTCAGTTTTCCATATATTAAAGAACTTTACCAGTGTACGCCATTTGACATAATTGCGCAAATTTTCGGTGGGAGATTTCCTCAGGAATCTTTCCAAATCTGTGAAATTGGAAATTTTATTATTCACATACCATTCAGGCTGGTAACTATCACCAAAGGCGGTCTTGAAAAGGAGTTTCCAATCAATGGCATCCTTTTGATGTTGCTCCAAAAATTCATGTAAATTTAATCTTTCATTGAAATCCCGATTTGATACTTTCGCAGTTAAGTTCTTTTCAAATTCCAGCATGGTCTTAAATTCTTGGGCAACCTGGCCAAGTTTTTGCAGCAACTCATCCGCTTGAGAAGTGTTGTAGAAATTTTTCAAAACCGGTATAGGGTTATTAATGGAAATCTCAAACTGCCTGCTGATGGTGCTATAGTTGACACTCAGGGGGAGTAGCGGGAAAACATTGTAGGGTGACATAAAATTCACCGGGATCCAATCATTTTTCCCTGGTAATTTTAGTTTTCCAAACGTATCCTTTTCATTATCCAGCATGGTTTTCAAACCAACATTAATATCCTTTCCTCCCGTCACACATGAAGCATAAAACACTTTTGCTTTTCCCTCGGCGGTTTTTGATTCCTTGGTGGAATTTTTCAAAAAGACCACAATTAAATCATTGATTTCACTTTGTATCACACGTAATATGGAGTCCTTGCGACCACTCGTGGGCACCCTTTCACTTGTTTTCCAATTACCACAGGCATATTCATAGAAATTTTCACAAGGATCCACTTCCAAATTCATAAGACTTTTCATAAAAAGACCCGTCTCGTGCAGCAGCTCATCTTCATCAATTTCACTGGGTAACTTGAAGATGGTTTGATCCACGGTAACATTCACAGCGGAGGTGGTGGTGTTAGAATTTCCTTTGGAATTTGGTATGTCAACTGCTGAGGGAATATTTGTAACAACTGACGCATCCACTGTGTATAACAGTGACCCCAAAACTAATAGACCGGAAAATTTCAAAAACATTTTTATTCACGCTTCACTTATTGTCCGCTTGAAAATTTCACCAAATCTATTTTCTATTCTGCTCAATATTTTCGTAACGTTGTTTTTCCACCAACAGCTAAATGTATTCTAACTGATTCAGTTTGAATTAGCTTTGATTTTTATATTCAGTTTTGTATAATTTTAGTAAGCGTTACTATTTTCTTGATTGCAATGGTAGATATCGCCTGGTAAAAAACAGATTTTATATGTTTTAACCACATTGTGCCATATGTTTCTGTTTCTTTACCACTCGTTGTTAATGATGGCTCACATTTAGGCCGTAATATCAGCAAACACTTGTCATTTGTTTAGTTTGTTTAGGTTCAATGGTTACGCATTATTAAAAAGTGTTTTAGAGAAAATAAAAAATATGATTAACTTGGAGAGAAGAGATACATGTCGTACAGCTAAACCAAACGTAAACATATGGAGGTTTTAAAACAAGCCATCCATTATAATAAATAAGTTCAATAGCTGCGAATCATAATTTACCCTTTACTACTGACAATTATCCTACCAATTTAAGTACATGATTACTTACCTTGAAGCACCATTGGTTCCGTAATCTGAAAAGAGAAAGAAGTTATTCATTTTAAGAAAAGATGAAAGGCTGTAATAAGAAAACTCACATTTGTTCTTCTTCCTAAATAAGCCAATTTCAATAAAAAAAATAATAAAGTAAAAAAGCCTTAAGCCTTGCCGAATTTTGTACACCCCACACCATGAAATATTCTGGACTAAAATATAATAATTGGGTGACGTAGGGGGGTGAAAGATACCAAGGAAAGGTCCTGACCGGCTTTAACATGGCAAAGTCCAGGATTTATCTTGGTCCCTGTTTCATCTCAAGTGGACACTGACCTCCCAGTGGTGTCACCTGGAGTAGCTGCCTTTAACACCCGTTAAAGGTAGTGAGCTACAATGTGCCGCGCGTTTACCCATAAGAACGTTACAAACATGGGTTTGGGCGCAGGGTTAGTAACCCTCCCCTAGAAAAAGCAGCATACTATAAAAAAAACAAACAAAAAAAACAAAAACAACTCCCTCTAAAGTTGGCGACCCCCACAAACGTTTTAAGGACCATGATTTGCGAATCTGCACATGGAATGTTCGCACTCTTTATAGAGAAGGTACAGTTTAGGCATAGGCAGATGTATTTGAAAAGCACAAGGTCGGCATTAATGCCATACAGGAAATACGATGGGTTGGGAAAGGCGTCACAGCAACAGCTAAAGCATGAGTTTGGTTGCAGATTTATAGTTGGTCGGAGGTTAATCACCTGGTCTCTAGCTTCACACCAGTGAATGAAAGACTTGCTACAATTCGAATAAAGGGGTCGATCATCGATAACAATTATCGTTGAGTGGCGTTGCCAGTTGTCAAAATTGATCCACTTATGGCAACTCTCAACTGAAGTTGCGAATCTCAGTTGACGAAACGGCTGTTTTTCAGCAACCACCAACTTTCAGTTGCAGTGAACATTTTCGAAGAAACAAGAAGTAAAATAGAAGGAAAAATAAACATTTTGTTAACAATTATTGATTCTTTGTATCATTAATTAACTTTGTGTATCAATATGGTGAAAATAACGACAAAGCAAAAGTTCGAAATAATAATTGCTAAACTGAGTGAAAATCTAAACTTAGCCCGCGGATTTCGGGTTTTTGGTGAAACCAAAGCCACAGCGGATGAAGCGTGGAGATCCATTTTGGACAGTTTAAACAGCCATGGATCTCCAACACGAACACCTAAAGAGTGGCAGAGAGTATGGATTCACTTTAAAGCAAAGTTGAAAAAGAAAATGGCTCAAAATAAAAGAAACTTCAACGCCACTGGTGGTGGTCCATAACAAGAAGTGAATTTATCGCCATCCTTTAACGTTTCCACAATGTAAACTACGGCATCAAATTTCTTCTAATAGATGCAATGTCCTGTACATTTTCATCATCAAAAAATAATTCCACCGAACTTATCATTTTTTGGGACAGCAAATAAAACTGGACGATCCGAAGATTCAATGGCCAGGTTTTATACCAATCTTGGGTTGTTTTCCAAATTTGCTCGAAAACTCAGCCAAAATATTAAAATATTGTCCGAATAGACAAAAGAGTTATCCAAAGCGCAAATTATTTTTAAAATAGTTTTTTTTTTGCGAATAGAGGTCGCAAGTTTGAAAAAACACTGATCGATAACATGTTTATCAACCACCCAGTTGAGTTGACATTAATGGTACAACATTTCATCTCAGTCGCGCAGACAACTGACAACGCAACTCAAGTTTAGTGGCAATGCAAGATCGACCCAAAAGCAAAATTCTTCAACATCAGTTTTATTTGCACCCATGCTCACACTGAAGACAAGGACGAACTGACCAAAGATATATTTTATGAGCGCTTAGAAGAAACATATGACCGTTGTCCTGCCCATGACATTAAAATTATTCTAGGCCAAAATTGGAATAGAAAATATCTTTGGCCCAACAGTCGGAAAATTCAGTCTCCACAGTGAAACATCTGACAATGGTATGAGGCTGATAGACTTCGCAGCGGCAAAAAAACATGGTAGTTAGCAGATTTCAACATCTCGACATCCATGAGGGCACCTGGCTGTCTCCAGATCAGAAAACAAGAAATCAAGGGGTCGATCATCGATAACAATTATCGTTGAGTGGCGTTGCCAGTTGTCAAAATTGATCCACGTATGGCAACTCTCAACTGAAGTTGCGAATCTCAGTTGACGAAGCGGCTGTTTTTCAGCAACCACAAATTTTCAGTTGCAGTGAACATTTTCGAAGAAACAAGAAGTAAAATAGAAGGAAAAATAAACATTTTATTAACAATTATTGATTCTTTTGCAAATGAATTTGGTGACAGTTTAAGTACAAATGACGAACATCCTCCATCTATATAGCCAAATAAACCAGGGAATTTCGTTTTTGAATAAAAATGGTTATTTTGCCTTTTTTCCTCCTCTGTCAACTTCGAAACGATCCAATTTTGGCACAATTTGTCCTCTATCAAGTGGACAACTTTCTTCAATACTTTCGACAATGTAGATTGAGCCATGCAATTGTTGAAATCATTGCCATGGGACTTTTGGAAACTTCCCTCCTCCAAGAATCGCAACGCTGCGCACACTTTTAAAAGTGGGGGTATTGCTGTTGATCTGTAAAGGTAGAATTAGACGTGACATAGCCATAACCATAGAAAACCAAAACCCAATTGGTTTCTTATGGTTATGGCTATGGCATTATGTTATGTTACTACTAATCGAATACATTGATTTCCATAGGTTTGGTTGAATCAGCTGATTGATATGGCTTTATGGTTATGTCACGTCTAATTCTACCTTAACTTACTTTGAAGTCATCCTTTAACGTTTCCACAACCTAAACTACGGCATCCTTTGGCAATCGAAAATATTTAAGGCGTATTTTGAAATAATTTACTGATTATACAGATCTTTCCACATGATCATCAGCTTACAGTGCAGATGGCAATTCCAATGGATTCGACTTGTCCCTCAAATTTCTTCTAATAGATGCAATGCCCTGTACATTTTCTTCATCATCAAAAAATAATTCCACCGAACTTATCATTTTTTGGGACAGCAAATAAAACTTGACGATCCGAAGATTCAATGGGCAGGTTATATTCCAATCTTGGGTTGTTTTCCAAAGTGTATTGTCCAGAATACACAAAAGAGTTATCCAAAGCGCACTTATTTTTAATTTTTTTTTTTTTTTGAGAATAGAGGTCACAAGTTTGACAAAACATTGATCGATAACATGTTTATCGACCACCCAGTTGAGTTGACATTAATGGTACAACATTTCGTCTCAGTCGCGCAGACAACTGACAACGCAACTCAAGTTTAGTGGCAATACAAGATAGACCCACAAATTGATCACGTTGTGATAGATGGAAGACATTCATCGAGCGTGTTGGATGTTCCGAGGAGCAAACATAGACTCGGACCACTACCTTGTTGCAGCAAAGTTACGCACCCGCTTAAACGTAGCAAACAAAGTACGAACATACACAACACGAAAGTTAGACATCGGTAAGCCGCAATCACAACAGATAGCCACAGCATATTCCACTCAACTAGACCAATTGCTTAATCAAAGCACTCCTCATCCCGATAACATATAAGCGCAATGGCAAAGTATTGCCCACTCCATGCAAACAGCCGCAAAATCGATACTTGGATACCAGAGACCTCCACCCAGGAATCCATGGTATGATCAGGAGTGTCGTGCTGCTACCAAAGAGAAAAATGCGGCAATAGGGCTACTTTAAAATCCGTAGCAACGCGTAGCGCACGAGAGAGATATCGGGAGAAAAGGAGAGAGGAGAAACGTCTTTTCCGCAAGAAAAAGAGAGAGATGGAAAATCGGGAGTGTAAAAAAATAGATATGTAGCGGAACCAGAATGAAGTCCGAAAATTCTACCTAAGAGTCAAGCATCAAACTGATGACTTTGGTACAGGCACATTCTCCTGTAGAGACCAGCAAGGTAATTTGGTAACTGATACAGATAGTGTGCTCAGGATATGGAAAGAACATTTTTCAAAACTGTTAGTATTCAATAGCAGCTAAGACGACGAGACTCAATCCCAGAAGATGGTATTGAATGTATACCGCCCATCCAAGCTGAGGTAAAGACAGCAATAAATCGGCTGAAGAATAATAGGGCAAAAGGAGCCGATGGCTTACCAATCGAGCTGTTCAAAACCGGAGGCGACACGCTGATAAGGTGTATTCATCAGATAGTTAGCACCATCTGGCAGGAAGAACGAGTACCCGACGATTGGAACCTGAGTATCCTGTGCCCAGACGACAAGAAGGGAGATACGACTCTATGCTCTAACTATAGGATCATAAGTCTACTCCCTTATGCCTACAAGATAGTGTCAGGGATATTGTGCGAACGACTAAAGCCTATGGTCAACGAGATAATTGGACTATACCAATGCGGTTTTAGACCTGGCAAGTCCACCATTGACCAGATATTTACCCTGCGTCAAATCCTTGAGAAGACCCAAGAGATGCAGATCGACACCTACCACCTTTTTGTAGATTAGACAGCCCGCTGCGTTCAAAGTTATTCCAAGCCATGTCTGAATTTGGTATCCCCGCAAAGCTCATACGGCTTTGTAGAATGACTTTAACTGACACGAGGTCCTCAGTTTAAATAGGAAAGAACCTCTCCGAAGAGTTTAGTACCAAAAGTGGTTTCAGACAAGAAGACAGCCTTTCGTGTGATCTCTTCAACAACCTGCTGGAAAAGGTTATACGAGAGGCAAACGTCAAAAGAAGTGGCACAATCTACACCAATAGCCACGTGTTACTTGCTTATGCTGATGATATAGACATCGTGGGACAATCAGTAAAAGAAGTAGCCGATACCCTGGCGGTAAACCGTGAGAAGACAAAGTTAATGGTGTCGACGCGCAATGCGTCCATTCAGCTCGGACCAACTGTGGATGTTGGTTCCTATAATTTTGAGGTAGTAAAAGATTTTGTCTACCTCGGCACCTCCGTAAACACCACAAACGACATCAGTTGTGAAATAAAAAGAAGAATTGTATTGACCAACAGATGCTACTTTGGTTTAAGTAAGCACTTTAGAATCAAAGCCACAACTCGTCAAACAAAAATAACGCTTTACAAAACACTAATACTACCCGTGCTGATGTATGGTTCTAAAGCCTGGGTACTTGCGCAAGCTGATAAGACAGTGCTTGGCGTGTTTGAGAAAAAAATTCTTCGAAAGATCTACGGACCGATCTGCGTTGACGGTGAATATCGACGTCGTATGAACCACGAGCTGTATCTGCTATACAACGACATCAATATAGTTAAACGTATCGAGATGCAGCGTTTGCGTTGGCTAGGCCATATAATAAGAATCAGCGATGATGAACCCGCTAAAAAGGCGTATAAATTCGAGCCACATTGCGATGCACGCAGAATTGGCAGGCCAAGGAATAGATGGCGCAAACAAGTGGATGAAGAGATGAAAAGGCGCGGTATTCCAGAGTGCGAAGCAACAAATAGAGAGAAATGGAGATCTTTTCTTAGTTCGGCCTATGGAACAAATGTTCTGTGATGGGCCAGCTAAGTAAGTAAGTAAAATATAATAATTAGCTTTCTTTTTGTTACGGATTCTACTGGTACCATTATCTAGAAGCCATACCAAAACGTGGACCTATTTCCGCAATTCTTGTTGCTGAAGTTGTTTGGCCTCTATGAATCCTAAATGCCAAATTACATCCAATTTGAACATAAAGTTCCGATAAAAACTTAAAAATACCAGAAATCAGACGGTGGACATACAAACACTATTAGACGACAATAATAGTGGACGTATTCCCAAGTTTTAGCTAATCCGGTCAAAAAAATTTATCTAAAACCTATATAATATAGAAAGTTTAGCGGTACCCTTATATGGGGGCTATTACAAAATGTGGAGCTATGTCCACAATTTCTGGTTGAGAGTTGTCTAACCACTATGAACCCTTAATACAAAATTACATCCAATTTAGAACGAAAATCTAGATGAAAACTTAAAAATACCTGAAATCGGAAGGTACTGTTATATGGGGGCTATACCAATTTTTGGTGGAGAAGTTTCTTGATTACGTGGAACCATAAATGGCAAATTATGCTTAATTCGGATTGAAAATGTAGCTAAAAACGTAAATATACCTTAAATCGGACTATACCGTTTTATGGGGGCTATACCAAAACGTGGACTTATGTCCATAATTTTTGGTGGAGAAGTTTTTGTATAACTGGGAACCCTAAATGCTAAATTATAGCTAGTTCTGTCTGAAAATGTAGCAAAACACATATATGTGTTTTGTTTTGCGCGCTTTCATCAGTCATTAGTTGAACCGAAACAACTCTGGATTTTCGTAGCATTTACCTCTTTACCTACGAAATATGGGGAATGTACTCCGATGACCGCACTCACAGATACATTTCATCAGTCATTAGTTGAGAAAAAAACAATTCTGTTTTATCGTAGCTTTTACCTCTTCAGCTACGAAAGATGGGGAATTTACTCCGATGACCGCATTCACAGATAAATTTTTGTGGCCTCTGCGACAGCATATCCGCGAATACAATCCAAACCTGCTTGATAGGCTTGCTGACACTTTTTTCAAAATGGGTCTATAGAAACACGCTTTTCTTTCTGAAAGAAAGGGTCTCTAGGAGCACACCTTGTGAAAAAAATAACAACTTAGACCATATGCAAACAGCTAGCCAGATATTTCTGTGCAAGATCAAGCATGATTTGAAGTGTTTTAGTGCATCACAAACTCAACAAACTTTTGTGTTGAATTATGCGAAACTTGAAGTAAATGAGCTGTAACTTTTAGAGATATCAGTATGAAAATTTGACACAAGATAAAGTATAAGTCGTAGAAAAAATAGAAATTGCTAACTCTGAAAACGTATTTTTTTAGTTATGCCACTCTTTGAGTAAATAAGCGATATGTTAGAGAGCCCTTTTTTCCTCCGTGTATGCCTTATTAACCGAGTGGAATAGCAAAATATGACTTCATTTTTTCTAATGTCTAGAGGTTTTAGCCTTAACAGAGAACTTGTTTTGACCAGGGCTTCGGAGTCGGAGTCGGAGTCTGGAGTCGGAGTCTAGCAAATTTTGCTGGAGTCGGAGTCGGAGTCTGGAGTCGTGAAAAAAAGCTCGACTCCGACTCCGGGCATAATTTTTTTTTCTACATTTATCAAAAGAGTTTTTATTTTTTTATGATAGAGAGATTAACTTTATTAACATTTTGATAAATCGTTTATTCATTTTATAGGAAATCTATGAGTAAACTTGTAAGCAAAGGATTTATTATATTTAGTAATGTTCCATGACAATAGAGTTATAATTGCATCTTTCAATATGAATCGATTTCTTAATATACCATCACATTTATGACAAAACTTATATACACTCTGGAAAACTAGTTTTAGATCTCACATATTTATACTTCACAATATAATGTGGAAAAAGTATTATAAGTTTATTTTGTCCACAATTAAGGGGTTATGGTCACTTATTGTGCACGAAAAATGCAATTTTTGATGATTTTTTTCAAGTAATCTACCAATTTTTTCCAAAAGATATTGTTTTCATCTGATTTATAATACCTTGAGCTACTTTCAGATTTTTTTTTTTTGAAAAATATTGCACAGTTTTCTGACAAATGGCCACCTACGAAACACTGTTTTTACTAAAGCAGTTTGCGGTGACCACTGAAGCTCGAAAACGAATAAACCGATCAGCATATGTTTTTGTGGGATCATTAAGAACATAATAACCGTGTATTTAAGCGAAACCAATTAATAAATATGCATTAAAAAAAGGGAACTGTAGAAGTCAAAATTTCGCTGTCGTAAAATCTGTAAGTAACAAATTACTGTTGGCATACCCATCTTCATATTTCGACAAAATAAAACGAAAAAGATATGTGACCCATCCCACAGAGGGGAAATTTGTGTTAAAAGTTGATCAAAAGTCCTAGAAAGCTCATTTATACTTCGTGAATGTTTCTGAATAATGCAAACATTTTTCATAGGTGTTGGTTTAGTCTGATAAATTAGAGCCCCGGTTATAACGCGGAGCAAAATTTAGTGTGAGTAAACCTTTCAATTCCATATAAAAATATTTCATATTTTAGTTGAGAAAAATTAGATTTTTTCGGAATGGCGCAAATATGCGCAATTTTTTATGATTTAATCTGATATTTGAGGCTCAATCGCATAAAACATTAGAAGAAACTATGGTCGGGAAACGACGGGGAAATAGACTTAGTCACTATTGAAATTGTAGTAATCTTAAAAATGATCATAAACAATTTTCATAAAGAGGATATGTATTACCATTATTAAAGAGCAAAGATGTAAAATCAATCCGAAAATTTTAAATGCTAATCTTGTTCGGAGACTGTACAAAAACAATAAATCTTGAAAAATATAAGTTTTCGCGAAAATGATGTCATTTTAATGTTCACCTAATTTCTTAGTTTTCGAAAATTTACTTTTTGTTTTCAGTAAGGCTGAGTTCAATCGACTCCTGCATTGGATTGGTTAATCTTACAAAGTCGAGGATGGTTATAGCAAATGTAGAAAAGAGTCTGGTTGCCGTTTATCAACATTTTTTCATAAAAAAAACGATTTTCATATTTTGAGTTTTGAGCAACTTTATGCCTATGTTCCCCTCTGTGCGTCCGTACAAAAAAAAAATTAATCAAACTCGTCAGTTCTACTTGTTTTTGTTTTAAATTGATAATCTGAGGGTATACTCGTATATATATTTCGGCAAAATCTACTGAAACTTTCTAAATTCTTTCTGTTGTTGTTGTTCTTTTTGATATAAGATACAGCAGATTCAATACGGAACATCAATTTTACATCGCATTGCATTACAAATTGTCTTAGAGAAAAGAACAGATAAGCATATAAGGTCCTAGTATAGGAAAAGTTGAAAAATTTAGCAAATTTTATTAATTTTTAGTGGTATAGGAAATTACCCTCGGAGTCGACTCCGGAGTCGGAGTCGTGACAAAAAACTGGCCTGGAGTCGGAGTCGGAGTCGAAGGAAAAATGGCTCAACTCCGAAACCCTGGTTTTGACATCGAAATTGCTCAGAAGATGAGGATTTGTGTGCATAAGTAAGATCAGATTTGTAATTCTGCTCTATTTACCGGAGAGCAGCGTCTGCAATTTCGCATTTTCTGTCTAGATCGTGCATATCTACAGCGTTTTTGATATCTATTCCCTACATAATAAACAGATAACTGCAGCAATAACTGATCATTAGTGCAGATGGCTGGTGCGCACGATAACTCCCGAACGGATTTTGTGCAAACTTAGTTTTAGTTCGAAACTGGGCCATATCGGTTCACTCTTTCCGGTACCTCCCTCACAAAAGTTCAATATTTTCCTATGAAATTGAACGATAACTCTTGAAGGGAGCAATTGATTTGGTCCAAACTTCGCTAATCGTATTATTCCTTCCAGATATATATCGGGTTCGTTCCAGATATACATCTCGGATCGTTCTGAAATTTTTTCAGTAGGTTGTCCTTGCGGCTCCCTTTACGACTATATAATTTTTTTCTTGCGCAAATCCATATTTCCTGAGATATTGGCCTAAACGCTCCAAGAAACCCTGACGGCACCAACCAAAATGGCAAATCCGCAAGATAATTCTCGCAGTGCGTTTCTGATTGGTGCAGACTTTACACATCGTACTATTTCATCCGGTAATATATCAGGTTGAAATATGGGCTATATCGGCCCACTTCTTCGGGTACCTCCCTAGGAAAAAGTGAAGTTGAATTGCTTCTCTCGCATCGTTTTGATTATGTTTTTCTGTAGGTTGTTCTAGCGGCCTCATTTACAACAGTACAATTTTTTCTGGATTAAGTCAATTCTTCCTGAGATAATGGATCCAAAACCCTTAAATGGCTATAGTGCAGATAACTCTAAAACTAATTTAATATTTCGAGTCCTTTATGAAGAAGTTTGGTTACTAAAAATGTTTGTCATATGTCAGTGATTTGGTATAGCCCCACATTACGGTACCTGCAGATTTTCAAGCAAACTCTTGACTCAAAATCGAATATATACGGCATAATTATTGTGTTTGGTTTGGTTTTTTTTTTTGGTCAGCGGCTGAGGGTATATCTCCATCAGCACAATTGACGGATACTTTTTGACCTGTTACTTGTTCAAATTGAAAATGGTGTTCACTTTTTGCCGTTTTATTTCAGTACTCCTATAAATAAAAAACGTCCCTTCATCCCGACTTCTTAATATGTAGTGCATATGTATATGACACACACTTTCTTGGTCAATGGTCAGTGTAAACAAATGAAACGATTTCTTAACACAAGTCAACAGATTGCTTAATATGTCTTCCCCCCAATCCTCCTTCATACTTCATTGCCATAACAAGTTTAGCATAGAAGAACGAAAAAAACGAACGTTTACGGAAATATTACTTAACATTTAACACCCATTTCAGGCATAATCGATTCGTTCACCCTTTAACCCAGGCGCACATTGGCATTCGCTTAACCCTTTAACACCTTTTTTATGTTTTGCCCATAAAAGACGAAATGTGAAGAATAAGGCAAAAAAAAACATAGCGAAGAAAGAAAAAGTAAAACCACTCCACCACCGGAAAAAGGAGTGTGGCTGGCACGCGCAATGCAAAAAACGTAACTCAAGCCATCGCAAACTTCTTCAACAACAACAACCCAAAAAAAAAACATCATCTAAATAATGATCTAATAAGTAATAAGAAAACATTTAACTTCCTACCCAAAGCAAAACAAAAGAGGGGGACCAAGGCATGAAAGAAACTGAAATCAAATAGAAGGGTTATTTCAGTCAATGATGACATTCAAGTCGTTAAAAAAACGAAAGGATTTGTTTATTAATCATTTGTTTCTTATGCCGCCATCACCACCACCACCACTGCCAATATGCACATCGTCGTCATCTTTCGTCACTGAAAGAAATCACAGAAACTGTTGTCACACCATCAAAAAATTATGAATGCCGGAATAACCGGAAATTGTAAGCAAATCCTTAAGCGTGGCAAAAGTGTTACCGATGTAGAAGGCGAGGACTTTAGGATCAAAGATCATCAACTCTTTTTTAAAGCAGATGCATTTTTTTCTCTTTTATTGAAAACTATTTTTGAAATGAGTTGACAAGTCTAAAGGTTTTCCCTTACATTTGACATCGAAAGGATTGATATGAGAATTTTTGAAAAGGTGAATTTTTCGGCATGTGAAAAAGGAAGGGAAATTTGGAACCAATTTTAATGAAAATCTGTTTGCATTTGTGAAATTGAATATGATCGGCACACGTCAGTAATATGTTTTTGTTGGACATACAGATGTAGTATAAATGTTTTGATTTATGAAGACTTATAGATCATGGTTACAAGAGGAATTAGTATTGGTTAACTATGTTGCTATGAAAAAAAACTGAAATAAAAAACATAAATTCTTTTAATGTTGACGACCCCGTAAACGTTTCCAGAACCATGATCAGATCTTCTGTTCCTGAAATGTTCACAGTAAAATAGTATAACAGAGTATGACTGTGCGTTTGTATTTATCTGGAGGTTAGAACAATCCGAATAAAAAATTCTTCACCATCAGTCAATTTACGTCCATGCAACGACCGAAGTAGCTGCCTTATTTTACAACCTCATTTCCCTCTATCATATTTAGAGCAATTTTTATCTAAAATTAGATAAAATCTTACATAAAGGGTGATTCGAAAAAACCTCACGCATAACATGATTTAGAAAAGAAGTAGTTTACCACTGAAGTTTTTTATCAAATCACTTTATAGGTAAAAAAAAGGTAAGATTTTATCTAATCTTAAATAGAAGACCTCGATATACTACTTGTTCTTCCTACTAAAGCCTGCACAGAATCCATCAGATTTACCATTCACAGTATAGAACAATATTCTCAATTCATGTTGACTATTGTATTTCTCAATTTTCGAATTTAAGTTTTTTTCCATTTTTGTGTTTTTCTTGTTACTGCAAAAACACAGGTTTTATTAAGGAAGTTAGTAATGTCAGCGGAGTACTCTCTGCTGGGATTACAGCTTTTCGGCATCCAGAAGGGAAGTGTTGTGTAAGTTTGCCTTACTGTTATTGCAGAATGGGCTTAGGGTCGGGTTATTTTGTAGCATTAACCCCACTATTACGGCATTGCAAAGGGGACTTTCGTTTTGTGTCATTTACATAGTCACCCTCCGAAATGATAATTTTTTTTAACCTCAGCATTTATCCTAACGAGGGTATATACACTTTCATACGAGCAAAATGTGCTTTATCGAAATAATGGTCTTACATACATACATACATGGGGTATGTTTGAACGAAATCCGTTTCAGACAATTTTGAGTTGATTTAGTCATGTCCGTCCGTCTTTCTGTCTGGCTGGCACAAGCGCACGATAACTCTCGAACGGATCAACCGATTCGGCCCAAAACTTAGCTTTCGCAATATTTTGTCCAAACTTACTTTAAGTTCGAAGATGGGTTATATCGATCCACTCCCTCGGGTACCTCCCCCACAAAAGTTCGAAAATGTTCGGAAAATTTGAGAGCACCATAACTCTTGAAGGGAGTAACCGATTTGGACAATACATTGCACATCGTGAAATTTCTACCAGATTTAGATGAGGTTACAATATGGACTCAATCGGCCTACTCCTTCGGGTACCTCCAACACTAAATTTTGGAAGAGTTCAGTTTACGACCTGCTCTCGAATCGCTTTGACTTTTGCTGTAACAGCTTGTATTCACTGCCCCCAATACGACGGTACAAGTTTCATCATACTTCCTGAGGACATGGCCGGAAAGGTGCAAAAAGCCCCTATGACACCTTGTGTAGTGGTTGAAGCGCAAGATAACTCTCCAACGGATCTGTCGATTCGGTCCAAAATTTGGTCTTCGTAATATTTTATCAAAACATAGTTTAAATTCGAAGATGGGCTAAATCGGTACACTCCTTCAGGTACCTCCCCCACAAAACTTCAAAAATGTTCGGAAAAATTTTGCGCACAATAACTCTTGAAGGGAGTCACCGATGTAATCCATACTTTGCACATCCTAATATATCTACCAGATAAAGATCAGGTTCGAATATGGACTATATTTGTCTACTCCTTCTGGTACCTCTCACACAAAATTTCGGATAAGTTCACTTTAAGACATGCTCTCGAATCTCTTTGATGTTTGTTAAATCGATTTGCATTCGCTACCTCCATTACGACGGTAAAAGTTTTTTCAGGGGCAAGCCCAAACTTCCTGAGAAAATAGCCAGATACACCGTGTATAGTGGTTGGATAGCAAGATAACTCTCGAACGGATCTGCCGATTCAGTCCAAAATTTGGCCTTCGTAATATTTTGTCCAAACAGTCTAACATCGCTAAGTTCGAATATAAACCATATCGATCGACTCCTTCAGGTAACTCCCCCGCAAAAGTCCAAACCTGTTCGGACAAATTGTGCGCACGATGACTTTTAAAGGGAGTACCTTAGTTGGTCCATACTTTGCACATCGTGAAATTTCTGCCAGATTTAGATGCGGTTACAATATGGACTCAATCGGTCCACTCCTTCGGGTACCTCCCACACAAAATTTCGGATAAGTTCACTTTAAGACCTGCTCTCGAACCACTTTGACTTTTGTTAAAGCAACATGCATTTGCCGATGGTAAAAGTTTTTCAGTGGCAAGTCCATACTTCTTGAGAAAACAGTCAGAAAGGTGTAAAAAATCCCTATGGCACCATAGTGTGACTGGCAGTTCAAGGATGGGAAATACCGGTCCACAATTTACGATACTTGTCCCCAATATTTTAAAAACATTTCACTAAAATGGTATGCACGATACCATTAACCATTTTGGTCTAAACCTTCGATCTCCTAATATTTTGTCCAAATTTAGTTTAACTTCTAAAATGGCCCATATCGGTCCTCTCATTAGGGTACCTCCCCACAAAAGTTCAACATTTATGTCGATGCTGTTATTTGTGGTCCTGTTTACAGCGTTTTCCGTGGACAAGTCCATGCTTACTGGCATACTGGTCGAAAAGTTATACGATGACCCACTGAAATGACTAGTAGGCGCGATATGTATCGAAAAGATATGACTCCCAAAATAAGATCTACGTCTATAATGGACTATGTCGGTCCATTCCTTTAAGTACCTCCTCCGCAACACTATTGAGCTTTAATCCTAATCCATATTTTTGACGACAAGCTCAAATGTACAAAAAGGCCAATAAAACTCTGAAAAGACCCTAAGTACATTCGATCTGTCCGTAGATGAAAGTTTCAATTCACATAGGCTGAGGGTATATCTCTGTCGGCAAAGCCAACTGATACTTTTTACTTGTTTTATTTTGTATATTGTACTCCCAAATATTTTCAGTACATCAGACTGATGGTTTTCTCTGTAGAAAAAATTTCAGACCCCCGGGTTTTTAATATAGAAAAAAATTCAGTCCCCCAGGACTGATATATTTTCGACCGATTTCACGTATTTGCTGCACCAAACACGCTATATATGTATGTCCGATTTCTATGAAATTTGGAACGTGTGACTGACTTCGGTCTAAACATAAATGTGCCAAATTACATATATCGAAATCGCTCCAGATTTAGATATAGCTCCCTATATATTTTTGCCCGATTTCACGTATTCGCTGCACCAAGCACGCTATATATGTCCGATTTCGGTGAAATTTGGAATGTGTGACTAAATTCGGTATAGAAATAAATGTGCCAAATAATATTGAAATCTGTTCAGATTTCGATATAGCTCCCATATATAATTTACATATTCACAGTGGTGTAGTGTATCATAAAGTCGACGCCGCCCGATTTTGATCCTTTCCTTACTGGTTTCTATAGAAAAAATTCTCGGTACCCCAGTACCGATGGTTTTTTTCTATAGAAAATATTCTCGGTACCCCAGTACCGATGGTTTTTTTTTCTATAGAAAAAATTCTCGGTACCCCAGTACCGATGGTTTTTTTCTATAGAAAAAATTCTCGGTACCCCAGCACCGATGGTTTTTTCTATAGAAAAAATTCTCGGTAACCCAGTACCGATGGTTTTTTCTATAGAAAAAATTCTCGGTAACCCAGTACCGATGGTTTTTTCTATAGAAAACATTCTCGGTACCCCAGTACCGATGGTTTTTTCTATAGAAAAAATTCTCGGTACCCCAGTACCGATGGTTTTTTCTATAGAAAAAATTCTCGGTACACCAGTACCGATGGTTTTTTCTATAGAAAAAATTCTCGGTACCCCAGTACCGATGGTTTTTTCTATAGAAAAAATTCTCGGTACCCCAGTACCGATGGTTTTTTTCTATAGAAAAAATTCTCGGTACCCCAGTACCGATGGTTTTTTTCTATAGAAAAAATTCTCGGTACCCCAGTACCGATGGTTTTTATCTATAGAAAAAATTCTCGGTACCCCTGTACCGATGGTTTTTTCTATAGAAAAAATTCTCGGTACCCCAGTACCGATGGTTTTTTCTATAGAAAAAATTCTCGGTACCCCAGTACCGATGGTTTTTTTCTATAGAAAAAATTCTCGGTACCCCAGTACCGATGGTTTTTTTCTATAGAAAAAATTCTCGGTACCCCAGTACCGATGGTTTTTTCTATAGAAAAAATTCTCGGTACCCCAGTACCGATGGTTTTTTTCTATAGAAAAAATTCTCGGTACCCCACTACCGATGGTTTTTTCTATAGAAAAAATTCTCGGTACACCAGTACCGATGGTTTTTTCTACAGAAAATTCGCGGTACCACAGTACCGATGGTTTTTTCTATAGAAAAAATTCTCGGTACCAGAGTACCAATGGTTTTTTTCTATAGAAAAATTTCTCGGTACCCCAGTACCGATGGTTTTTTCTATAGAAAAAATTCTCGGTACCCCAGTACCGATGGTTTTTTCTATAAAAAAAATTCTCGGTACCCCACTACCGATGGTTTTTTTCTATAGAAAAAATTCTCGGTACACCAGTACCGATGGTTTTTTCTACAGAAAATTCTCGGTACCACAGTACCGATGGTTTTTTCTATAGAAAAAATTCTCGGTACCAGAGTACCAATGGTTTTTTTCTATAGAAAAATTTCTCGGTACACCAGTACCGATGGTTTTTTCTATAGAAAAAATTCTCGGTACCCCAGTACCGATGGTTTTTTCTATAGAAAAAATTCTCGGTACCCCAGTACCGATGGTTTTTTCTATAGAAAAAATTCTCGGTACCCCAGTACCGATGGTTTTTTCTATAGAAAAAATTCTCGGTACCCCAGTACCGATGGTTTTTTCTATAGAAAAAATTCTCGGTACCCCAGTACCGATGGTTTTTTCTATAGAAAAAATTCTCGGTACCCCCATACGATGGTTTTTTCTTCTCAGTTTTTTCCTACAGAAAAAAATCTCGGTACCCCAGTACCGATGGTATTTTTCTATACAAAAAATGTCCGGTACACCAGTACCAATGGTTTTTACTATAGAAAAAATTCTCGGTGCCCCAGTACGGATGGTTTTTTCTATAGAAAAAATTCTCGGTATCCCAGTACTGATGGTTTTTTCTATTGAAAATATTTCGGTATCTCAGTACTGATGGCTTTTTCTATAGACAAAATTCTCGGTACCCCAGTACTAATGTTTTTTTCTATAGAAAACATTTCAGAAAACACATCAGTCGGGACGCTAGGGTTATGACTTTTTGACATTTTTCCTCAAAAATGATTTCCTGTAGCAGGGATGAATGAACTTTTGCCTATTAATCACTATGCTATCGTTTATTCCATTGAAATATAAAAAAGTTCACGCACAAATCGATTTTAAAAAAATAATTTTTTGAAAAAATATATGAAAAGAAAAAAAAAATTTTTTTCAAAAAATTATTTTTTGTTGCACGAATGAATAAATATAAATATAAGTTCACGCACAAATCGATTTTAAAAAAATAATTTTTTTAAAAAATATATGAAAAGAAAAAAAATTTTTTCAAAAAATTATTTTTTGTTGCACGAATGAATAAATATAAGCCTACTAATAACTATTGGTCTGTTCCTTTACTTTTGAAAATAGTAAAACCGGCAAAAGTAGTAAAAGTCTTAAACTGCTCCCATATGAATTGTATTGTGTCTGAAGTAAAGGAACGCTTTTCGAGTCAAAAGTGGTAAAACTTGAAGATTCTTGCACGTAAAGAAACAGAGCTTATAATAACGTTTATTCATTCAAATATTAAAAAAGTCGCGAAAAAAGTCACTTTGAAAAAATTTAAAATTTTTGTTTTTTGTTAAAATATTATATTTTTGAATAAAAGCGTTTACGACATTTTTACGATTCTCAGAATTGAAGAAAAATAGTGAAAAATAAATTTTATGTCATTTTAATTATCTCATGTGGCTCTAAAGTTTATTTTCAATTATATATCTGTTTTCAGTGTCTTCAAAAAAATTTCCATAATTTTGATAAATTCAAATTTTAAAATCATTTTGTGCGTGAGGTTTTTTCACCGAATCACCTTATAATTAAGATTTTATGTAATCTTAAGGCAAAACTCATCACGCTATGATACAGGGATATGAGGTTGTAAAAAAGTCATAACACTACTGGACGTACTTATGATTTTTCTGCAGAAAAAAATCAGTCCTCTAATGCTAACAAATGCCAGGTCATTGATCTTTCATCACTGGCTGTCATATGCTTCTAAATAACATACAACTACAGCTGACTTTGTAACATAGATTTCTCTTTCAAAAGAATCCTTTCCCCTTTCATAGAAAATCGTAGGAAAAATGAATACATTTTGTAACTTTAATACGACAGTTGTTAAAATATTTTTTAATCACCTTGGCAAATGTGTAACAATTCAATAAAAAACGACGACGAAGAAGAAACATTGAAATCAACCAAATATCCTTTCAGAGAAAAAATTGAAAAGAAACTTCAAAGAAAACACCAAACTGTAGCAATTTAATCCTTTCAACGTACTCCCCAGCAGCTGTTGCATTTGACGCACGTCGCTGACGCACAGGAGCTACTAGGCACAAGCCACATGCAGCCACATAACCCCATACATTTATCATTTCACCAGCATTTTTGAACGCGCCAACTGAGCTGAAATACATGTTTCTGTTTCTTTTTAAAAATACGTTACAACTATTCCACCACAGAATCGACTGACAGTAACAATTGTTCGTTCGCTAAGAAGGAAATTGGTAACAATAAAAAAGTGAAAAACTTTTTCCTCTTTTTTTTCAAATTAAATCTGTGATTTCAGGCTCAATTTGATACAATGATTTCCTTTCGTTTCATCCTGTACACATTTCGTCGCTGTTTACCAATATCAGAGGCAGGACAGGATGGTTGCATTAACCACAGGTCTTTTCAATTTATCTAGTCCTTAAAAAACCAAATGTAGAACCCTTTTTCCTTGAGTTTCTTTTTCTTCAGTGGTTTTTTGAAAGAATTCAATTGTTCCATTGAATTATTGATGAAGCTGCAGCAGCAACAGTGGCAATGGTGGTAGCCACAGGAACATTCCATTATTATTGGGACTCACTTTCTCTACTTGGTTTTTCTACTCTTTTTTAAGGTTAGTGTATCCTTAAAGGATTTAAGACAAGCTGGGCCATAGCATATGTCCATATATGATCCTTTCAAGGATAAAGTTGTGGCATTTCAATTTGCCGGTTAGAGTGTGTTATAAGAAGGTATTGTGTGCCGTCGATTTACTTGCTTGGCAATATGATTTACCTGCCTCAATGAATTGTCTAACACTACCGGCTTTCATCCTTTATACAACAACACACCATTATCCTTATCAAAAGAGGGAGGTTTTTAATGCACTATCCACCAGGATCAGTGTTTTTTATGGGTTGTGCGGCATAATTCCCTTTCGTATTCACTGTTTTATTTCGGAATTTTTAATGTGCGTTTTTTAACCAAAGGAAGAATAGGAACAATACCTTATATAATAAGTATTTTGTCGTATTAGCAAATCCTTGTATTTTCTTGTTCTTTGTTTTTAAGGACAAAGATGCTATGCAATTTTAAATGCAGAAATACATTACTTTCCTATTGGTTTGCATCACTGTAAGATTTCCTATTGTTTGCACTTGTGAAAATCGTTGGCGGTATTATTCCTTTCATATGATGTTGATAATTTTGTGGGAACCGATAAGATCAGGTGAGGTTGCAAGTAATTTTGGTTTACGATTGGTATCTAGGAAAATTATGTCAACTAATTAAGGTCGATATTTTCTATGAAAAAATCATTAGTTCTGCGGGCCTGGAATTTTTCTATAGAAAAAACAACAATTCTTGGGGAACTAAAATTTTTTCTATAGAAAAAAACCCTCGGTACCGGAGTACCGTGAATTTTTTCTAGAAAAAACCATCGGTACTGGGTTACCGAGAATTTTTTCTATAGAAAAAACCATCGGTACTGGGGTACCGAGAATTTTTTCCATAGAAAAAACCATTGGTACTGGGGTACCGAGAATTTTTTCTATAGAAAAAACCATCGGTACTGGGGTACCGAGAATTTTTTCTATAGAAAAAACCATGGGACTGTGGTACCGAGCATTTTTTCTATAGAAAAAACCATCGGTACTTGGTTACCGAGAATTTTTTTCTATAGAAAAAACCATCGGTACTGGGGTACCGAGATTTTTTTCTATAGAAAAAACCATCGGTACTGGGGTACCGAGATTTTTTTCAATAGGAAAAACCATCGGTTCTGGGCTACCGAGAATTTTTCTATAGAAAAAACCATCGGTACTGGGGTACCGAGAATTTTTCTATTGAAAAAACCATCGGTACTGGGGTACCGAGAATTTTTTCTATAGAAAAAACCATCGGCTCTGGGTTACCGAGAATTTCTTCTATAGAAAAAACCATCGGTACTGGGGTACCGAGAATTTTTTCTATAGAAAAAACCATCGGCACTGGGTTACCGAGAATTTCTTCTATAGAAAAATCCATCGGCACTGGGGTTCCGAGAATTTTTTCTATAGAAAAAACCATCGGCACTGGGGTACCGAGAATTTTTTCTATAGAAAAAACCATCGGCACTGGAGTACCGAGAATTTTTTCTATAGAAAAAACCATCGGTACTGGGTACCGAGAATTTATTCTATAGAAAAAAACACCGTTCCTGAGTGCCGAGAATTTTTTCTATAGAAAAAACCATCGGTACTGGGGTACCGAGAATTTTTTCTATAGAAAAAACCATCGGCACTGGGTTACCGAGAATTTCTTCTATAGAAAAATCCATCGGCACTGGGGTTCCGAGAATTTTTTCTATAGAAAAATCCATCGGCACTGGGGTTCCGAGAATTTTTTCTATAGAAAAAACCATCGGTACTGGGGTAACGAGAATTTTTTCTATAGAAAAAACCATCGGCACTGGGGTACCGAGATTTTTTTCTATAGAAAAAACCATCGGTACTGGGGTACCGAGATTTTTTTCTATAGGAAAAACCATCGGTTCTGGGTTACCGAGAATTTTTCTATAGAAAAAACCATCGGCACTGGGGTTCCGAGAATTTTTTCTATAGAAAAACCATCGGTACTGGGGTAGCGAGAATTTATTCTATAGAAAAACCCATCGGTACTGGGATACCATCGGTTCTGGTGTACCGAGAATTTGTTCTATAGAAAAAACCATCGCTACTGGGTTACCGAGAATTTTTTCTATAGAAAAAAATTATCGGTACTGGGGTACCGAGAATTTGTTCTATAGCAAAAATCATCGGTACTGGGGTACCGAGAATTTTTTCCATAGAAAAACCATCAGTCGTGGGGGACTGAAATTTTTTATTTCCTAGATTTTTCAAATAAATTTATTTCAATAAATAAACTTCGTTTATTAATAACTTCTAACTAAATCATCCCTTTGCAAACATCTGGATATGAAAAGTCAACTAAATATGTTTTAATAGACTCATAACAAGACAGCTCATAACTTTTGCCCAAAAAATAAATGACAACAGAAAAAGGAAAAAACCCCAAAAAATCCTTTTGTTTTTTTTTTTCATTTGATATGAAAAGCTTAGCATTAACCCTTTAACACCCCACAATTAAGAACATAGTTATCACAACAAGGACATCATTATTAACACTTGTTACCAGTTGACTGGCCATAAAAAAAGCAACAAAGGGAACAAATGTAGCAACAACAGCAGCCAAACATGAAGGGTAAAAGGAGACATTTTGCTAAGCATCGCCCCGCACCCCTTTTTTGACTTGACTAACAATTGGTTGCATTTTTTTATGATAACTGTTGTAGTCTTACCCCCAAAATGTTGGCCAGCAATGAAATATTATTAACATGATTATTTGTTGGTTGGCACTTTTGTTTTGCGCGTCCTTTGTCCTTTTGCCGACCAACTAACCCTTTTTTGGCGTTGGACTTGCAATTGTTTTGTGTGGCCGTTGAAAATTGCAATATGCATTGCACATTCGTTACATCCATCACTCCCTCCCTCTATCATTTAACAAATCATTCAACCATTTATGTTGCTGATGAAGTTTGATGATGCAGTTATTAGGACTGCCCTCGGATGTTTTTTTTTTTATCACAATAGCATCAGCGGCCAAGCTCATATTTTGGTAGCCATATTTGTTACTGTTGGCTATTGTTGTTGTGGAGTTTTCAAATTGGTGTAATTTATGACATTGATTGATTATAAATTTGACTAAGGGTAGAATAGAATAAATTTGTGATTTTTATTAGAGGGTGGAGGTACATTGAAGATTGGTACACTGATACATAGATACAATCATTGATATGGATATGGATTTTAAATGGAGGCGGGCTGCCTGGAACATATGTTAACAAATCATAGGATTTTTATAGAAAGGCTGGTGTAAAAATTTGAACAATTTTAAGTACTTGTCTAATGGCTTCAGAGGGTGTATAGACTTTGTAACGTTCAGAAATACAGCTCACTGAAATAATAGTCCACTCAAATAAAATTGGTATAAAGGTGAATTTAGGTGTATAGCTAGGGTTTAACATTAGAAGCAATACCCTAAAAGTCCCCATCGATCCCATGTGAGCAAAAAAGTTATCCTAAATCCTAAAAACTGAATAAGTACTCCTGATGATTTTTGATCCCGGTAATGGGGCACTGAGAGTTTTTTCTATAAAAAAAAATCATCGGTAATGGGGTACCGAGAATTTTTTCTATAGAAAATATCATCGGTACTGGGGTACCGAGAATTTTTTCTTTTCAAAAAACAGAGAATTTTTCTATAGAAAAAAATCATCATCAGAGCAGAGAACCAATGATTTTTTCTATAGAAAAAAAAAATCATCGGTACTGGGCCACCGAAATTTTTTTTATTAAAAAAAATCATAGGTTATGTTCCACAGAGAATTTTTTCTATAGAAAAAACCGAAAATTTTTTCTATAGAAAAATCGAGAATTTTTTCTATAAAAAACCGAGAATTGTTGTCTATAGAAAAAACCGAGAAAATATCATCGGTACTGGGATACCGAGAATTTTTTCTATAGAAAAAAATCGTCGGTTCTGGGTGAACCAGAATTTTTTCTATAGAAAAAATCATTGGTTCTCTGATACCGAGATTTTTTTCTATAGAAAAAAAACCATCAACAACCATCAACCAGCAATACCCTAAAGCATTACAAGCAATACCCTAAAAGTCCCCATCGATCCCATGTCTGCAAAAAAGTTATCCTAAATCCTAAAAACTGAATAAGTCCTCCTGATGATTTTTGATCCCGGTACTGGGGTACCGAGAATATTTTCTATCGAAAAAATCATCGGCATTGTGGTACCGAACATTTTTTTATAAAAAAATCATAAGTTCCTGGGTACCGAGAATTTTTTCTATAGAAGAAACCATCGGTATTGTTGTACCGAGAATTGTTTCTATAGAAAACCAGTAGGAAAAGAACAAAGTCGGGCGGGGCCGACTATGTAATACCCTACACCAGTCGAAATATGTAAAAATGGAATAATTAGTATACATCTCAATACGCAAATTGGAGCCATATTTGGGGAAAATCGTTAAAATACCTAAAATCGGGAGGTACCGTTATATGGGGGCTACAAAAAAACATGGACCTATCTTAACAATTTTAAGTGGCGAAATTTCGTGGCCACTGGGAACCACATATGTATTTCAGCTAGTTCAAGCAAAAAATGTGGCTAGTATCCCTAAAATACCTTAAATCGGGAGGTATCATTATATGGGGACTATACCGAACCGTGGACCTATCTTGACAATTTTTAGTGGAGCAATTTCGCGGCCATTGAGAACCTCAAATGTAAAATTTCAGCTAGTTTGGGCAAAAAATGTTGGTAAGATCCATAAAATACCTTAAATCGGGAGGTATCGTTATATGGGGACTATACCGAACCGTGGACCTATCTTGACAATTTTTAATGGAGCAATTTCGCGGCCATTGGGAACCTCAAATGTAAAATTTCAGCTGGTTTGGGCAACAAATGCGGCTAAGATCCTTAAAATACCTTAAATCGGGAGGTACCGTTATATGGGGGCTATACCAAAACTTGGACCGATATAGCCCATCTTCGAACTTGATCTTCCGACGGCTAAAAAAATTGTATTCCCCAATTTTCAGCGA
The DNA here is from genome assembly GCF_047663935.1 of Musca autumnalis. Classification (NCBI taxonomy): domain Eukaryota; kingdom Metazoa; phylum Arthropoda; class Insecta; order Diptera; family Muscidae; genus Musca; species Musca autumnalis. Next base: position 196,416,453 of record NW_027411755.1, read on the forward strand.
AATCGGTCAACAAATGCGACCTGTATGTTGCGAATGGACGGACGGACGGACATGCATAAATCGACTCAGAAAGTGATTCTAGGGAACTATGGGTCTATCTCGCTTCCTTTTGTATGTTACATACAAATGCACTAACACATAATACCCCTTACCACATAGTGGTGTAGGGTATAAAAATCATCGGTACTGGGGTACCGATAATTTTTTCTATAGAAAAAATCATCGGTCCTGGGATACCGAGAACTTTTTCTATGGATAAACTCATTGGTTCTCTGGTAACGAGAATTTTTTCTATAGAAAAAATCATACGAGAATTTTTGTCTATAGAAAAATCATCGGTACTGAGGTTCCAAGAATTTTTTTTATAGAAAAAGTCATTGGTACTGCTATTTCCTCCGTATACGCATGTCTATTTTGAGTCCACTCATAATTCTAGACCCAATATATGTAAGTTAAAACTAAATTTGACCACACAATTTGGAGTCGATCACATCGAAATATGTATTCGTTAGAGACCCTATAAAGTATATATATTCGTGATAAGCATAAAATTCTAAGTCGAAATAGCCATATCCGTCCGTCTGTTGGGATCAACATATAGCTCGAAATTTTTAAGATAGAGTTTTATGATTTGGTATAGAAGTTTCTATTACTCCTAGGATGTTTGGTGTTGCAAATGGCCCCCATAGAACGGTACCTCCCGATTTTCGGTATTTTGAAGGTTTTAGTCTCGTTATCACGCCGAAATGGCTGAAATTTGGTACTTAGACTTCATTGGGGGTCTTAAACTTCCCACCCGAAATTTGTCGGTATAGGTCCACGTCTTCATATAGCGCCCAACAGAACGGTACCTCCCGATTTTTCGTATTTTGAAGGTTGCGGTCTCAATATCCCAAACACTGACGTAGCCAAGGAGGAGGCCCGGGGTGCACGGGGTATTTTCAGAATTTTGGCTACTTTTTTACCGAAATAACCGTCAAAACTTCTTTCTATACCAAATTGTTTGGTACATTGGTACATGTTTTCCTATAGCCCTCACAGAACGGTATCTGCCGATTTTAGGTTTTTGAGGAGACAGTACTATGTGTAATTTGACATTAGAGATTCCCAGTGGTCACAAAACTTCACCAAAATTTATCAACATATAAATATTCATTCACTGCATAGCGCTAAAATTTTTCTAAGACCCTGGCTCTTCATAGCTTATCACAAGCAGGCCTATTGCTTTATAAGAGGTCAACAATTTTTCTTTGGTATCTTGCGAACGGCTGCAGAAAAGTTCGATGGTCAGAGGTTATGAAGTCGGAGATGGTCTGAGTCAAGGGAAATAACTGGCTGCCAGGACACGTCATTTATCAGACAGTGTGCCACAATGGTGATGTCTGACGAAATGTTAAAATCCCCTCTTAACCTCGTAGGAGCGTCTTCGTTCACCCCTATGGTCCTTGACTCGGACGGAATACCAAGGCTCATGATGAACATTGAAGTGTCCTAGCACCGGACGATTATTGCTTCCAAAAGCGAAGTAATGTCGGGCATGTAACGCAGGTCGCAACTAATTATCGACACGTAAGTTCACATTATGCAACTCTACCTCTGCAGTGCCAACCTTTACTATTACACCCATACATTCCATGTATGAGTCACTAGAGTCAAGCTCAAGCGAGATGGGTCTGTACTGGACAGACTATTGTAAAAGGAAGGCCACACCCCAACCCACCACCCCTCATTTCGCTTCTTGTACGATTCTTTTCAAAACTTTGTAAACATGCAACGATGCAAGCAACAGATGATGGTAGGCTTTGTCTCCTGGATCACGGCAACCATGTTGTTGCTCCTACTCATAAATTCTACTATTTCGCTGTCTCTGCTGTGGAGACCGTTGAGGTGTTAGATGCTGCGACTTCGGCGGTGTCTCGTATTCGACATCTGTCACCCTTTATATCTTACGCCAATACCATTATTCAAACCTGTGCCCATGTCTGCTAAAAACCGAAGATTAGAAGAAGATAGAATACTTCCTTCTGCAGAAACCTCTCATGTTTTTGGTATATATGTTTCCACAACATCCACGAAGAGACATGGTTGACTTCTCTCATTGATATGAGTGCACGCCGGTTCATATTGTCTTTATCATCGAGTTCGAACGGCGACAGCACTTGTTAGGAACATTTTCGTGGCCGAAATACTCAGGAAATGTAAGCTAATATTACTCTGAGAGTATTTGCCGCCACAGAAAATTTTGATTTTCTAGTCAGAGATTGAGCCGAGTGCAAGGTGGACGTATTATCATGTTTTCGGCAGCCACAAAAACGCTTGATTTTTGAAGTATTTTAAAAATTTGTAAAATGTAAAAATTCATCCGTCTCCTATTTACATCCCTAACACCATATTTCATTGATCCTGTATTCGATTAACTCGGTCCTAGCAGGGTCTTGGGCCTCAACACATACGAAGGCAGCATTTAGTTTGCGTGTGAACAGCTACACCGATTATATACGTGAGTGTTCAGTTGTTCACAGTCATATACAATTATGTCTGCTTCTGTGTTGGTGTCCATGACAGACTTAAGGGGTTATCCCAAGTTGTGCAGGCCAAAAAACTCACTTTTTCAAAAAAAAAAAAATTTAAAAAAAACTTCCAATATTTTTAATTAGTTTTTTCTTTCATCTGAAAGAACACATCCTATACTACTTTCGGAATTTTTATTGTTGAAAAATATTGCATGTGGTAAATGGCTCTCTGCGAAACCTTTTTTGTTAAAGCGTTTTGCGGTGCCAACGATATCTCGAAAACGAAAAGAACGATCTTCGTATATTTTTGTGGGCGTTTTAAGAACATAATAAACCTGTCTTACTGCACAACAGAGTTTTAAAAAATTGCTAAACGTTAAAAACTAAATTTTGATTTAAAAAAACTTTTTTTATGTCCAAAAGTCGAACAAAAAACGAAAAACGCGTTCTTCACATTGAACGGTCATATCTCGGTCAATGTTGCTCTGATCTACTTGACATTTTTTCCGGCAAACTCTAGACCACCTGCATATCAAAATAAAATAATAACATTTTTATGGATTTTTTTGAAAGTGTTAACTAGGGGTAACCCCTTAAAGCCACTCCTAAATTTTAATCCTTACTATTTACTGATACTTTAAACAAATTTTCTTACATTTTATTTTCAGAAAATAATGAATATCTCCTAAAGAAAAACATATTGAAATAAAAATCCCCAAAATGAAGATTTCCGATGAAATGAATAATCAATTTAATGATATTAAAAAAGAACCATGCTACCCTGAGGATGAAAGTCCTGGTGAATATAACATGAGTGACAACAATGATGTTGAATTTACTACATACAGCGCCCAATACTCGCAGAGTTTGAACGATACGATGGCAAATTTTGAATATCAAAATGTACAAAGGGAACAATTCCATCACCCTTTCAAAACCGAATTTCCAATGCAAACAACTGTCGAAGATGAAGAAAATCCTCCGCAAGAATTAGACGCCTTTTCAATGGCAAAATGTGTTCCGACCATATTGAATTTATACGAATCCAATGTCCTTCAGTGTGCTGTAAATGTTGAAAATAATTTTAATAATAATAATTTTGAGACACCACAGCCTTTTGTAACCACCGAAGTATTTAGCAGAACCAAAGACGCTGCGAGTAAAATTCCTTTAAAATCACAAAAATCATTGATAACAGAAATCGATAAGTCCTGTGGTACCACTGTCAAGGATATGCTTAAATATTTACGTGAGGGAGGAAAACAAGGTTTCGTTAAAGGCACCCAATCATCCCAAAAACCTGCCAGCAGTGATAAACCTGCAGCCACAAACCACCCACATTTAACACAGGATAATAATTCCCTTAATTTAACAAATTTTCTAAATTCGAATGCAAACGCATGCTCCCCAGTGACAAGTTTAAGGCCCCCACAACTTCACTTCAATATCCAGGAAAATCCCTTGCTAACCTGGTCCCAATTGTTGGCCACTAATTTAATGCCAATTTGCATAGCTCCCACCAAACCGGTGGCAGTGACAAATGGCGGCACTTGGCTACCCCTAGAATCGGCAATACTGCAACAAACTGCCAATGAACGTGACTTGAAGTCACAAATAACACCACCACAATCTCCGCAGCATAATATGTTACCGGCGGCGGCATTTTTAATGCCTTTCAACAGCCAACAAGGAGATGCCTGTGGAAATTTCCCACAACCTTCAGCAACAGCAGCAGGAACAGCAGCTAAGATATTTGCAATACCAGATTTGTTAACAACAACAACGACAGCGACGACAAATGGACATTTATCAAGCTCGCCCACCTTTGTGTCCAACACCACCACCCCTTTCTTAAAGAGGAATGAGGTAATTAACAGCATAAATTTAGCAAATATTGAACATTCCACACATTTTCGCAAAAGTGTTGAGAAAACGTCCAAAGCTCTGACACACCAAAATAATGAAACAGACACAGATGCTGCCTTTGCTGCTGTAGCTGCTCCCGTCATTGTGGAGGACAAAAAATTGTTCTCAGAGTCTGTGTGGCATACGAAATGCATAAAACAGTCTGCCACGTCTGTCGATGTTGTTGTTGCTGTTCCGAATATAAGAAAGTCATTAACCCAGAATGAAAACAACAAAGCAGCAGCAGACAATGCCAAAGCAACAAATACTATTTCCATGGAAGCCACGAAGTGTATACCGGCAGCCAAACAACAAAAGAAAGTCAATAACAAAGCACAACAGATGAAAGTAAAGGAAACTCACAAACAACGTCCTCATCAACAGCAATATTACCAGCCGGCTCACTTGGCTGGGGCACCATCTACTCCCAAGCAGCAATACCTTCACCCACAAGTGCAGGCACCCTCCCACTTTGCCACTTCTTTGTCGTCTTCCTACTACCATGAACAATCCCTGTTTGTGCAAAATATCCTGGAAAGAGATCGTCTAATACGAGAGCATCAATTAAGGCAACATTTGTTGGAGAGCAACTCCACCAATACTTCCACAAATACTGAAACTATTTTGCACACCATAAAGGAGGATAGTGGTGGCGGCAATCAAACCACCATCATCATGGACAATTATAATAATTCACGTGTTTCGTTTGGGCAACTACCAAACAGCCGGCAACAGCAGCAGCCGCATCAACATCATCGTCATCACCAGCACCACCACAATCCCCAACATTATCTCTGTAATAATCATCAGCAGGAGCTGCCCCAAGAAGTCCCCAATTTTTATGTTAGACAAAGAGGAAACCTTGCTAATTTACAAAACGGGCAAGAAGACATACTTCAATGCCTAGACACCATGGAGGAAGAAGAAAATGAAGCAAAACAAAATAAGAAACAAGCAGAAAAAAACGAAAATGGAGAAAAACAAAATCAAGACGTAAATAAGGATAATGCCCACCACAATAATAATAATAATGATGAGATGGAAGAAGACGAGGAAACTCCAAACAACAATAATGAGGAGTCTGCAGCAATTGGGGATGCTGCCACCACAGCCATTGTTAATTCAACTAATTGGTATGGTCGGCATGTCGATTGTGTTGATGACATTTCATGTCAACAGCCAACAAGAAATGGAAAGGATGAGCCAAAAGCAACTCAAAGACAAATAGAGGAAAATAACGAAGAAGAAAAAACAGTGGAAGCAGCAGCATCACAACAAGTTGATGATAAAGACAAACTATCTTTGGATGATGAACCTCAAGAAAATAATAGTGTTTTAAATCTTTTCAATGATGACCAACAAGGACACTTTTCTAAGACTACTTCAAGGAAGTCTATAAATTCGTCTACCCTGACTAGTGCTGCCGAGCTAAATATGGTGACAGCAATAGAGGCAAATAATGAAGTTATCACCAGTCACAGCAGCAACGCCAACAACAACAACATATCACAACAGACTTCAAATGTTCTTGACAGCGGCGATGACACATCGTTGGTGTTGTTGTCTGTGCGTAAAGGTAAGTGTGAGATTTAAGATTTAATGTATTACTCGAATTTTTCGAGACTACTGACAGTTATCACGCCAAATTTCCTCATGGAAACAAAATAAGTTTTTTTTTGCCTTTTTTGAAAGTAAGTAAAAAAGTATCTCAATGCTTTGCAGTCGGAGATATGTGACGTAATGAAACAAGTAAAAAAGTATCAGTCGTTCAGACTATTTTCTCAGGAAGTATGTACTTGCCCCTGATGAAACTGGTACCGTCGTATGGGGGGCAGTGAATGCAAGTTGCTAAAACAAAGAATGGAGAGCAGGTCCCAAACTGATCTTATCCAAATTTTTGTAAGGGAGGTACCCGAAGGAGTGGACCGATGGAGTCCATATTGGAACCTCATCTAAGTCTGGTAGACATTTCACGATTTGCAAAGTATGGACCAAATCGGTTAATCCCTTCAAGAGTTATCGTGCGAACAAATTTTACGAACATTTTCGAACTTTTGTGGGGAAGGTACCGGAAGGGGTGGACCGATATAACACATCTTCGAACTTAAACTAAGTTTGGCTGGCTGGAGCGCACGATAGTCACTAGATTTTGGGGGTAGATGCGGGCCCCACAGAGGAAGAAGCCTATTGATTGTAGCGATAGTCGGATAATATTTCGGCGACGGAATGGGGAAAAACTCATGTGGAGACAAATTCAAAGTGTTATTCTTTGTGAATATATCGGTTCTAGTAGGGGTTTCCAACGGCAAAGCCTGTCAATAGAAGAAGACAATATTACCTTTAAATTGGTGTAAAGTAGGTTGGCGAAGGTGGCCAAACAAGGGAGATACCACAATGCATCCAATTCTTCCATTTTTTTGCAATCACGCTACAGGTCGCAATTTTGATCGGATGGTCACGAAATTTTGGTTGCTTATGGGGGTCCCGAGAGAAAGAGGAATATTATGTTTGATGTTATTCGGATTATATTCCCTAAATTAAATGTTTACCAGTGAAAAGCTTATGCACAGGGGTAGTGGTGTAGGGTAACACATGGTCGGCCCCGTCCCGACTATAGCCATTGCTCACTTGTTTCAAATTTATTTTGTGAGTTAGTTGAAGAAATTGTAGGAAAAGTTGGTAGGAATTATTCTTCTATTTCAGTTAAATTTTACGCAAAATCACATTTGTTTTATATTTACTTTTCGAAAATCACGCTAACATTTAGGAAAAGATATGGAGAACGTTCAAATAAATTTTGGGTTCCTTTAAATGGAAAATAATCTGTATCGGGTAATGTTCATTTTAACATGCGTGTAAATCACGAAATCCTCAAATTCCTTGATGCGCATGCGGTATACGAATACAGCGAATTCTTCTCTTTTAATTTGTACACATTTGTCAGGATTTAGGATATAGCATCGTCTGCAGTTTAGTGTGCAAAAAACTGTTTAACGCTTATAATTTGCACAAACTGCATACACTTGCGCACCCGATTTGACTACCAACCATGAAAAAAATACATCGATCTAAACCAAATTCGATAAAATCAATCAAGAACCGTGGATGTAGCATCACAGACTATTTTTGGGATAAATCGGATACAGGTCCCATGTCACAAAATTTTTTAAACCGCTGTTTTCACAAAAACGCGAGTGATGTTTCGGTTTCTTCATTGAGAATGAAACGACCCACTGAAAACGCGATTAAATCCCCGATATTTTCAAAAACATTTTTCGCATATTTTTCTGTTTCTGCAGTAGCCGTTTCCGCCGTTCTAGTGGATGGATTTTCACGACAATCAAAAGGATATTGTAAATACTGCACCAAAAATAGGGTTTTTAGAAAAAAATATTTCTCAACTTATGCGTAATTATGAGTTCTTTATTCCTACTATTGACAAGTATGTTTGGACGAAATCCGTTTCAGACAATTTGGAGTTGATTTGGCCATGTCTGTCTGTCTGGCTGGCTGGAGAGCACGATAACTCTCGAACTCTGATCAATATATTCGGTCCAAAATTTGGCTTTGGTAATATTATGTCCAAACTTAGTTTAAGTTCGGTTCACTCCTCCCCCACAAAAGTTCGAAAATGTTCGGAAAATTTGTGCGCACGATAACTCTGGAAGGGAGTGACCGATTTGGTCCATACCTAACACATCTATCAGGTACAGACCAGGTTCAAATATGGACTATGTTTGTTCATTTCTTCGGGTACCTATCTCACAAAATTACGGATAAGTTCACTTGCATTCGCTGCCTCAATTACGACGGTAAAAGTTTTCTCAGGGGCAAGTCCATACTTCTTGAGAAAACAGCGAGAAAGGTGTAAAAAACCCCTAGGGCACCATATGTAGTAGCTGGAGAGCACGATAGCTCCCGAACTAACCGATTTGGACTTCATCATATTTTGTCATACTTTCAGTTCGAGGATAGGCAATACCTAACAAAACAATGAATACATTCGATCTGACCGTAGATGAAAGTTTCAATTCACGTAGGCTGAGGGTAAATCTCTGCCGGCAAAGCCGACTGATACTTTTTAACTTGTTAATACTAAATTTAAAACAGTTTAGAATAGATAAAATATCATCGTCAAGGCATTGGTTTTCATAATATTTAAGTTAAGGCTGATGTTGAATTCCTCTCCAAATTTTTCTCAACCTTTCATTCACCGGGATGAATCTGGAAACTAAATGACAAACAGTCAAGTCAATTTAACCATTTGCGTTTTTCCGTCCCTCCGTCTGTTGAAATCAAGATACACCTCGCAATTTTTAAGATAGAGCTATCTTTTTATACCCTCAGCATTTATGCTTACGAGGGTATATACACTTTCATACGGGCAAGTATATTTGGACGAAATCCTTTTGAGACAATTAGGAGTTGATTTAGCAATGTCCGTCCGTCTGCCTGTCCGCCTGACCGGTAAGCACGATAACTTTCGAACGGATTAACCGATTCGAAACAAATTTTGGGTATCGTAATATTTTGTCCAAACTTAGTTTAAGTTCGAAAATGGGCCGTATCGGTCCACTCCTTCGGGTACATGCCCCACCAAAGTTCTAACATTTTCCGTAAAATGGTGTGAACAATAATTTTCCAGATATATATCGGGCTCGAATATGGACAATATCGGTCCACTCCTTCGGGTACCTCCCACACAAAATTCTGATAAAGTGAATTTTAAGAGCTCCTTTCGGATCGTTTCGAAATTTTTTCAGTACGTTGTCCTTGCGGCTCCCTTCACGACAGTACAAAGTTTTTTTCTTGTGCAAGTACACTCTAACGGCACCAACGAACATGGCAAATCCGCAAGAAAATCCAAACCAAATTTTGGACAGAATAGCCTGATCCGATCGAGAGTTATCGTGCGCTTCATTCAGCCACTTTACGTGGTTCCATAGTGGTTTTTACAACTTTAGGGCTATTTTCTCAGGACGAATGGATTTGCGCCCTAAAAAACTTGTGCCGTCGTAATGGCGGCAGCGAATGCAATTTATTACAACAAAGATCAATGTGATTCGAGGGAAGGCCGTAAACTGATTTTTTTTTTTGAAATTATGTGCGGGAGTTGCCCGAAAGAGTTGATATATGCAGTCCGTATTCGAACCTGATATATGTCTTGTAGAAATATTACGATGTTCAAAGTACGGACCAAATCGGATATTCTCCTCCAGAGTTATCGTGCGCACAAGTTTACCGAACATTTTTTAAATTTTGTGGGGGAGGTATCGGAAGGAGTGGACCGATATAACTTATCTACGAAACTAAACTAAGTTTGGACAAAATATTACGAAGGCCAAATTTTGGACCGAATCGACAGATCCGTTCGAGAGTTATCTTGCGCTCCAACCTTACACACGGTGTCAAATGGATTTTTTGCAACTTTCAGGTTATTTTCTCAGGAACTATGGACTTGCCCCTGATGAAACCTGTACCGTCGTATGTGGGGCAGTGAATACAAGTTCCTACTACAAAAATCAAAGCGATTCGAGAGCAGGCCCTAAACTGAACTTATCCGAAATTTTGTGTGGGAGGTACCCGAAAGAGTGGACCGATTGAGTGCATATTGAAAGATTATCTAAGTCTGGTAGACATTTCACGACTTGCAAAGTATGGACCAAATCGGTTACTCCCTTCAAGAGTTATCGTACGCACAAATTTTCCGAACACTTTCGAACTTTTGTGGGAGAGGTACCGGAAGGAGTGGACCGATATAACCCATTATCGAACTTAAACTAAGTTTGGACAAAATATTACGAAAGCCAAATTTTGGACCAAATCGGCTCATCCGTTCGAGAGTTATCGTGCGCACCAGCCAGACAGACAGGCGGACGGACATTGCTAAATCGACTCCAAATTGTCTGAAACACATTTCGTCCAAACATACTTGGGGTCTAAAACCATTATTTCGATGAGGCGCATTTTGCCCGTATGAATGTGTATATACCCTCTTTAGCATAAATGCTGAGGGTATAAAAAACCTTAAACTTTACATGTTCCAAATTTTGTGTGGGAGATACCCTAAGGAGTGGTACGATGTACGTTCCATATTTGGACGTAATCCAAGTATGTACGCGAGTGTTATGTTAGGCACAACCAAGTTTAGTTAGTGCCGGCAGATTTTTTGCAGCTCCAGGGCCATTATCTCAAAAAGTATGGACTTGTCCCCGAAAAAGAATACGCCGCCAAGGAAAAGAATACAAAGTCAAAATTTCGATTTTTAACAAAAAATGTGCCGTTTATTGACCATTAGTCGGTCAAAAAAATTTTAAGGAAAATTCTCTTATTTGAAGACAACATTTTGATGTATTCAATAAACTCACAAAAATATATTTGGGTGGATAATGTGGCTAAAACTTAAAAACCCCGAAAATTGGGCGTACCGTTCCACGGGGGTTATATCAAAACGTGAACCAATACCAACAACTCTCTGTAAAAATATTTCGCAAGACCTGGCGCAGACTAAATACCAAATATCAGCAACATTGGTTGTTTAATGTGGCTAAAACCTTGAAAATACCGAAAATCGGGCGATACCGTTCTATTGGAGCTATATCAAAACGTGGACCTATGTACATAATTTGTATCAGAAATTTTTTTTGGTCAATTGGGAACCCTCAATGCAAAATTTCGGTGCATTTGGGCTGAAACATATGTAAAATCTTCAAAATTCCGAAAATCGGGAGGTACCGTTATATGGGGTCTATATCAAAACGTGCACCTATGTCCATAATTTTTATCGGAAAATTTTTTTGTAATGTGAAAACCCCGCATCTCAAAATTCTACCAATCAAATTGGATAAGCTTAGCTAAAATATTCAAAATACCGAAACATTAAGAAGTACCGTTGCATGGGGACTATCCCAAAACGTGGACCGACCTTCCCAATTTTTCGCTCTCGACATTGTCAGTGCCAACACCAACTCCTTTTATATTTGGCCACCGTTTATTTGAACTCGCGACATAGTGCAGCGTTTTTTTGAGGTTATGCGCCATTATCTCGGGAACTATGGACTTACCTCCGAAAAAAAATTACAATGACGTAACGCTTGGAATATGTCAATGATTTTGTTTATCCCCACATTACGGTACCTACAAATTTTAAAGCAAATTCATGATACATAATCAATATATTTTATATACGGCATAATTATTGTGTTTGATTTTGTTTTTTGTCAGTGGTTGAGGCTATGCCTTTTTTATAGTTTTTTTTTTATTTTTTATCAGGTATCAAATAAACAATAGAAAAAAATTTTCCACAGTGTGCATGGATGCAATTTTCACGATTAAATACTTAACCAATTTCTATTTTACGGTCGTTTTTTGTTTTCGTTTTTCTTGAATTTTTTTGTTTTGTACAATAACAGCAATTTTCAAAATCGAAAAATGACGGAGTTTCAGACAAATCCCCAAATAAAAGTACAAAACAAATGTTGAAAAATGCATTTTTTATTTTTTGATTAAATAACAAATGTTTCACGCTAGTATAAAGGAAAAATTGTTGTCAATTGACAAATTATAAAAAATTAAGAAAATATAGTAATCATTCGAGCCCCACTGCCAAATTGGACTTACATATGTAATTAATAATAGTTTAATACAAAAAAAAACTTCAAGAAAATCGAAGAGTACAATCATTGTTAAAAATTAATTTTTATTATTAAATCGCGAAAATTGCACTGTGCAAAATTGTTTCTACTTTCTATTAGATAGCTGAAAAAAATGAAAAATACAAAAAGAATTTTTTTTATATTTGATTTTTTTCTTTGCATATAGTTTTTACAGAATTCGTCTTTTTCAAGGCTCGACATCTCTGAAAGCTTTAGTTAAAAAATTAATAAACTAAAATGTTTTGCTGATGATCTGCATCACCACAGCAAAAAATAATGGAAATCAAAAAACACATTTTGAAAAAGTGTTCCATTTCACTCAGAAATCCCCATATATCATTTAAATTGTCTTTTAAATCCTAAAAATTTTAAAAACACATGTATAAAATCCAATAAAACTCCATTACAAATTAGCCACACCATATACTACCAACTGCCCACCCATCTACTCACAATCTTTAGAATATCAATGCAAAAACACCCAACATTCCATTTAAAGACATTTTAAACTTCACCCCACCTCCCCATGAAACACAAAATGTTCACAATCAAATTTACTCTCCCCCACACAATGGAAGCTGTGCAAAAACCTTACCTGAATTATGAGGTCGGAGTGGGGTTCCGCATAATAAATGTTCAAATATTAATTTTACAAAAGTGAGAACAAAATATGTAGATGGATGTGGGGGTGGGGGTGTACCAGGAAATATGAAAGAATACCCTTATTTCGTTGGCAATTCAATTTTAAAGGAATTTCAAAAGCACTTTCAGGCAGCACCAAAGGCAAAAACTGGGTGCTGTCCCCTGAGTCGAAGAAAAGGCCACATGAAGAAAACACTTGCCACAATAATAATCCGAGAAAAATGGAACACCTTAACGGGGGGTAGGCCACAAAAACAATTTGAGAGCACAAAAAACTGAGTCTAAAGCTTAAAGAAAACGAATTATGCTAACCTTTGACCAGAAACACACAATAATGCTTTGGCAAACAACTCCGGCCAAATACACCCTCATCAAAAACAATTTGAAAGCAAATTATGTTTTTTCATGTTTTTGCACAGAACTGTGAAATATTTCAATAAAAGTTAAAAATTAACCCCCCGCCAAAAACCGAGGAGAGGAATGAAAAGTCGACATGCCGACTGGTGTCATCACCGGCTGTGCATTAAAGCACAACAATTTTTATAGGATTTGCAAAAAGCAACCGTGTCCTTTTTCAAAGAATATTTTCCCCCTCCAATACACACACTCACAGGACGAAAGGACTCATCACCGTGGCAAATGTTAAAAAAAAATTTATTGTGGGTGTATTAACACAATTGTTTTATGGCATATAAAAGTATGTTAAATAAATCCAATAAAACAACGTTTTAAAATAAAAAAATGTTTTACTCAATATCAGGGATATTTCCACACACACCAAAGAGAGAAAGAGTGAGTGAGAAAGAGATGGCATAACAAAGGCAAATCAAGATTTATGTACTTCGTCCTTGTTGGTTGTTGTAGTAAATCCTGGTACAGGCATTATAAGGCGAAAAACTTCAAATCGCATTTAAATGTCTCTATTGTTGGAAATTGCGCGTTTTTTAAACCGTTTTATTTTTTTCGAATTTAGGGGTTGATGCTGTGATAACTGCTACAGGGGTTGTTTTTTATTTCCGATTGTGAATATTATAAAAAAAGAATGTTGTGATTTGAATACGATGGAGTTTTTTATCGTGGAAGGGGTAAATTTAAATGTTTATTATGCAATTTCAAAAGAGTTTGCGAAGGGTATTTGAATATTCAAATCATTTATGATTGGCTGTTTATGTTAGGGAAAAAAGATGAATAGTAAAAGGGGTAGAATGGTTTTTTTTTTTGGGAAATGGCGTCATCATCAGAAATATACAAATATGTGATTTAATTGGTTCTTCAAAGTTACCTGAATAAATTATAAAAAAAAAAACTTGACAACAACAACAACAAACAAAATGTTGTAAACAGAATCACATTCCAATTATTCCATTTGTAATTAAAAATATGTCATTTGTAATTCGAATTATTTCATTTGTAATTTTATTATTCCAATTGTAATTCGAATTATTTCATTTGAAATTCAAATTATTTCATTTTAAATTCGAATTATTACATTTGTAATTAAAAATATTCCATTTCGAATTCGAATTATTCCATTTGTTATCCGAATAATTTCATTTGTAATTCGAATTATTCCATTTGTAATTCGAATTATTTTATTTGAAATTACACACGAAATCATTCGAATTACAAATGGAATAATTCAAATATAAAATAAAATAATTCGATTTACAAATGGAATAATTCGAAATACAAATGGAATAATTCAACTTTTAAATGAAATAATTCGAATTGCAAATGGAATATTTTAAATTACAAATGAAATTCTCGAATTACAAATGAAATGTTACGAATTACAAATAGAATTAAAAAATTCGGATTACATCTGAAAAAGTTGTAGTATGGGAAGTATGTCCCAATCTGCATTAGGATATTTTACGTGCAACTATTCCAAATTTGTTGCTGAGAAAGGGTGTTGAGTGGTTAAGGGCTCCCATTAGCATCACCTTTCTCAACAACAAATTGAGGTTTACAGCAAGGAAAATTACCTAATGGATTACCAGAAGACTTGGTAAAGAATAGTATAAGTCCTACCAAGGTATATTAAATACGCCTTGAATCCTACTAAAATATTTTTCCCCAATAAAATGACTTTTACGAGATTTGGAGAAAATTTCTAAATTGGTTTGGGATTTTCATAAATTTTATGATTTTTTAAATGTTTAGTTAATGTCTCGCATTTTTCGCAAATAAAAGTTTTCGAAGGAGGATTGCCTTCGCCAGTAAATTATTAAAATCAATATTTGGTCCACAGAGAAAATACAGCTACGTATACAGTTGTAAATTGCGGCAAAAACCTATAAAATATGTTGTTGGCTCCTTTATTTTTTGGCTATACAAACATGTGGATCAAGGTAAGGAAATTTTATGTGGTTGGTAATTGTGGCAGAAACGACCGAAAAACTTAAAATCGGTATGCTCTTTTGAAGATGTTTATATAGGGACTATAAACGCTATATAAACATCTTCAAAACATGGGAAAGTGGTAGAGCTACCTTTATATGGAGGGCTATACTAAAAGATATGTATACCTAAATCAACGATTTTTGGAAAGCAGATTTGAACTCGAAGTGCTAAATTACATCTGATTCCTTTTGAGAATCTGCTTAAAACGCTCGAAATATGAGATATCGGTAGATACTCTTATATGGGGGTTATGTCAAACCATGGACCTAAGTCAAGAATTTTTCGCAAGGAGATTTTTTATTCGTAGTGAAATCCAGCCGCCCCTCTGTTTATGGTAGACCGATATGGTCCACCTTCGAACTTAAAGTAAGTTTCAAAGAAATATTTGGTTGTTCAAAATTTGGGCCAAGTCGGTTACTCCGTTCGACAGCAGTAAAACGGATTTGATTTTAACAATGTGGACTCTAAAACTACTATTTAAATGAAGTACATTTTCAATGGTATCAATAACGCTGATGCTTTAAAAATCGTTTACACCTAAATATTAATTATTTGCAAAAATTCGTGTATCTTAGTATTTTCCTTATTATGCTTCGCAACACAATTCTTATACATGAAAAAGGTCGGCAATGTGCAAAATGGAAATAAAAACTAATTACTATATTCAACACATTGCCTAGTGGGTGGTCTATTGGTGGGTGGGTGGATGGATGCTTACCATTATTGTAACGTAAATTGCATACGAAAAGCAAATCAAAGCAAACTAAAGCAAAGGATATTGAACAAGAATGTGATAGTAATAGGAACAATGAAAACTAAAACTATTGCACGGAACTTGTGTCCACCTAAAGTTCACTCAACCTTTGAAGAATATTTTGTATCGAGAAATATACAATGGATTCTTCTTATACTACTTCAATTTACTTTTTTCTTCCAAAATGTACAATATCCTGCAAACTATATGTAGATTCTAAAATTGCTGGTATACTTCTATGTTGCAAATTTGTTGCCTTATCCTTTTCTGCACCACCATTGTTTATGATTATGAGTATTCAAAAGTTTCTGTTTGTCGCAACAAAATCTGAACACATGCACACCGTGTATTGAGAGTGACCAAGTGCAACGACCATTTTTACACTGGACAAAATCAATACAACTTTTGTTTACACTCACATATTGCAATGACCCCGGAAGGGGGAAGAATTAAGGACATTTCAAAAGAAATAAAGATTTGAAATTGTGCCAAAGCATTATTGTACGTGAGCAAACAGGCAGGATTCCATACCCTTTAGGGTTATAAATGAAATACATGTTGTGTTCGATATACGAGTATAGAGAATCAAAATACTTATGTATGTACATATATGTAGCTATTATATGGGTGGGATATGCTGACAAAGTGCATTGATATAACAAGTGAGCCAAGGCTATAGTCGGGTCGGGGCCGACTATGTGATACCCTACACCACTACCCCTGTTCATAAGCTTTTGACTAATAGAATTCAAAATATTAAAATTGGGATAGCTTAGCGCCTTTGCTCTGAATGCCTTCATTAACACATGTCAATTTTTTTGAAACGCATTTAAGTGCATCGACAGTACAACCCAAATAAAAAATGGAAAAGTGTGATGTATGTCAACCATCAATAGGCTTCTTTCTTTGTTAGACCCCCATCAACCCCCAAAATTTCGTGAGGATCCGATCAAAATTTCGTAGTGTGATTGCACAAAAATGGAAAAAGGGATGCATTACCGACTATTGCGATATCTCTGTTGTTTGACCACCTATGACAACCTACTTCACATCCTTGTAAAGGTGATATTTTCTAATTTCCTTGCCAGGTTTTGCTTTCGATATACCTCTTACAGAAGGGAGATATTAACTTTGAAATAAAACGTTGTTCTTTTTTCCAAATATTTTTTTGTCACATTCCGACCCCTGAATAATATCCGACCATTATCAAAAACCAAAAGGCTTTTTCCTCTGTGAGATCCCCAATAACACCAAAAATTTCGTGACGATCCAATTAAAATTGCGACCAGTAGCGTGATTTCCAAAAAAGTGGAAAAATGGGATGTATTACCGACTATTGCGATATCTCCGTTATTTGGATACCTACGCCATCCTGCTTTACATCATTGTAATGATGGGATTTTTTACTTTCATTATCAGACATTGCTTTTGGAAGGTCCCGAACCAAAGCTGTGATATTCGTCATTATTATTAACATCGCAAAAATGAAAAGTTGGGTTCTTGAAAACCTACGACAACCTACGTAACATCGTTGCAAAGGTGATATTTTCTACTTTCATTAGCAGGTTTTGCTTTTGATATACCCCTTTTAGAAGAGGAGATATTCGCTTTGAAATAAAACGTTGACTTTTTCTCCAAATAAATTTTTGGCCCTGAGTATTATCCGACCATCACCAAAATCTATAGGCTTCTTTCTCTGTTGGATCCCAATTAGCCCCCAACTTCGTGGCGATCCGATCAAAATTGCGACCTGTAGCGTGATTACAAAAAAAAATTAAAAAATGGGATGTATTGCCGACTATTATGATATCTCCGTTATGTGGCAACGTACTTTGTATCATTGTAAAGATGGGATTTTCTACTTTCATAGCCAGACTTTGTTTTTGGAAGATCCCCAACCGAATCTGCGATATTCGTCATTATTATTAAAATCGCAAAAATAAAAAGTTGGGTTCTATTAGCGGCTATTGCTATATATTCGTTGTTTGATCACCTACGAGAACCTACTTTACATCACTAGAAAGGCGATATTTTCTACTTTCATTGCCAGGTTCTGCTTTTGGTATACCCCGTATAGAAGGTGAGATATTCGCTTTGAAAAAAAACGTTGTCTTTTTATCCGCATAAGTTTTTTGCCCATTCCGACTCCTAAATATTATCCGACCATCACCAAAATCAATAGGCTTCTTCCCCTCCGGGACCCCCATCAACATCCAAAATTTCGTGACGATCGTCAACATGGCCCAAAAATCGGTTTGGTTACCGTTTAATGCTATTTTTCGCTGATATTTTTGTCAGTGAGACTGACAACATAAAATTACAGCCCACAGCAATAAGTCTAACCCAATATCACTTAAATATCGATGATACCTTTCCTATGGTTATCGAGTAATGAAGCATGGTAAAGCTGGGTACACATTGTCGTTTTAAATGACAGCTTAGCTCAAATATCGCTTGCTTGACAGTGTGATCGTCCTTGTTTGCCGGTACACGTATATTTTGGTTGTTGGGCAGTCGGAAATCGATAAAAATTGTCATTCAAAACTGGCTGACCGCTTAAAGGGGGCATTAGCAGGAAGTTAAGAAAGCTGGGCTCATAATTTTGGTTTATAAACAAAATAGATATAATTAATTTTTTTATCCCGAAAACATTTCAAGGAAGATTTTCATCCATTAACAAAACTAAACGAATATTTTCATCTGATGTAATTTGAATGTGGGACAACAACTATTAAAATACCTGTATTCCAGATATGTGCCAATCCGTCTGGAAATTGCTAAAAAAACATTAAAAAAGCTCATAAAATCGAGTTTGGAACATTGTTTTCCTCGAAGTCTTTCGTGAAATTTTGGTCAAAATATAGTTATTGCCTTTTATTTCATGGAAATCTAGCTTACGTGAAAAATCGTCATTTTGGACCATAAAATCGTCAAATCGTCATTTTTCAATTTCGGGCCAAAAAATCGTCAAAATGACGATAAATCGTCAAATTCGACAACACTGACCCAGAGTCGGGGAAACGGACACATTCGTAAGTTTTACATATATAGCGCATTCAAAAAATATGGCACAGGGGATAACGGCTCCTCCGAAATTCAACAAAATATGTTGCCTATTTTCACCAGGGGTCTTCCCTGTACATTCTCTGACATTTTGAGGAAAATCGGTCCCTAAATAAGTACCTAGGGTCGGAGATTCGACCAAATTTATTTTCTAACCGATACCTTCGTATGTGTTTTTAAACTATCGTGGATATTATTTAATTCAGCTTTGAGAGGTCATAACGCCCAAAGTAAAATGGGGTCTTATGGCCGCGGTCTGAATGGTTTTAACGTCCAAAATTATTCTTGGGCGTTATGACAGGTCGAGGACGATAGTTAAACAGTTCATTATGCCTGTCGGATCCAATAGGTTCATAAAAAATCGCTTAAAAATTCGGTTTCAATATCTGAATAACCAGTTCCCAAAATGTGGATATTCGGAACAGTCTTCAAAAAAAAAACAATATTTTAACGTGTTCATCAAAACGAGCTCCAATTATGGTCAATATTTCTAATGACCCCAATAACTTAAAAGGAAAATATTGAAAGAACTATATAGAGTTGTTTGAGCAAGGTTCGGCTAAAAGTGGATAAAAGACCTCAAAAGCAATATGATATCGATTTCACGCATTCAGGAACCGCAATATTCATGGTAGTAAACTGATGGAAGTGTTATATATTCATTTGCAGAACACTGCTACTATAGTAAAGCTTAATTTTGTGGAGCACGTTTGAAGAGTATTTCGCTATTCAACTTAAAGATATTTCCGCAAAATATTCCAAGATAATAGGAGAAAACCATCGAAAATGTTGTTTTATGATTAATCTCTTGAATATCCTTGAAATATCGATCCGTAAATGGGTCCATAATGGCACAGATGTGTATGAAATATATTATTTTTACCGTAACTGATAACAATCATAAATATAAATAAAACATTTTTAATTGTTGAGGTCTAAAAATCAATAGAACAATTTTGTCAAAATACTTATGCCACGTAAAATTTATTGATAGTTTTAAGTACTCTAGTAAAGGATTAGCCAGAATATTTTTTCATATTTTTGTAAAAGACTAATCTGGTAAAAAACCAAACACATCACTATTTCAAACTTGTCAAAATAAATATGCCAGGCACTGTACATAGAAATGTATGCTCACTTGCTCTCAGTAAGCATACACTGCCTGTCGCTGGAGCAAACATTTATGTTCAATGTGACCTAACCTTTTCTTAATAGATCGCAAGGTTCCGATTAGAATTGACCTTTTTATAAACTAACAGTTTCCCCGGGCGATAGAGACACTGGAACTGCTTTTTTCATATTGTCATAGGAAACTGTTTCTAGGACCGATTCAAGCATTCTGCATAATAGATTTATATTCAAATTCCCCAGAAGAAATATAACGTCATCTTCATACCAGGCTGGTTCAAATTCCTCATTGGTTAAAGTCCTTCGACGACTTAGTAACCCATAAAAAATGTGATAAGATCGCGTTCCTTGCCCAGCATTATCCTCTATAGTCGTAAAGCCCGCAGTTTGTCCACCTATTACTTTACTTATCTAATAACTGAGGATCCTGTCAACCTTATAATTATTACACATCGGATTTTTATATATTTTTTATTTTTTATCTGATTGGACTCAAATTTTGGATCTAGACGTTTTAAGGGTAAATTTTTCGATATTTGGGGTCACTTTAAAAACATGCAAAATATATGCAGAAAATAGGTAAAAATATGCCAAAAATATGCAAAATATGTAGAATATGCAATACTCTTTGGCCGTACGTAATTATTACTGAATTCGAGATAATAAAGCCAATATCCCGAAAAACGAGACTAGTGGGCATATTCTGTAACTTTTTAACGACAGTCGATATTGTTATTTTTCGAGAAACTTATTTTAACAACATAATTAACAACCTTGGTATTCTGTAAACAAATTTTAACAACTTTTGTTAAATCGATAAACATTTTCAATATTGGATTTGGTTTGTGTGTATGTTTTATTTAGGAATACATTCAAAGTTGAAAGCTTCACGGTGTGCCTTAACCAAATTTAAATGGAAGGTGCTTACACCTGGGAAGTTTTTGCAAGTTCTGAAACTACAATGTTCATAGATGAGAAATATCAAGAAACAAAAAAACGACGGAGGGATTTTCAAATAAATCGCGATATAAGTTCACATTTTTAGGGGTTCTTGAGGTGTTCACGATTTTGCTTGGAAACCGCGAATCCTATGTAAATGGGCCTAAAAAAATGTTGTAGCTGTGAAAATTCTCCCCAAGATTGGCCTTTATGATATTTTCGTAGGATTTACTGTTTTTAAGATATAGAAGTTCAAATTGAGACAATCGCCTCCTTATAAAACAATATCATGCTCAGTGCGCCTTAACTAACTTTTGATAAAAACCGCCTACACATGGAAAGATTTCGCGGATTCTGAAACAGCAATGCTCATAGATAAGAAAAATAAAAAAAAAAACAGAAAAAATCGCAGGAGGGATTTTTTAATAAATCGCGATCAAAATTCACAATTTTGCTTGGAAACCGCAAGTCGCATCGAAATGAGTCTAAAGACAAGTAAAGGCTTTGCCGACAGAGATATACCCTCAACCTATGTGAATTGAAACGCCTTTTTCCCAAAAAACGTATATTTTTAAGGGAGTTTCAAAATTTTGGGCGTATGAACCGACCAAAATATGGATTGGGATAGAAGCTCAAAAGTGTTGCGTGGAAGGTATCTAAAGGAATGGACCGACATAGTCCATTTTGGAACCTGTCGCTTCAGTTGGTCACCATATAATTCAGAGGTTTTGGACCATAATATCAGGAAGCATGGACTTGCCCACGAAAAACATTTTACGATTTTTTCGGACAAGCAATACCTTCGAATTTCATCTAATATTCGAAGAAATATTACTATATGCAAAGTGTGGACCAACTCAGTATTTGGTTCGAGAGTTGTCGTGCTTTCCAGTCACTACATATAGAGGGTTTTTACACCTTTAGGGCTGTTTTCTCAAGAAGTATGGACTTGCCTCTGAACAAACTTTTACCATCGTAATTGAGGCAGCGAATGAAAGTTGCTTTAACAAAAATCAAAGTAATTCCAGAGAAGGTCTTAAAGTAAATCGCGATTTATTTTCTATGAGCATTGTAGTTTCAGAATCTGCAAAAACTTCCCAGGTGTAAGCGCCTTCCATTTAAAATTAGTTAAGGCGCACCGTGGCTTTTGAAAGTTTATCGACAATTTGTCTATATTTTTACATAATAGCACAATCGTTACTGCAAAAAAATTTTTGTGTCGATAAAGTTGTCGACTGTCAGATTGTTAAAAAGTTACAGAATAGACCTATAGGTACGTCTTAGGAGAATGGAGTATATTGTAAAACAAAAAAACATGTTCTTCATTTTTTATCAAATTTTAAATTGAAAACAAATATCGTTTACATTTTATTCTTATTTAAATTTATTCAAGTGTCTGACATCACGTGGTTTTGGAGCTATCTGGGTACAGCTGACTAGTTGGAGAACGCATTCTGAACATCAATTACCAGGAGGGTAAAGGATAGTAAACAACTTCGAGGACCCAGTGGCACGTCTTAACATATTCCAGTTAAAATCTAACCAAACTAAACACTTTAGGGGGGTGTCATACACATAAAAAAAATCCGAAATCGATTTTTTCCTTTCAGTTCAAACCAGCGAATGCAAAAAATTAAGATAAAAAATATTGAATTTTACATAAAATATTTGACAATGTAAGAAATTTCATATTATTTCATAGTTTAATAAAAAATATGGAATTACAATATACATATAACCATATTTTTATACCCCACACCACACTGTGGTAAGGGGTCTCATTAACATAATAATCTGCTAAAAAATCGACGTTAAACGGCCAACAATCTTAATTTATAACACTTTGAAGATTTTTGATGAGTTTTCCAACTTTAATTGACAATTTTACGACTTTTATGACGATTTTCGGCCAAAAACTGTTTGTATATTTTTTTTGCATATTCTGTATATTTTTTGCATATTTTTGCATATGCAACAAAAATGCAAAATATGACCCTGCTATTGAATTCAGTTTTCTTTGTAACGAATTTTGGTCCACTCAGAATCTTCGTATCTTTATTATTAAAAATATGCAAATATGCAAAATCCGATGTCTAATAATTATTTAAGGTTTAAATAAAGGGGTTCGAAGCTCACGTTATTGAAAGCATCTCCAATGTTAATACAGATAGCCAGTGTAAATATCTTCTTATCAAATGTGCTTCCTATGCGGGGTACTAACTCATATCAAAGTTAATTGGAGTTCGAATAAATGGCACTCTTCGTGATTTCCGTTGTCTACGCATTTTGTCGTGTTTTCCACCAACAAAAATTCCATGCAATCTTTAGAAAATTGTAATGTATTTTTAACGTCATCTTTTTGAGAAAAACTCTGCACAACAAAACATCTTTTTCACAACAAATGATAGGCTACGACACCCTTTCAGTGGCAGCCAATGAAAAAACCTAATAATAATTATAATTACTCAAAAAAATACGTTACAAAAATTCCACAACTCTTTTTTACTTTTTTGCTTTGTTAAATGCTCCAAAGATTTGTTTCAAATGGAAAAAGTCACACCTGGTGGTTGTCGAAAGTCATTGACAACAAACCAACCAAACTAAACCAGTCCCAATACAATAAGCACAGGACAGGAGTAGGAAAAATCGATATTGGCGCCAAAAACTCAAAGATTTCTATCAAAAAAAGAAATTCCTTAACTTACAAACAGCAGCAGCCATAGCTAAGCAATACAGCCGCCATTTATCTGTGAAAAAAATTCAAGTAGACAATGGTAGTTCAACAATCAGCCAGCCAACCAACCAAAGAAACCACGAAACCCTTGCTTCCAAGTCCCCCCCTTCGTTTTTTTTTTTGTGAGCATTCTCATTCGTCTACTTCTTTGGTAAATAGATTTAAAATTATAGGTTTTCTAACCCAAAACAGAAAAAAATCAAATAAAAGCAACAACAAAATTCATTAAATTGGGAAACAGGCTACAAAAAAATAAGGAAGGATCATTTTAACCCAAAACATCCTGTTTAACGGAAATGAAAAATCAGGCCTTGTTGTTTTTTTTTTTCTTTTTTGGTTCATGGCTGTACCCCAGAAGCCTTTAACTTCCCATTTTCACAACTTTGATTGTCATTCCTTTTTTTAAGGATTTTAAGGGAAAAATTGATTATTTATTGCTGATTCGTTGTTGTTGTTGTACCCGCCGAAGAGCCTTACCTAATAAATGATGACATTTTTTTAAGACACAAAGAAAACCCCAAAAAATCGTTGATTTTTTTGCAAAGAAAAATTTTCCTTTTTTAGTGAAAATTTACCCAAAACGGGAGATGCAATCAAAGAAACACAAAAAACAATAAGAAATCATTGTCATTCTTAAGAGGATCGCAAAGACCTAAAGAGAGATTACAAACGATCTTCCACAACTCAGGACAATAGAAGATCCTTGGAAATGAGGGTAGTTTTCTGGGACAACAATGAACGGTGATGAGGATGATGATAAAAGGACGAGCCACAGCCACAACACCCCACATCAACCATCAACCCATAAGGAAAAACAACCCCCTTTTTATAGGCACAACAACAAATGAAGCTATTAAAAATATTCAATTTTTTACCCAAAATAATTTCAATTTTTTTCTCATTTTCCTGAGTATTACGACAACAACAACAACAATGATGTTATTTTACCCCCAAAACATTGTGTAAAAAATACACAACAAAAATCATTGCAATTTTTTTCTTTTCTTTAGATTTTTTGACATTTTATTCGATTTTTACCTAAAAAACCGCTACGCTTAATGAATCTTAAGACGAAGCAAAAACAAAATCAAAAAGAAATCTAAAGACAAAGACCCATAATTGTGTAATTTTTTTCCTTAAAAAATTTCTTTTTTTTGTTGGGCTTTGTTTGCGCTACAGCTACCGTGTTTACGTTTTTCCAAAACAATAGCCGATTGGGTACCGTTGGAAGGTAGTAATAATTTTTTATTGACATGTTCGCTAATACGTAACTGTCAATAGTGTGACGAAGACAGAAAGATTGCCGTTTATTTAACACAATTTTTGCAGGATTTAAAGGATATTTTTTTAAGAGAAAAAAAGATTTGATTTTTTTGTTCGTTACAAAAGAAAAGAAATGCAACGGATTTTTTGCAAAATTTTCACACAGCTAATCAATGGGTTGTTGTTGCTTTCCCCTTTCATGGATTATTGCAACGGTTTTTGGGTTAAATTCGTGTTTTATTTTCAGTTAAGAAAAAGGATTGAAGATTTTAGAATGGGTTATAAAGCCAAAAACTATAGATTTTCTAAAAAAAATGAAATGTTAGCAGATGTTGTAAAATATTTTTGAAATATTGAGATAAAAAAAAAAATCTCATAAAATTAGAAGAAAAAAATTCAACATGTTTTAACACCTGGGTCCATATCTAAATTGTCTTTGAGTTCTGAATGTATTTGGACATTCGAAATGTTATTCAATATTTCAATAGTTGAGTCTCAACGTTTTATATCGTTTTAATCAAATGTTTGGTGGGTGACTTAGGTGGTTGGAAGATATCAAAATCCAGGCCCTACTTAGGTGGTGTGGTGACAATTGCTGCGCGTTCATCCATAAGATAAAAACGTTGGTTTGTACCTTAGACTAGTAACTAACCCCTCAAAGCATAAACTATAAAAAATTGTCGTCTTTAGAGGCACGCCAATATTTTGACACAATTTTTAATTTCCTTAACATATTGGAAAATTATAACCACCTGGTACTAGTGAATTTCAATGCGATTCTCTAACTCATTTTTGGAGTTACCGACAAAAATCGGTAAATAAAAACGCAAAATTAAGAACTAAAATTTCAAATAAAAGTTAACAGCACTCTTGCTATTGGTAGAACTTTACGACTACATTTTATTGGTCGCTAACGTACCGAAAAATATCGTTAATTACCGAAATTATAAGAATTTTGATTTTACCAATTTTTTTTCGGTAATTCAAAACATGAGCTACAGAATCGCACTACAGAGGGCTATAGAATTGGCATAGCAGATCGAAAGCTCGACGTTTTTCATGGTGAATGAGGGCGCAACACCTAAAGTAGCAAAGGTTATCGGGGATATCGTCACTGTTGCAGATACTGGTTATATTTCTGCTTGTTGGATAACCAAAGTAAATTTCACATTTTGACATTTAGATTCGCTCCTAGGAAATTCGTAAATCCCAGAAAGTTGTTTATTGCCATCCTAGATATATTTTCTTTGAAGTTTGAATGGTTTGACATCAATGAATCAAAATCGACCAAAACCGATAAAAATCATTTTTATACCCTTAGCGCTTATGCTACACTTTTATACGGGCAAAATGTGCCTCATCGAAATAATGGTTTTAGATCGCAAGTATGTTTGGACGAAATCCGTTTCGGACAATTCGGAGTCGATTTGGCCTAAAATTTGGTCTTCGATATATTTTGTCCAAACTTAGTTTAAGTTCGAAGATGGGCCATATCGGTCCACTCCTTCAGGTACCTCCACCACAAAAGTTCGAACATGTTCGGAAAAATTATGCAAACGATAATTCTTAAATATAGTGTCCGTTTTGGACCATACACATCGTGAAATTTCTACCAGACATAGAAATGTCCACACAACCGGGTACCTCCCACACAAAATTTTAAAAAAAGTTCAGTTTAGGGCCTGCTCTCGAATCGCTTTGGTTTTTAGTGTAACAACTTGTATTTGCTGCCCCCCATACGACGGTACAAGTTTCATCAGGGCAAGTCCATACTTCCTGAGCAAATAGGCTGAAAGGTGCAAAAAACCCCATTGACACCGTGGTTGGAGCGCAAGATAACTCTTGAACGGATCTGTCGATTCGGTCCAAAACTTGGCCTCCTTAATATTTTGTCCAAACTTAGTTTAAGTTCGAAGATAAGCCATGTCGGTCTACTCCTTCAGGTACCTTCCCCACATAAGTTCAAAATTTCTCGGAAAAATTGTACTCACGATAAGTCTTGCAGGGAGTGACCGATTCGATCCATACTTTACATATCCTAATATATCTACCAGACATAGATCAGGACCATTTTTGTTAACTTCTTCGGGTATCTCCCACACCAAATTTCGGAAAAGTTCACTTTAATATCTGCTCTCGAATCACTTTGATTTTTGTTAAGGCAACTTGCATTCGCTGTCTCCATTACGACGGTGAACGTTTTTTCAGGGGCAAGTCGATACTTCTTGAGAAAACAGCCCGAAAGGTGTAAAAACCTGCTATGGCACCTTATGTAGTGGCTGGAGAGTACTATAACTCTCGAACTGATCAACCGATTTGGTCCAAAGTTTGGCCTTCGAGATATTTTCTCGAAATTTCCGCCAAATATTTAAAAAATGTCACTAAAATGCTATGCACAATGTCTCTTGAACGGGCAACCAATTTGGTCCAAACTTTGGATCTCCTAATATTTTGTCCAAATTGTGTTTTACTTTTAAAATGGCCCATATCGGTTCTCGCCTTAGAGTACTTCGCCCACAAAAGCTCAACATTTGTGTGTCTAAGTGCAGTTTAGGGTCTGCTCGACGAGCCTTTGGAAACGTATACCGATGATGTTCGTTGTGGTCCTGTTTGCAGCGATATTATGTTTACCGTGGATAAGTCCATGCTTCCTTGCATACTAATTCAAAAGTGATACGATAACCCACTGAAATGACTAGTGGGCGCGATGTCTATCGAAAAAGATATGACTCCCAATATAAGATCCGCTTCCATAACAGACTATGTCGGTCCATTCCTTTAAGTACCTCTTCCGCAACACTTTTAATCCTAATCGGCAAGTTCAAGTGTCCAAAAAGGGCTACAAAATTCTGATGAAAGTTTGAATTTACATAGGCTGATGGTATATCTCTGTCGGCAAAGCCGATATGGTACTTTTTAGTTGCTCTTCTTTTTGCTATTTTGACTTTTAACAAATAAGAAAGTATCAGTCAGCTGTGTTGACGGAGATATACTCTCAGCCTCTAGTCAAAAACAGAAGCACACACAATATCACGAGTTCGCTTCAAAACCTGTGGAATCTGTATGTACCAAATCATTGACATATACCAACAATTTTGGTAAGGAAACATCTGATTTATAGAGAACTCAAAATATTAGATTACCTAGCCCTATAGCCATTTTAGTACGTGCCGGGAAGTATGGACTTTCTCCGGAAAAAAGTTGTACTGTAAAATTGTATAGGCTGACATAGGGGATGAAAGATACCAAGCAACGGTCTGACCGGCTTGAACGTGATAAAGTCCAGGATTTATCTTTGTCCCACTTTCATCTCAAGTAGACACTGACGTCCCTGTAGTGTCACCTGCGGAGTTGCCTTTAACACCCGATAAAGGTAGTGAGCTAATATGTGCCGCGCATTCACTTATAAGAACTTGGGTTGGGCGTTGGGCTAGTAACGCATACCTCCAAAAAGCAACATATTATGAAAAAGTTGACGATCTCCGCAAACGTTTTAAGGACTATTATCTGCGAATCTGCAACTTGATTGTTCGAACTCTTTATAGAGAAGGTGCAGTTTAGGCCGATATTACTGCCATACAGGAAATACGATGGATTGGGAAAGACGTCATAACAATACCCAAAGGTGACGCAGTGCATTATAGCTGCCATGACATAAAAACATTAATTTGGCTGCGAATTGGTTGTTAGTCGGAGGTCAAAATATCTGGTCTGAAGCTTCACCCCAGTGAATGAAAAACTTGCTACAACTCGCATAAAAGCTAAATTTGTCAACATCAATTTTATCTGCGCTCATGCTCCCACTGAAGATACAAAAACATTACATTAAAATTATTCTATGCGATTTTAATGCCAAAACACGGTGCTCTTGAAGCACCTTTAAATGGAATGTTCTTACACCTGGGAAGTTTTTGCGGACTCTGAAACTACAATGTTCATAGATGAAAAAAATCAACAAAAATCGCCGAAGCGATTTTGAAAATTCTCTACAAGATTGACCTTTGTGATTATTTCGTAAGTTTTACCGTTATTAAGATATAGAAGTTCAAATTGGGACAATGCATCGACTGTTCGATACCTTATAAAACAATTTCATACATGGTGCGTCTTAACTAACTTTAAGTGAAAACCGCTTACACCTGGGAAGTTTTTTGTCGGTTTTTGAAACATCAATATTCATAGGTGGGCAAAATCCAAAAACAAGAAAAAATCGCGGTCAAAGTTCGCATTTTTATTTTTTTTAGGTTTTCCCGATTTTGCTTGGAAACCGCAAGTCCTATCGGAATGGGACAAAAGAAAATTTTGAGGTAGTGAAAATGTTGTACAAGATTGACCTGCATAATATTTTCGTAGGTTTTCCGTTTTAAGATATAGAAGTTCAGATTTTTTCCACAGGTCTTCAGGGGTTTGCTTGAAAACCGCAAGTCCTATCGGAATGTGACTAAAGAAAATGTTGTAGCTGTAAAAAATCTCTACAAGATTGGATTTCGTATATTTTTTTCCTAGTTTCTACCATTTTTGAGATACATATATAAGTTTAATTGGGAAATTGTACACATGACCAATTTGAACTTCTATATCTCAAAAACGGTAAACCCTACGAAAATACCATAAAGGTCAATTTTGTAGAGAATTTTCATGGCTACAATATAGTGCTTAGCTCTACACCTATAGGACTTGCGGTTTCCAAGCAAAATCGTGAAAACCCAAAAAAAACCCTAAAAATGCCAACTTGAATCGCGATTTATTTAAAATGCGCTGCGGCAATTTTTTTGTTTTTTGATTTTTCTTATCTATGAACATTGTAGTTTCAGAATCGGCAAAAGCTTCCTAGGTGTAAGCACCTTCATTTAAAGTTGCTTCAAGAGCACCGTGAAAATTGGAAAGAAGAATATCTTTGGCCCAACAGTCAGGAAATTCACTCTTCACAGTTAAACATCTGACAATGACAATGGTAGTTAGCAGTACCAGATTTAAGTACATATCTCGACATTCATAAGGCCAACTGGCTGTCTCCAGGCCAACAAACATGAAATAAAATTTATCAATTTGTGAATGATGGAAGGCATATATCGAGCGTGTTGGATGTACGATAGTTCCGAGGTGCAAACACCACCAATCAAAGTTCGAAGAGACACAACACGGAAGTTGAACGTCTGTAAGCTGCAATCACAACAGATAGCCACAGCATATTCAACAGAGACCGCCACTAAAGAACCCATGGTATATATGACCAGAAGTGTTGTGTTGCTACCAAAGAGAATGCGGCATATAAGGCTACCCCACAGTCAATAGCAATGCGTAGCTTAGAACAAAGGTATCTGGAGAAACGGGAAAAAGTCTTTTCCACAGGAAAAAGAAAGAAATGGAAAACCGGGATTGTGAAATCAATATACACATGAGCCAGAGTGAAGTCCGAAAATTCTTCTTTGGTACAGTTATATACATACATATGTACATTGGACCGACCAAAAAACCAAATTTTTTATTGGTACTCCCCTATCCCCAATTTTTTTTCATTTGACTCAAAAACCTTATATATGAAATTTTATAACGATCGGTTAAGGTTAACCCGTGCCACTCGGGCGATCTTTACTTCCATAGTAATTTGTATGGGACCAAACTTTCACGAAAATTCTCTAAAACCCACATTTATGGTCCAATCGATGAATATTTTTTCTCAGTTCATTGTTGTGTCTAAAAACGAATCCTACAAAAAATTGTTAAAATCGGATCGGATTTTGATAACCCAACCTTTACACATGCCAGTGACAGTTCGAAAAATTCAATACATACACAATATTTTACTACCACAATTACATTTTTTGAATTGTCGACTCCACTGGCACTAGATTTTTCATGCCAGCAAATTTTTGAGCTTGCTGCCAATGATATGTCTAAAATGAAAAAAGAGTTGCCGAGACTATTTTTTAATCCATGTACATTTTTGTTTCTTTTAAGAATGCAAAGATTTAATGCATATTTTCAAAAAGATTAGGAAACACAAACACTTTTTCGGCATTTTGGAGTATAATACATGTACTCAATTGGCACCAATTTACTGGCATGTGTAACGGTAGTGTAAAGCTACGATTGGCCAATTTTGGGCCCTATATCGAAATCCGGGGCTCAATTCTGGTTCTATTAAAATGTGAAATGAAAAATTTTATACAGGAAATAAATGTCAAATGAAAAAAATTATAAAGAAAATATTTTTCATTTCAAATTTTCATACAACAAGAATCCAGCTCCTGATCCGATTTTCGCAAATTTTTTGTGGGATTCGTTTTTTACGAAAACGATGAAGTTTTAATTTGTTGCGCGATTGTTTTTTTTATTCTGAGGTATAAACACTGACGAACGACACATCTTTCCCTTTATCTTTTTTTCACCTTTTGCTCGGGCTCAAAACATAGTCGACTGCCTTGCTGCTGATATCTTTGAATGCCACGGACCGCAAGCTTTATTAAAAACACACGTGGTGAATGATTCCACTTCCACGGATAAAATAATCACACAGTCGAGTAAACTCCACTATGCAATATACATTTCCTCAATTTTCTGCACATATTTGAGCTTCAGTCCAATTTAATTCTTTGCAATATACGACGGGCTTTTACCTAGTGAAACAGAACATTTCCGTATTGGCGTCCATATCTACATAATTTTTCATCATCTTAGTCACCTTCCAGGTCATTTTCCTCAATTAGAATAATGAAAAAAATTGCCTCCTTTTAATATTCTCACTTCATCTGAAACCACCTAATCATACACTTTCCCAATAATTTTGCTAATTGATAATTTTGCTTTCTCTAATTCTCTAATCTAATTCCTCAGGGTTTCCAGCGTGTTAGCATTTCTAAGTAAGGGGTGAATTAAATCCAGTTTTACATTATTGAAAGCTAAATCTATGTCAAACAAGTAAAAAAGTGTCAGTCGGCTTTGCCGACAGATATATACCCTCAGCCAAAGTGAAGCGAAACTTTTACCTCCGGACAGATCGAATGTATTTCAGGTCTCTTCAGAATTTGGCCCTTTTTGGACATTTGAACTTGCCGACAATAATGTGGAATAGGAATTAACGGCGCTAAGACACAAATGTTGAACTTTTGTAGGGCAGGTACTCTTAGGGAGGCCCCATATTGGCCATTTTAGAAGTTTAACTAAATTTTGATAAAATATTAGGAGATCCAAAGTCATATATTTTAAATATTGGGGAGACGTACCGAAAGTTGTGGACCGGTATTGCCCATGTGACTAAGTTTGGATAAAATATGACGAAGGCCAAATGTTGGACCAAATCGGTTGAACAGTTCGAGAGTTATCGTGTTGTTCGACCGCCATATATGGTGACATAGGGGTTTCTTACACCTTTCGGGCTGTTTTCGCAAGAAATATGGACTTACCCCTGAAAAAACTTTTACCGTCGTAATGGTGGTAGCGTATGCAAATAGATTCAACAAAAATCCAAGTGATTCGATAGCAGGTCTTAAAGTGAACTTATCCGAAATGTTGTGTGAGAGCTACCAGAAGGAGTAGACAAATTTAGTCCATATTCGAACCTGATCTATATCTGGTAGATATATTAGGATGTGTAAAGTATGGATTACATCGGTCACTCGCTTCAAGAGTTATCGTGCGCAAAATTTTTCCGAACATTTCTGACGTTCTGTGGGGGAGGTACCTGAAGGAGTGGACCGATATAGCCCATCTTCGAATTTAAACTATATTTTGGTAAAATATTACGAAGTCCAAATTTTGGACCGAATCGACAGATCCGTTCGAGAGTTATCTTGCGCTCCTACCACTACACAAGGTAGGGGCTTTTTGCAACTTTCCGGCCATTTTCTCGGGAAGTATGCTCCTGATGAAACTTGTACCTTCGTATAGGGAACAGTGAATACAAGATGTTACAACAAAAACCAAGGCGATTCGAGAGCAGGTCCTAAACTGAACTTTTCCGAAATTTTGTGTGGGAGGTACTCGAAGGAGTTTACCGATTGAGTCCATATTGGAACCTCATCTAAGTCTGGTAGAAATTTCATAATGTGCAAAGGATGGACCAAATCGGTTACTCCCTTCAAGAGTTATCGTACGCACAAATTTTCCGAACATTTTCGAACTTTTGTGGGGGAGGTACCGGAAGGAGTGGACCGATATAATCCATCTTTGAACTTGAACTAAGCTTGGTCAAAATATTACGAAAGCCAAATTTTGGACCGAATCGGCAGATCCGTTCGAAAGTTATTTTGCGCTCCAACCACTATACACAGTGAAGTATGGACTTGCCCCTAATGAAACTTACAGCGTCGTATAGAGGACAGTGAATACAACTTGCGTAAACAAAAATCAAAGCGATTCGAGACCAGGTTCTAAACTGAACTTTTCCGAAATTTTGTATGGGAGGTACCCGAAGGAGTGGACCGATTAAATCGAATCTGGACAAAATATTTCGATACCCAAAATTTGAACCGAATCGATTGATCCGTTCGAGAGCTATCGTGCGCACCAGCCAGCCAGACAGACAGACAGACGGACGGACATTGCTAGATCTACTCAAAATTGTCTGAAACGGATATCGTACAAACATACTTGGGGTCTAAAACCATTATTTCGATGAGGCACATTTTTGGTCGTATCAAAGTGTAAATACCCTCTTTAGCCTAAAGGCTGAGGGTATAAAAAAACAGCCAAGGTAAAGTTTAAATTCTCAATGTAATCAACCAGCTCATGAATGGCTTTTTCTACAGATTTGCCTTTGATGTAGGCATATTGTGAGAGAGTTGCTGTCCACATGCCTTCTAATCTCTAAGTCGATCACTCTATCAAGTGTCTTGAGGAGAGTGCCTAGGTTTCTCTGCTTTCGGAATTTAAGTGACTTTCTTTCTACAGACCGGCCATGCACGCACAAAAAGACAGACAAGCCTTACATGTATATCTCCTCCAGGATCTGGAATATTCGCGTAGAGACAATTTGAAGCACCACCAAGTGTTTTATAAGGTTAGAATGTGTTGATTGGCCATTTAACTTGCTCCTGTTTACCCTCTTTCTAATGAGATCCATTTGAAGGTTGTCACACTTGTTGGGCGAACGGTGCCAAAGTCATTGTAGCCTGAGGAGGGGGTCACAAAACCCTGTCCACGTACCATCTAATTTATGTATACTTTGAATGAAATTGGCGTTATTGGAGAACATTCTTCGAATCAAGCTGCATAGTTGGCTCCTTATATCGACTCGCAGAAACTTGTCCATGACTTTTTCTTGATGCGTTTGATTTTGCTCTTATATTTATTGAGGCTCACCTTGTATGAGTCCCAATCAACGTCAAGTTTTCTCTGATGCGCCCTACTATACAATCTTCTGGCGATATTGAATTCGCCAATTCGCCTCTTGCCACCACATCGGTTGGGATTTCTTACCAGGGTAAATCACTCTACATCGAAGAAGAACGTCGGTCAGGTTGTCCACATTTATATTAAACTCTTCAGCTATTTCTATATTCCAATAGCCTTTAGCTTCCAATTTATTCTTCTCGTGCTTCTATAAGGAGTTTGGTAAGCTCCGCCGAAAGAAACGTCGAAAAGTATCTACATATGATCCGAAATAGAACCTTCAAGATAGAATAGAACCTATTTACAGATTGTAAGATATCGAAATACTCTCTTTTTGTAAAAATATGCCTTTAATTAGTGTAACTTTAATATATAATGAGATACTGATGCTACCATGGTCACATCTCATAAACTTGATCTTAATGATGATGATGAAGGCACAAAGTTTCATATTAACGGAATATACACATACATACATACATACATACACACGATATACAAATCATTCATGCAAAATTCGTAGGCAAATTCGGTATACAATTTACTAAACCTACTAAAGATTGCTAAAGTACGAGGTAAGGTACAATATGAAGGTAATAATTAAACTAACATAGCATCCTAATGATTGTCGATGGGAATTCAAACTTCCCCAGCATGAGTCTAAATCAGAGCCGACGATAGGAATACAAACAAAACAAATGCATATGCGAATGTGAGTCAAAAAGCAACAACCAAATGATGTTTTTTGTTTGTTTTGTTCACGCATAGTGTACGTGAGGGTGAAAACAAATGCAAAGACAAATCAGTGGGATCGCTGAGTATACTGCCTGAGCGGCACTGATCTAAATACATTAAAAATTGTTCATGTTTGCCTATTAAGGCGATTATTTTTCTTTTTCAAGATGAGCTGAATGTTTAGAACATTCTTCCAACGTCAATGGCTTACACTTGCCAAAAACTCTTCTAAAGAGTTTCTAATAATTTTCTCAAACTTTCCATACCAACCTGATCCAACCTTTTCAAAACTAAGGGTTACATCTATAGCTTGTTATGCCACATTCTATTTATTTTGTTGATTAATTTTCTAACGAAAACTTGATTTGACTATAACATTTGTTTATGTTCGAACAAAATGCGATTTACGAGAAATAGTTGTAAACCAACTCTCCCCACCCCCCACTCTCCCACACATATCTACGACAACAAGCTTCATCATCGCAACCCTCTTTAATAGGCAAAATAGTCAATATCCAAAACGAAGAAAGAAATCCTTTGGCACAGTCCACCAAATGAGGAAAATAACGAAAAATATCTGTTTTTGGCAAACAATCAGAAAACGAAAAAAGGGAAAACAGACAAATCGAAAACTATTTTTGTTTAGCAAATGTCCAAATAAATGTTTAGTTGTTGTCTTGACAGTTCAGTCCCGTCCAGTTTATTCCATTCCTCATTATTATTATCATCGTCGTTGCTGTTGGTGTTGTTGGTGTAACTGCACAAGTTTTGTTGCCATTGTGCGGTGCTTATCATTTGCTTACCAGACATCTGATGATGCTGTCGCAAAGACCCCTCCACACACTCAAAGACATTTTGTATATATCAGTATCTACGTCGCAACATGCAAAAAAAAATACTTCCATGAATCCATTCGCCCTAAGGACAACTTTAATCAGCATCCGCATGGTGTGTCTGGTGTGCATTGAGTTAAAATAGTGGTCAATAGAAGGGAACTTTCAATAATACGCAGGACATTGAATAGTTACTGGGTGTGGGGGGGTGTAGATGGGATGAAATAATATATGTGCTATGTCTGTCTGCCTGCTTTGTATATTTTATCTTCAAAGAATTTAGTTCCATTGACGTTTTGGTATTATTGAAATGAGTTCGATTGCAAATGTCATTCAAGAGGTGTAGCTGTGGAAAGTGTTTTGAAGTTCAAAGGAGTAGAGGAAGAAGATAAATGCGGGGTATATTTTAAATGAAGACTGGAATTAAGTATGCAGAAAAAGAGTGAAACACTGCAACTGTATGTACAAAGCTTGCAATACCTTATACATACTATACCACGCCTTTCAGCGTTTTTAATTAAACAAATATAAAAGATGACGTCGTTTTATATTTTTATACCCTCAGTATTTATGCTAACGAGGGTATATACACTTTCATACGGGCAAAATGTGCTTCCTCGAAATAATGGTTTTAGACCCCAAGTATGTTTGGACGAAATGTGTTTCAGACAATTTTGAGTCGATTGAGCAATGTCCGTCCGTCTGTCTGTCTGGCTGGCTGGAGCGCACGATAACTCTCGATCGGATCAACCGATTCGGTCCAAAATTTAGCTTTTGTATTATTTTTTCCAAACCTAGTTTAAGTTCGAAGATGGGTTATATCGGTCCACTCCTTCCGGTATCTCCCCCACAAAAGTTCGAAAATGTACGAAAAATTTGTACGTACGATAACTCTTGAAGGGAGCAACCGATTTGGTCCATAATTTGCAACTCGTGAAATGTCTACCAGACTTAGATGAGGTTCCAATATGGACTCAATCGGTCCACTCCTTTGGGTACCTCCCACACAAAATTTTAGATAAGTTCAGTTTAGGACCGGCTCTCGAATCGCTTTGATTTTTGTTTTAGCAACTTGTATTCACTGCCTCCATACGACGGTACAAGTTTCATCAGGGACAAGTCCATACTTCTTGAGAAAATAGCCTGAAAGTTGCACAAAACGCCTATGACGCCGTGCGAGGTGGTTGGAGCGCATGATAAGTCTCGAACGGATCTGCCGATTGGGTCCAAAATTTGAAGGGAGTGACAGAATTGTTCCATACATTATACATCCTAATATATCTACCAGATATAGATCAGGTTCAAATATGGACTATATTTGTCCACTTGATCCAGTACCTCCAAAACAAAATTTCGGATAAGTTCACTTTAAGACCTGCTATCGAATCACTTTGATTTTTGTTGAAGCAACTTGCATTCGCTGCCTCAATTACGAAGGTAATTGACACTTCTTGAGCAAACAGCCCGAAGTGTGTAAAAACCCCCTATGGCACCGTATGTAGTGCCTGGAGATCCAATGTTGATCCATTCTTTTAAGTATTTCCTCTGCAAAACTTTTGCTCTTTAATCCAAATAAACATTTTTGTCGTTTCATACGCCCAAAATTTTAATATACACAGGCTGAGGGTATATCTCTGTCGGCCAAGCCGACTGATACTTTTTTACTTGTTTATGTTAATATTACATTTACTTACTTACTTAGCTGGCCCATTACAGAACATTTGTTCCATAGGCCGAACTAAGAAAAGATCTCCATTTCTCTCAATTTGTTGCTTCGCACTCTGGAATACTGCGCCTTTTCATCTCTTCATCCACTTGTTTGCTCCATCTATTCCTTGGCCTGCCAATTCTGCGTGCACCGCCAAGCGGTCCGCATTTATACACCTTATGATATGGCCTAGCCAACGCAATAGCTGCTTCTCGATACGTTTAACTATATTGATGTCGTTGTATAGCAGATACAGCTCGTGGTTCATGTCCGTAGATCTTTCGAAGAATTTTTCTCTCAAACACACCAAGCACTGCCATGTCTACTTGCGCAAGTACCCAGGCTTCAGAGCCATACATCAGCACGGGTAGTATCAGTGTTTTGTAGAGCGTTATTTCTGTTTGACGAGATGTGGCTTTGTTTTTAAACTGCTTACTTAAACCAAAGTAGCATCTGTTGGCCAATACAATTCTTCTTTTAATTTCACAACTGATGTCGTTTGTTGTGTTTTACGGAGGTGCCGAGGTAGACGAAGTCTTTTACTACCTCAAAATTATAAGAACCAACTTCCACAGTTGGTCCGAGCTCAATGGAAGCATTGCGCGTCGACACCAATAACTTTGTCTTCTAGCCGTTTACCGCCAGACCCACTTTAGCAGATTCTCCTTCGACCTTCATATCGTCCCATGATGTCTATATCATCAGCATAAGCAAGTAACATTTGGCTATTGGTGCAGATTGTGCCACTTGTTTTGACGTTTGCCTCTCGTATAACCTTTTCCAGCAGGATGTTGAAGAGATGAAACGAAAGGCTGTCTAATTGTCTGAAACCTCTTTTGGTACAAAACTCTTTGGAGAGGTTATTTCCTATTTTAACTGAGGACCTCGTGTCAGTTAAAGTCATTTTACAAAGCCGGATGAGCTTTGCGGGGATACCAAATTCAGACATGGCTTGGAATACATTTGAACGCAGCGGGCTGTCGAAGGCTGCTTTATAATCGGGTTTTCTCCAGGATTTGCCGCAGGGTAAATGTCTGGTCAATGGTGGACTTGCCAGGTCTAAAGCCGCATTGGTATGGTCCAATTATCTCGTTGACCATAGGCTTTAGTCGTTCGCACAATATCCCTAACACGATCTTGTAGGCATACAGCATACAGTCTTATCTCCCTTCTTGTGGACGGGGCACAGGATACTCAGGTGCAAATCTAGCTGATGAATACACCTTATCAGCGTGTCGACTCCGGTTTTGAACAGCTCGGCTGGTAAGCCATCGGCTCCTGCTGCCTTATTATTCTTCAGCCGATTTATTGCTGTCTTTACCTCATCTTGGCTGGGCGGTATACATTCAATACCATCTTCCGAAATTGGGTCTGTGGTATCTTCGTCGTCTTCGCTGCTATTGTATACCAATAGTTTTGAAAAATGTTCTTTCCATATCCTGAGCACACTATCTGTATCAGTTACCAAATTAGCTTGCAGGTCTCTACAAGAGAATGTGCCTCTACCAAAGCCATCAGTTTGATGCTTGACTCTTTGGTAGAATTTCCGGACGTCATTCTAGTTCCTGTACATCTCGATTTTCCATCTCTCTCTTTTTCCTGCGGAAAAGACGTTTCTCCTCTCTCCTTTTCTCCCGATATCTCTCTCGTGCGCTACGCGTTGCTACGGATTGTAAAGTAGCCCTATATGCCGCATTTTTCTCTTCGGTAGCAGCACAACACTTCTGATCATACCATGGATTCCTTGGTGGAGGTCTCTGGTATCCAAGTATGGATTTTGCGGCTGTTTGTATGGAGTGCGCAAAATTTTGCCAATGCGCTGACATGTTATCGAGATGAGGAGT
Organism: Musca autumnalis; assembly: GCF_047663935.1. Classification (NCBI taxonomy): domain Eukaryota; kingdom Metazoa; phylum Arthropoda; class Insecta; order Diptera; family Muscidae; genus Musca; species Musca autumnalis. Next base: position 196,455,905 of record NW_027411755.1, read on the forward strand.
GCTTTGATTAAGCAATTGGGCTAGTTGAGTGGAATATGCAGCTTACCGATGTCGTGTTGTGTCTGTTCGTACTTTCTTTGCTACGTTTAACCGGGTGCGTACCTTTGCTGCAACAAGGTAGTGCTCCCAGTCTATGTTTGCTCCTCGGAACGAACGTACATCCAACACGCTCGATGAATGTCTTCCATCTATCACAACGTGATCAATTTGATTTCTTGTTTTCTGATCTGGAGACTGCCAGGTGCCCTTATGGACATCGAAATGTTGAAATCTGGTGCTGCTTACTACCATGTTTTTTGTGCCGCTGCGAAGTCTATCAGCCTCATACCATTGTCAGATATTTCACTGTGGAGACTGAATTTTCCGACTGTTGGGACAAAGATATTTTCCTTTCCAATTTTGGCATTAAAATCGCCTAGAATAATTTTAATGTCATGGGCAGGACAACGGTCATATGTTTATTCTAAGCGCTCATAAAATACATCTTTGGTCAGTTCGTCCTTGTTTTCAGTGGGTACATGAGCGCAAATAAAGCTGATGTTGAAGAATTTAGCTTTTATTCGAATTGTAGCAAGTCTTTCATTCACTGGTGTGAAGCTGGAGACCAGTTGGTTTAACTTCCAACCAACTGCAAATCCGCAACCAAACTCATGCTTTGTGACATGGCAGCTATAATACAGTGCGTCACCTTTTGGTGTTGTTGTTACGCCTTTCCCATTCCATCGTAATGTCGGCCTTGCACTTTTCCAGTACATCTGCCAATGCGTAAACTGCACCTTCTCTATAAAAAGTGCGAACATTCCATGTACAGATTCGCAGGTCATGGTCCTTAAAACGTTTGCGAAGGTCGTCAACTTTAGAGGGATTTGTTTTTTTTTTTTTCTTTTGTTTTTTTTCATAGTAGGCTGCGTTTTCTAGGGGAGGGTTACTAACCCTGCACATAAAACCCAAGTTTTTAACGTTCTTATGGGTGAACGCGCGGCACATTTTAGCTCACTACATTTAACGGTCCAAAATTTGGACTTCGTAATATTTTGTCTAAGCTTTGTTTAAGTTCGAAGGTGGCTTATATCGGTCCACTCTATCCCGTACCTCGCCCACAAAAGTTCGAAAATGTTCGGATGATTTGTACGCACGATAACTCTTGAAGGGAGCAGCCGATTTGGTCCTTTCCTTAGAGTACCTCCCACATAAAATTTCAACATTTGTGCCTAAGTTCAGTTTATGGTCTTTTCGAAGATCCTCTGGAAATGTATACCGATGCTGTTCGTTGTGGTCCTGTTTACAACGACGTAATGTTTTCCGCGGACATGTCCATGCTTTGTAGCATACTGGTCCAAAATGTATTTATGACCCACTGAAATAACCAGTGGGCGCGATATCTAAAAGATATGACTTCCAATATAAGATCCACTTCCATGATGGACTATATCGGTCCATTCTTCAAGTACCTCCTCCGAAACACTTTTGAACTTTAATCCTAATCCACATTTTTCAAGTCCGTAGATGAAAGTTTCAATTCACGTAGGCTGAGGGTATATCTCTGTCGGCAAAGCCTACCGATACTTTCTTACTTATTTTATTATTATTTTAGTCGAATTTTTTTACAACTCTATATCCTAGTATCTCCAAACTCCGACATATTTCATAATTTCCATTAAAACATCACCAAAATCTAAGTCATTTGCATATCTCAGCTAAAGTGAAACACATAAAAGCACACAAAATTCCATAAATTTTGATTTAATGGATACTAAAAACGATAGATGAAACAAAGCCAAACACACATACAATAATAACTGCAACAACTACAACAACAAAACTAACACACACACACACATAACTAGAGAACTAAATAAGAAATTACTACCACCTTCAACTAATTATGATTTACCACCCAACAGACAGTCTGGTGTTTTGTTCCTTTGCTTTCACACAAAGGAATAGACAAAAAAAAAACAAAAAGGAATTAAAGCAAAAACAGACCCAGCAGACCCATAACTAGTATCCAAAACAAGTTGCATGATGCTGTTATAGCCAGCCAACAACAGGAAGAAAACGTAGAGGACATATAAATCAAGTGAAGTGAAGAGGGAAACAACAATAACTCAGACTCTTATATTTCAGAGAAACTAACAGCCAAAAGGAAAAGACGAAGAAAATTGCCAAAAGGTTAAGTGAGAAAAGTCAAAATGACCTCCCCTCATTTGGTAGGGTGAAGGCAATAAATGATAGTTATAGTGGGTGGAAGAGGGAATGACACTACAAGTAGACTAATAGAAAAGTGAATAAAATGAAATATGCAAAAAGAAGAGTTGAACCAAACTCTATATTAGGCTGACAAGCGTTACCTTCAAATCCCAGACTTTGATTTGCAGTTGCAAAAAAGTATCATTTATTCATAGACAAAATGGTCAATTGTACAAATGCATTTGTCATTCTCCTACTTATTTATTTATTTATTTATTTATTTTTTTTTTGATTTACCGATAAAAATCGATAAAATTAAAACGGAAAATTGTGAATGAATAATTCAAATAAAAGTTTACAGCACACTTGCTATCGGTAGAGTTGTACTACTTTCTTGATCGTTAACTTATTGAAAAATATTTTTAATTACCGAAATTATAAATATTTTAATATCAACGATTTTTGTCGGTAACTCAAAAAGTGAATTGGAGAATCGCACTACAAGAACATTAAACCGTGTATCGGTGTGCTCCATATTTTGTATTAATTCAATTGAAAAGTTACTAAACATTACTGAGGTAATTTGTTCAAGAACATTTACCAAGTACAAGGTCAAACCTATTATTCAATGTAAGATGAAATACCTAGCGAAACTTATGTGTCAAACTTCCCACGAACGAAGTTATGACCATACTTATTTATAATACAAGCCGATTTTAGAATATATATCTCAAACTCCCCGATTTCTTGCTTTATTTATCTTTTTTGAATATCACTCTTTTTTGGTATATTCCTGATCTGCGTTTACCACCATAACTATAACGATAACTATCTGGCCTAACAATAAAAACCCGATTATTTACCATCAAAAATAGTTTTATCGTTTTCTTAAGTAGTCTCCAGCATGATTTACACATTTTTCATGCGTTCAAACCAATTGTTGAAGCACTTTTTCCTCTGGGATTGAGACACCTCCAAACATGGTTCTTGAACGCTTCAACTGCATCTTCTGGCCACCAAAATCGTTGAAAACGCCTTTTTTCTTGATGTGCTGGAAACAAATGAAGTCAGTCCCATCAATTCCACGTTTTGTCCGATCAAACAGGCGCTGGTTTGAATCGATGTGTGAGAGCTCGCATTGTCATGATGCAGAACTATTCGTCTTATTTTGTTCGTTTTTCGAATTTTTCAGAATTTACCACACGGTCAGTTTTGCCGAAGAAACAGCCGACCATTTACTTCGAAGGACTTCATCCATGAACCACTTTAGTTGAATTTGGCTCGCTTTCGAAGACCCAAACGATCAACTCCTGTTTTGTTTCGGTCTCCTAAGCATAGATCCAAGATTCGTCGTCTGTGACGATCTTATAAATGTCGCTGAAAGCACCGCGATCGTATATATTCACAATTTCTTTGCACCAATCCACAATAACCTTTTTTGAGCGATTGGCAAATTTTGCTGGATATAGCTAGAACAAGTAAAAGAGTATCAGTCGGCTTTGCCGACAGAGATATACGCTCAGCCTGTGCAAATTGAAACACTTTTTTCACAAAAAAACTTATGTATTTAGGGGGTTTCAAAGTTTTGGTCGTATGAACCGACAAAAATGTTGATTAGGATTAAAATTCAAAAATGTTGCGGAAAAGGTACTTAAAGGAATGGACCGACATAGACCATTGGTGTGCCATAGGGGGTTTTTACACCCTTCGAGCTGTTTTCTCAAGAAGTATGGACTTGCCCCTGAAACAACTTTTACCATCGTAATTGAGGCAGCAAATGTAAGTTGCTTCAACAAAAACAAATCAAAGTGATTCAATAGCAGCTCTTTAAGTGAACTTATCCAAAATTTTGTGTGGGATGTACGGGATGGGGTGGACAAATATAGTCCATATTCGAACCTGATCTATATCTGGTAGATATTATGAGAATGTGTAAAGTATGGACCAAATCGGTCACTCCCATCAAGAGTTATCGTGCGCACAATTTTTCCGAATATTTTTGAACTTTTGTGGGGTAGGTACCTGAAGGAGTGGACCGATATGGCTCATCTACGAACATAAACTAAGTTTGGAAACAATATTACGAAGGCCAACCTTTGGCCGGAATCGGCATTTCCGTTCGAGAATTATCTTGCGCTTCCACCCATAGGGTTTGTTTTTCAACTTTCAGGCTATTTTTTCAGGAAGTATGGACTTGCCCCTGAGGAAACTTGTACCTTCGTATAGGGGACAGTGAATACAAGATGTTACAACAAAAACCAAGACGATTCGAGAGCAGGTCCTAAACTGAACTTTTACGAAATTTTGTGTAGGAGGTACTCGAAGGAGTTTACCGATTGAGTCCATATTGGAACCTCATCTAAGTCTGGTAGAAATTTCATAATGTGCAAAGTATGGACCAAATCGGTTACTTCCTTCAAGAGTTATCGTACGCACAAATTTTCCGAACATTTTCGAACTTTTGTGGGGGAGGTACCGGAAGGAGTGGACCGATATAATAAATCTTTGAACTTGAACTAAGTTTGGACAATATATTACGAAAACCAAATTTTGGACCGTCAGAGGGTTTTTGTAACTTTCAGGCTATTTTCTCAGGAAGTATGGACTTGCCCCTAATGACACATACAGCGTCATATAGAGGACAGCGAATACAACTTGCGTAAACAAAAATCAAATCGATTCGAGACCAGGTCCTAAACTGAACTTTTCCGAAATTTTGTGTGGGAGGTACTCGAAGGAGTGGACCGATTGAGTCCATATTGGAACCTCATCTAAGTTTGGTAGAAATTACACGATGTGCAAAGTATGGACCAAATCGGTTATTCCCTACAAGAGTTATCTTGCGCACAAGTTTTGCGACAATTTTTGAACATTTGTGGGGGAGGTACCTGAAGGAGTGGACCCTATATGGCCCATCTTCGAACTTAAATCGAATCTGGACAAAATATTTCGATACCCAAAATTTGAACCGAATCGATTGATCCGTTCGAGAGTTATCGTGCGCACCAGTCAGCCAGACAGACCGACAGACAGACAGACGGGCGGACATTGCTAGATCTACTCAAAATTGTCTGAAACGGATATCGTACAAACATACTTGGGGTCTAAAACCATTATTTCTATGAGGCACATTTTTGGTCGTATCAAAGTGTAAATACCCTCTTTAGCCTAAAGGCTGAGGGTATAAAAATTCATTATTGCGGCGAGGTGTTCATGCAATATCAAATATTAGTTGATGGAAGAAATGCACAATGGTGCCTCTATCTCACGGTATATAATATGGTGATTTTTCATTATCGTTCACGCACGGCTTTATTTTTTTTTTTTTGGCACAAAGTGATTTTTTGCAAAGTGATTTTTTCAAGTCACTGTAAAGAACTCAACGCGTGGTCATATGTCAAAGTGTTCTGAGCACGCTTAGGCTAAAAAATGTCAAACTTTCCAAAAAAATCAAATTACTCCTGGCGAGAGAGAATTAATTAAATGACACTGCGTGTTCTTTAGGCCCTACACCATTATGTGGGGAGGGTATTTTAAGTTGGTTTTGGGCCAAAAGTTTGCAATACATGGACATTTTGGTCGTATACTTACCTATACATATAAATACCAAAATGAGTGGATTTGGCTATGTGTGTCCGTACTTCCGTCCATCTAAACCTTGTAATCACGCTACGGGTCGCAATTTTGATCGGATCTAATTCAGGGGGCAAGATTGTGCCAACAAACTTCTGTGTACCAAAAAATTTTATAGTTATGCGAATGTCTGCTATTAAGAGTATTCCAAAAACAAAGCCTTTACAATGACAGTACAATAACGCATGTGACATAGGTGATATCGATTATCCCGATAATCGCTAAACCAACCCAATTTTTCACAGCTTTGAATGGAGACCTTCTAAAAGCAAAGCCTGACAATGAATGTAGAATATCAAAACTTTACAATCGTGTTGAATTTTTTTCATAGCAGCCCCTTTACAACAGAATTTTTTCTGCAGGAAGTCCATACTTTTTGAGATAATGGTTCAAAAAGCTCCAAAAACCCTGCCGGTGCTTACTAAAATGGCTAGTGCGAAAACTAACTCTCAAACTTTTTCAAAAATATCTTGCAAAATAAAAAGAACAAAAACTGGGAACACATATAAAATCCATCAAACTTCATCTTCAAGGTCAAAATCTCCAAGATTAAATTTCTATCAACATTTTTTATCAGGTTTTGGTTCACTAGACTGGTTTTAACTCAAAGGGAACAAATCGATGTCGAATTTTTTTTATGCTGCACTCTCCTAAAATGTATAGTTTTGTATTTTGTGTTTTATTCGACCTTTTTTGGTTTATTAATAAGTTGGTAATTAATTCAAGCTCGACGACTGTTTTTTACGTAATTATTTCTTTATTTTTCGATATTTCGCAATTCAATGAATCGCATCTTCAGGAAGATCTACAATGTAATTTTTTTTTTTTAATATATATATAAACACCATTAATATCACAGTGTTTTTTGTCAATAAGCAAACTAAAAATAACTTACAAAAATCGCAAAAAACACGTCAAAACAAACTTAATATTTACTTATATTTGGCCCCATACAAATTACTGTGGAAACTTCAAGGCCCCAGTGGCACGTGTTTACATATTCCGATTGTGCTGAAACTTTGGCAATCATAATTTTTTACAAAACTAAAGATTTTAGTAGGGTGCCGCATAAAAAAATTTGACATCGATTTTTTAAAACCACTCTAATGTTCATATTTTCTATAAAGTTGTTTATTGAAGTCTTAGGTACATTTTTGTAGTTGGCTGTATCCTTAATTTTTGGGCGTTTCTATATCTGTGGACCAGAATCGGAGAAAAAATTATAAAATTAGAATATTTTCTAAAATTTTATCTATTTTGACCTTTAAAACCCTTTCGCAGACATTTTTTATTTTCCAGAAAGTTGTTTATTGATATATTTGCTACATAATTGTAGTTGATTGTTTTCTTAAATCTTGAACGGCTTTGTATCTATGGACCAGAAACAGAGAAAAAAGTATAGAAATCGAATATGCTTCGGTATTTTGACCCTTTAGAACCGTTCATACGGAGTTCGTATGTTCTAGAAGGATGTTTATTGAGATCTAAGGTAAATTTTTGTAGTTGGTTGTTTGTTTCAAACTTGACCGGTTTCATATCTGTACACAAAAACCCGAGAAAAAAATGTTAAAATAGTTTTATCGTGGCGATTTTGAGCTTAAAGATGAAGTTTGATGGATTTTATGTGTTTCCAATTTTTGTTCTATACGAGAAGAGCTACAACTTTGCCTCTGAGATAACTTCAAATTTCTTAACGGTTTGGAAGATGTAATCCTGATAAAATGATCCCTTTTTACATCAAAGCCTGAAACCTTTTGAGGGCCTATAACCGCGAAAGTTGATGAGATAGAGAAAAACGGCGAGACACGTGTCTTCTCTTTTTTGGTCTTCTGCCACACTGCAATGTCGGAATATGGTTAATAAAACATGACTCAAAAATTATACACATTGTATGAATTAGTTTTGCAAAGACCGGCAATTTTTTTAATATCAAAACTTTGTGCAGCAGTGAGAGTTTGTAGCATCATCAACTCGAACAGCAAGGAATTACCATGTATGGTTTCTCTTCCGTCTTGTGGGAGAATTGCCCGAAGGAGAGAACCGATATGACTTAAAGTTTTAGACAAAATATTTCGAGATCCATTGGATTGGACGAACAGGGATAAATCGGCTGCAAATTTTTTGAAACGGATTTCATTCAAACGTATGCACGGTGCGCCATAACTAATTTTAAATGAAAGGTGCTTACACCTGGCAAGTGTTTGCGGATTCTGAAACTACAATATTCATAGATGAGAAAAATCAAAAAACGAAAAAAATCGGATTTTCAAATAAATCGCGGTCAAAGTTCAAATTTTTAGGGCTTTATAATTTTTTCACGATTTTGCTCGGAAACCGCAATCCCTATCGAAATGGGATTGGGGTAAATATTGTAGCAGTGAAAATTCTCTACAAGACCATTTGAGATATAGGAGTTCAAATTGGGACAATGCACTGACTGTATCGTCTCCTTATAAAGCAATGTCATGAAGAGTGCACCTTAAGTAACTTTAAATTAAAACTGCTTACACCTGAAAAGTTTTTGCGAATTCTGAGACAGCAATGTTCTTAAATGAGAAAAATCAAAAAACAAGAAAAAATTGCTGGAGTGTTTTCGAAATAAATCGCGGTCAATGTTCACATTTTTATACCCTACACCACTATGTGGGGAGGGTATTATAAGTTGGTTTTGGCCAAAAAGTTTGTAACGCATCGAAATAATGGTCGTAGACCCATATTTATATATACCAAAATGAATGTCTCGACGAGCTGAGTCGATCTGGCTATGTGTGTCCGTACGTCTGTCCATCTAAACCTTGTAATCACGCTACAGGTCGCAATTTTGATCGGATCGTCACCAAATTTTGGACGTTGATGAGGGTCCCGGAGGGGAAGAAGCCTATTGATTTTGGTGATGGTCGGATAATAATCAAGGGTCGGAATGGGCAAAAAACTTATTTGCGGAAAAAGTCAACGTTTTATTTCAAAGCGAATATCTCCGTATCTATAAGGGGTATATTAAAGGCAAAGCCTGCTAATGAAAGCAGAAAATATCACCGTTACAGCGATGTATGGTAGGTTGTCGTAGGTGGTCAAACAACGAAGATATCGCAATAGTCGCTTATAGAACCCAACTTTTCATTTATTCGATTTTAATTCTAATGACGAATAACACAGCTTTTGTTGGATACTTTCCAAAAACAAAACCTGGCTGTGAAAGTAGAAAATCCTGTCTTTACAATGGTGCAAAGTAGGTTAGCGTAGGTGGCCAAATAACGGAGTTATCACAGTAGTCGGTAATACATCCCATTTTTCCACTTTTAAAGAAATCACGCTACAGATCGTAATTTTGATCGGATCGTCACCAAATTTTGGGAGTTAATGGGGGTCCCGCTGGGGAAAAAGCCTATTTATTTTGGTGATGGTCGGATAATATTTAGGGGTCGGAATGGGCAAAAAACTTTTTTGGAGAACAAGACAATGTTTTTCCAAACCGAATATCTCAGCTTCTATAGGGGGTATGCCAAAAGCAAAACCTGCTAATGAAAGTAGAAAATATCGCCTTTGCAACGATGTAAAGTGGGTTGCTGTAGGTGGTCAAACAACTAATAGAACACAACTTTTCATTTTTGCGATTTTAATAATAATGACGAATATCACAGCTTTGGTTGGGGACCTTCCAAAACAAAGTCTGAAGATGAAAGTAGAAAATCTCATCTTTACAATGATCAAAGTAGGTTGGCGTAGCTGGCCAAATAACGGAGATATCGGAATAGTCGTTAATACATCCTATTTTTCCATTTCTTTGTAATCACGCTACAGGTCGCAATTTTGATCGGATCGTCACGAAATTTTGGGTGTTAATGGGGGTCCCACAGAGGAATAAACCTATTGATTTTGGTAATGGTCGGATATTATGCAGGGATTGGAATGTGATGGTTGATGGTTGGCATACATCCCACTTTTCCATTTTTTATTTGAGTTATTCTGACGATGCACTTAAACGCATTTCAATAAAATTGACCTGTATTAATGAAGACATTCAGAGCAAAGGCGCTAAGCTATCCCAATTTTAATATTTTGAATTTTACCAGTCAAAAGCTTATGCACAGGGGAAGTGGTGTAGGGTATCACATAGTCGGCCCCGACCCGACTAAAGCCTTGGCTCACTTGTTAGGTATATTTTAGGTTTTCAGGATTTTGCTTGAAAACCACAAGTCCTATCGAAATAGAGTTAAAGAAAATTTTGTAGCTGTGAAAATTCTCTAGAGGATTCGCCTTCCGAGGTTGAACCATTTTTGAGATAAAGAAGCTACGGTTATATTTTTAGGTTTTTCTGTTAGGGTTTCGCGATTTTGCTTGAATACGGCAAGTCTTATCGATATGGGACCTGAGAAAAGCTTATAGCTGTAAAAATTCTCTACAAGAATGGCTTGTGTAATTTTTTTAGGCTGTATAATTTTTTATATATTTAGATTTAAGTTGGGAAATTGCAGTCATGACATTGTTTTATAAGGAGACGATACAGTCAGAGCATTGTCCCAATTTGACCATTAAGGTCAATCTTGCAGAGAATTTTCACAGCTACAGCATTTACTCTAATCCTGTTTCGATAGGGATTGCGGTTTCGGAGAAAAATCGTGAAAACATAATAAAACCCTAAAAATTTGAACTTTGACCGCGATTTATTTGAAAATCCGCAAAAACTTCCCAGGTGTAAGCACCTTTCATTTAAAATTAGTTAATGTGCACCGTGTATGTGAATTCTTTGAGCATTATTTCGATCAGGTACATTTTTATCGTTAGACTAAAGGCTGAGGGTACAAATTAATCTAAAAAAAATACAAAATTTGGTTAAGTCAGTCAAACAATTTTCTAAATGTTTTTCGAGATATACTCCATGGAAAACCCTTATATATGTCATTTCATAAACTTCTAATACTCACCATACTGAACTCGTAATTTTTTTGCATACAGAATGAGTTTAAAGCTTCAAGACCTATATGACATAGTAGCTAATATGGAGTGTATTCATTACAGAATCCCCGGACCCTTTATTATTTGATAATGAAATTTCGATTTTATTGGAAGTTCTCTCAAAAACGTAATAATTTATTGAAGTAGCTCAAAAATTTTTATCGGACCAAACCAGGAAATCAAAAATACTTTTTGAAAAAGTGTCCGATTTCACTCAGAAATCCCCATACATGTTTTCGCTAAGGTCTAATTTATAATAATTTTTAAGATTTACTACCCGTTTTCACTTAAAAATAGTACACACAATGTCAAATCGTTTATGGGACAAAAGTTAAATAATATATAATTGAAGTAATTTCTAGATATTTAAAACATCGTAGCGCTATAAGGCCCGGAAGTCGTCTTCCATTTGAGATACTTATCCCTATCAAAGATTTCATTGCAGTATTAGATTGAAGTTCAACCTTTCATGAGTTTTGACAAACTTCGTTTTAATATGTTGTGACAAGAAATGGTGGCTGGGTAAAAGCAAGTTCTAAACCACTGTGTGGCGATCTAGAATCTAATATTTTAATCAATTTAATTGAATTCTTTTCAAGGCATCTGGTATACCCAGTTTTGCAAACTCCAGTAAATTTTTATATGAAAACTTTAATCATAGTTCTCATTGTCACACTGTTGTGGTCTTAAAAATTTGCCACTTTATTCCACCTTGGTACAGGAATGGGAGTGTGGAGCAGCATCAACTCGGCCAGCAAGAAATGACCATATATGGTTTCTTCCATATAAAACATTATGTGCATGTTATATGCATATGTATGCATTATGCATACTACTACAAATACTTATGCATTATGCATGTAGAACAGTATATAATGTACAACAAAAACAAATTTAGTTTTTATGCATAAAAGCCACACCCATTAAAAAAGGACAAAATGTGATTTTCCTCTACTTGCAAGCAAAGAAAAGCTTCTTGTATGAAAATGCGCACAGCAATGCATATAACTATGATTGCAGGGACAGACGACGGACGGACACCTACTAATGCGATATGTATGCTAATATGCAGAAGAATATAAAACGACAATATAACAGTAATGGAAAAGGAATGACAAGGAGACGATGGTCCAAATGCAAAATGCATACAACCAAAGACTTGGCTGGCTCTCTGCATACTATGCTGCAGAATCAAAACGGCATTAGTACAATAACAAAATAAATGATGAGGGCAAGATGAAAATGAATGCAAAACATCTTACAAGGACTCTCAGCTCTGCATATTCAGAGTAAATTCTAATTTCGTTGGGATCTGCATTTCGGCTGCAAATGTTAGATTTCTTACTTCTGTGGAATCTTAGATTTTCTTCCACAATTGGCAAAAGAAAGTAGGAGAAATGTTTATTTTCTTAAAAGAAAGTAGATTGTGCAGTCTGCAGTGTCTAGGAGATAGAGAGGGAGGGGTAAAGCATGGAAATCTCCCAATAAGACACATTTTCATTAATATGATTTTATGTGGAATCTGTTCTACTCTCTGTTGCTGATAAGAAAATAACCCAAAAGTTTGCAGAGTGCATGGCTGTTATCATTGGGTCTCTGCAATATGCAGAGAGTATGTGTGAGAGAGCAAAGTGTGTGCTTGGTGAGAGGAGTAAGGGGAATTCGTGTGTGCAGACTTGCTGCCATTCATTCACATTGGGGTGGGTTTGTCACTTCACTCTCCTATGTTTGCAGAGCTATTTGTGTGCATGAGACACGGTGAGTGTGTGTGTGTGTGCCTGCTTACTCCCTAACGGAAATGTATGCACACATTCAAAGCAGCTCTTGTTTGAATAATGTGCTTGCCGTGTGCATTATGTTGTGTTATGATGAGTTCCGGTGAGAATATCATGATTATGAGAGAGGCAGGGAGGGGAAGTTGCATGTGCAGCCCAATAGTGATTGCTTGCACCACCACTACGGTTACCTTTTATTGAATGGAATAGAAGAGTAACTGTTGTTGTTGCTATGATTTAGTTTTTTTACATTTTTTGGCATTTTCTTACCCAAAAAATTGTTAGAAGAGGAAGATATTGAAAATGATGATGTTTGTTGTTGTTGTTGCTGCTGTTGGGCTGCATACAACATTGTGTGTGAATGGATGGATAGATGAAATGGTATGGGGTATGGCATGCCATGCTTGATTAGAGTTTATCGTTCGAGTAGTGGAAATTGTGGCTCGGCCAAGATAGCTGTGAGGTTTAGCAAGTGTGATTCAGTTGCATTCGAACTGTGCACACAGTAAGACATACAGCTTTACATAGATACAAAAATAAATTGAAAATATTTAAACTATTTTATAATACAAAAATTATTAGAAAAACATAATATATTTAAAAATATACACAAATAAAATATTTAAATTATTTTTTATAAACTAAAAAAAATACGAAAAATTAAGAAGAAAATACTTTTATGAAAAAGTGTTTGAAAAATATTTGAATTTTATAAAAAAAATTGAACCAACGGAAAAGTGTTGTGTTTTTGAGTGAATAAGTTGTGAACCAAAAAAAAAAAACATTATCAAAATGATGCTATTACAACAACAAATGTTATGGAATAACCAATCTTCTGCCACTGCTGCTGCCGTACAAAATTCTTCTGTCAAAGAAGAATCCCGTTTATTGGATAATTCATCACCCGCCAGTTTAAGGGATTTAAAAACTGAAATTTTGGATGACCATGATGAACAAGAACAAAATCATCATCACCACCATCACATGCACATATTCAATCATCACCAATATCATCATTATCACAGTGATAATGCAAATGAGGATGATGATCAGCATGATGATGAAAAAGTACCTGTTAAACAAACATGTAGGTGTTACCACAAATTTTTTTAATATTCAAATAATGGAGAGCAAATTTGTGGAAATAGCTAAATCCATGGCTGGGACTTGTGGAGCTTAGGGGGTAAATATTATTCCGACCAATAATTCTTCGTAGGATGCAAATTTAAGAAATTTAAAATTGCCGTCGTACGAAGAATTATGCTTGGTGGTAGTAGTATTTGTCTCCGAAATCCAAAAGCTTTATAGAATATGGCAACCAACCAGGAGTAGGTATTTCATAAAATTTGTCTTCCGCATTAAATTTGTAAAGAAAACGTGGAGTTGGCATTTTTTTAAACAATTTTAAAGACGTATTCATTTTAGGACGAAAGTTAAATAATTTATAATTGAAGTAATTTCTAGATATTTACAGGACAGAAGTTAAATAACTTATAATTGAAGTAATTTATGGATATTTAAAAAATCGTAGTGGGATTAGACCCGCAAATCGTCTTCCGTTTTAGATATTTATCATTATCACCAACAAAAGTTAAATAATTTATAATTGAAGTAATTTCTGGATATTTGAAAAAAGTCCGCCTTCGCCATCTTCAATCTGAAATAATTATCGTTATTAGGATCAAAATTTAAATAATTTATAATTGAAGTAATTTCTAGATATTTGAGAAAAAAATATCCTAGTGGTATAAGGCCCCGAAATCGTCTTCCATTTAAGTTTCTCATCCTTATCACGGATTTCAGTTCTGCATATCTCTAACACTATGCGACGCTGTTGTATTTTGCCAAAAAAAAAAAACTTTATAATGAAATTCGGGTTTAATCATGAATATTGTTAATATAGTTCAGTGATTTTAAATACTTCAGGCACTCAGCCATAATTCAATTAATTTTGCCGTTGGCTAGGCGACACGTTTTAAACATTTAGGTCGGTTTTTATTCTATTTTCAAGATTTCTTCTGATTATGTTTAGTGATGCAATGAGTGTCACCTATAGCCTTGGTTTTATTTTTTCTCATCAAAATATTCCTTTTTTCATCTGACTTTACTTGTTATACATACATATAGCCCGTTTTTTTGCATATTTTAAAATAATTATTTGAATTTTAAGGATTCCAATTCAATCGAATGGTTTTTCTTAGTGCTGCATAGGACCATTTACAGCCTTGCTTTCATTTTTCATATTTTTTTCTCATCAAAATATTGAATTTTTTTCACCTGCCTTTTCTTGACTCACCATGACATCTCAGCTTACTCTTTCTTATGACTAGAAAAGGCAGATTCATCTCCTGCAAGCATGTGTGAAAGGTCGTTTCTCATTATCCAGTGAAAACACCCACCACTTGTATTGTTCTTGGGCTACAAATTAACATAAATCCAGCTGGGAACAAAGCAATGCAAACACAGAGCAAATACTCTGTTTCCTATTTAGAATTGTAATGATAACCATGCAAATCTTTACAATAGGAATTGGATCAGTTTACCACCAGCAGCAGGACCGACGGCATTTGGGCATTTGCCTATTTCATTTCCTTTCCCTTCTTATCTTTTTTCTCTCTCGGCTTGATAAAAATGAATATTCAAATTTTTAATTTACTGATTGTGCAGTTTTATCGGCTAGACTTGCTTGTGTGTGTGTCCAAGGAAAAGAAATTTAAATTTTACCTGTCCCGTAAAAACCCAAAGAAACATTTTTGCATGTCCGCCATGGGGGTTGAGACTAAGAAATGTAAATCTTAAAAAAGCATGAAATTTATGTTTTTTTCTCATCAATTTTTTTGTGTCTTGGGATTGTAAAAAAGGCCATGTGTTCGCTTCTGTCTGTCCTTCCATGTAAATTTTATGGTCCTTTACAAAAAAGGCAAAAATTAACTTAAAAAACAAGGAATTTTTAGGTAGATTTTTAAGGCAACAACCGCAAAGGCATTTTTTGAGGTGTTTAATTTTTTTAAGACCTTAATTACAGGGGAAGGAAGTAAGGAAGAAACATTTATGATTTTTTGCTTAAAATTACCTGGAACTCGCAAAAATTTTTTTGACTTTTTAACATCTGCATAGGAGGACCATAAAATTTATTATTATCATTTTTTTTGTGAGCCCATGGCAAAAAAACCTTGAATTATGGCCACAATTCCCCTGATGCCTATAACTAGTCATCTATTTAAATCTTCTTCTTTACATTCTTCTTTTTTCATTCTCCATTATTTAGGTGATAATCTAAGTATTTATGTTAGTTTTATTTTATTTGCTTACATTTGTTTGAAAAGGGGGGGACAGCAATTTTTACATATTTTGTGGTCAAAATATGTTGGCTTTCACACATGACCGCTCTCTTGGAGGGTTGGGGAGGGGGACATAAACTTGTTAACATACAATATGAAAATATGTGGCTAAACCCAAAGTGAACAAAAATGATAACACCCCTGGGGAGCTATAAATTCCATAAATGTTTGTCCCTTTTTTTGATACTGTGCTGTAGCCAAAGTAAAGTGTAGCAGCTAGCCAATGTCCTTTTCTTTTTTGGTTGTTTATTTGTCTGCTGGTTATTGATTTTCTTTAGCATATAAGCTAAGCGGCTAAAAAACAAGGTTTAAGTAAATGTCAAATGGAATTTTATGCCAAATACAGGTTTTTTATTATTCAAATGTAAGGACTCAGGACACAATTTGCTAATAAAGTGGGTTTTTGGAATAAATAGCAAGAAAAAGAATATTGAAAGATATTAAATTGAATTTAAGGCAGTAACATTTTAGAATTATTTCCATTCACTTATTTTCTTTTCCTTTAAATGTAAAAAATATTGAAAGGCAAGTCAATTTCATTTACACTTGTAATTTTAATCGAAGAATTTGAAATTCATTATAGTGAAAGTAATATTTGTAGTTTCCTCTCTAATCTCAATTTTATGTACGTGTTTTTCTTGGAATTGTTTGTATTAATTTTCATTTTTTTGTCTTCTTTTCCCTCTCCTTACAGATCTACGCCACATGTCCAAATCACCTTCACCCATACGATCCTTATCAGGTATGTATTGATTCGTAAATAATTTTCACAAAAAATATCCTAACAACCAAAGAGATACAAAATGTGATAAAACGGTATTTTATTGTCCAACCTAACGGTATTTAGAAAAAAACGTGTTCCAACTGTCTATAGAACTCCTTGTGGTGGCCCAAGGCCAGGCACGTGATCAAAATATTGAACAAATGTTAACTTGTAGCATCATACATGACACTTTTCCTTAATTGAGGATCTTCTGTAATGCAGAAGAGTAGTAGGGTAGTAGGGTAGACAAATAACGATCCTGATTTTGTCTTATCTTGATTTCTTATTTTTCGTGATTGGTTTTATTGCCAACCCCTTTTCTTCTACTTCTACTTTTGCTTGTGCAATTTTGTGTGTTTATTACCCTACCCACGTGTTTGAAGTAGGTTCTTATGTCTTTGATTGCACTTAAGAAGGGTGCTTTTCATTTTGAAGATGTTACTTTTTAATATTTTGTCTTGTCTAACCCCTTTTCGAAATGATATTTCAATATCTAGGCTCTTGGCACAACCCCCTTTCTTTTTGTTTTCTTGTGCAATATTACCCAACACGTGCTGAAAGTAGGGTTAAGCACGGGAAATTTGAGGATTAAAACCCTTTCAGTACAAATTATTTGTAATAATCTAAAGAAATGTCAAATAAATCTCTTAAATACATATATTAATTTGATACTTTTCCAACCCTGAAAAATGGAAAGGAAATGTTTGAACGAGTAACAATTTTAAGTATGTGAATTAAAACCCTTTCACTAAAAATGTTCCTTGTAAAATATAAAAAATATTTCAATTAAACCATTTTAATGCAAATAACATGCATTAATTTGCCATAATTCAAACTTTCCAACCCTGAATAAGTTGAGATAAGAACTTAATCTTTAACATTTACGGCTTAAAGTCCTTTCATTACAATTTTATTTCATTAAAAATAAGAAAAACTTTATTATATCCCTTTAATTTAAACTTCCCAACCCTGAAAAAGCTACGAGAAGGGCTAAAATTTTAAAATTTACGTCTTAAACCCCTTTCATTATAATTTTATTAGATAAAATTTGCAATAATTCAAACTTCCCAACCCTGAAAAATCCAAGAGAATGCTAAGGCTTAAAACCCTTTCATTGCACTTTTTTTATCTGTTAAAAATTAAAAGAAAAATTAATTAAATACATTAAATTCATTAAATGGCAATAATTCAAACTTCCCAACCCTGAAAAAAAAAACAAAAGAAAGGGCTAAATCTTTAATATTTACGGCTTAAACCCCTTTCATTACAATTTTATTTGTTAAAAATTAAGGAAAATATCAACAAAATACCTTAACTTAATTGATTTGCAATAATTCAAACTTCCCAACCCTGCTCAATATCAATAACATGTCTTTTGAAACCGTTGTACACTCCTCTCGATCTCTATTTATCATTTCCTTCACTGATTTCCTCTATGATGGACGTTATGGGGAGCAGGGATGACAACTGTTCGGAGGTAAAAATCGCTACAGCCACATACGCACCATAGGTCTGTAGCGATTTTTTCCTTAAAACAGTTGACATTCCTGCTTAAACAGTGGTTTTTGTACGACAGAAATCACCACATGTAGCGGGAAAACCACCAAGTTGGCACCCCTGATGGGGAGTAGTACCCATAACGATAGTACAGTTATTACTCTCATCTCTGGCTCTCATTTTTCTCAATGATTTCACTGTGTTGTTGTTTACATTCCCCACTATTGTGGGGGATATTCTTCCGTTACTTGTATGTGTGTATGAAAATAAAGATCTTTTCTGCCTAATATGTTGCATACTTTAGGGGATAAATATGTTTAATTCAATTAAATCGTTAAAATTAAGGGAAAATTAAGAAAAATAATTTAAAAATTCCGAAAACATTTCAAAAAATTGCTAAAATTCAAAAGAAAAATACAAAATTAGTTTTTCTTCAAAATAATTTCGTGAAGAAGAAATTTAAAATAAATTGTATAAAAATAAAAAAATAATTTAAATTAAATTAAAAAAATAAAAATATTAATTTAAAAAAATAGAAAAATTATATTTTAATTTATTTTTTGTTAAATTTAATTTAAAATATTTTTTTTTAATTTTTATAATTTATTTTTAATTATTTCACTACGAAATTATTTTTATTTTGTAGCAAAAATATTTCTTTATTATTCTTCAGAATTTTAACTAATATATATTTTTTTTTTACTTTCTTTAAATACTTTTTTAAATTAAAAAAATTATAAAAGGGAAAATTTTTAGAAAAATTTATAAAATTAATTTTTTTAATCGAGTGAAAAAATTAATGTTGCTTAAAAAATTATGAAAAAGTTAGGAATAATAATATAAATAAATAAAAAATTCTGTATTAAAAGTCAAAAATATTTTTTTTAATTAAGCAATAAATAAAATTAGGACAAGTCACAGAAAAATTAGTATTGCCTCAAAAATTAGGAAAAATAAATTAAAAGTAATTATTAAAAAATTTAATTTATTTTTTTTTTCTAATTAAAAGAAGAAGAAAACCATAAAATAGGAAAACATTTTTTTAATTAATTTAGAAAAAAAATAACAAAATCAAATTTATTTATTTTTTTATTAAAAGAAAAATTGGAAAAATTCGCAAAAATTGTTATTGCCTGAAAAATTAGCAACAAAAACATTAAAAAATTAATTTATTTTTTTTCTAATTAAAAGAAAAAATTGGAAAAATTCCCAAAAATTGTTATTGCTTGAAAAAATAGCAACAAAAACACCACAAATGTTCTTTCTCCCCCTCCAATTTTCCATTATTGTGATTTTCTTTTCATTCAAAAAATTTCTATGAAAAATCCACCCTTAAAATTTTAATATAATGAAAGTAATTAATAAAAAAATTTCATTTTTTTGTTTTTTTTTCTAATTAAAAGAAAAAAATCAGAAAATAGGAAAATATTTTTTTAAATAAATTTAAAAAAAATATTAAAGAATTATTAAATAACCAAATTTATTTTTTCAAATTAAAAGAAAAATTGGAAAATTTTCCAAAAATTGTTATTGCTTGAAAAAATAGCAACAAAAACACCACAAATGT
Source organism: Musca autumnalis (assembly GCF_047663935.1). Classification (NCBI taxonomy): domain Eukaryota; kingdom Metazoa; phylum Arthropoda; class Insecta; order Diptera; family Muscidae; genus Musca; species Musca autumnalis. Next base: position 196,475,627 of record NW_027411755.1, read on the forward strand.
TCTTTCTCCCCCTCACCATACAATTTTCCATTATTTTGATTTTCTTTTCATTCAAAAATTTTCTTAATTTATTTTTTTCTAATTAAAAGAAAAAATTGCAAAAATTCCCGAAAATTGTTATTGCTTACAAAATTAGCAACAAAAACACCACAAATGTTCTTTCTCCCCCTCACCATACAATTTTCCATTATTTTGATTTTCTTTTCATTCAAAAATTTTCTTTGAAAAATCCACCCTTAAAATTTTAATGTAATGCAACTGCTTATTTTCCCAAAAAAAATACAAATTTACAACACCCCCAAATTTTGCAGATGACACCCTGCTTGACCTCATGGTACATAGACATCACATTTGCAAAGGACAAGTTTCTATGGGCCATGGAAAACAAGTAATGAACAATACCACATGACCCTATGCAATTTCAAAAACTGACCCCTGGCCATCCATCCATTCACACAAAATTTGCAAAATTTCAAATTTGTCACTCTAAATTATCCAACAAACAATAGAAATAGAATGGAAATGCAAAACATTTTGCAAATTCAAGACACCCTCAACAACCACCACCCGATTTGCTTTAAAACACCTTGTTAATGGTATTTGGCACCCAACGAAACCACTTGAATCCCAAAATGTTCCCGAAAACAGGATGTCAGTCAGTATTATTAGGCTTTTGTTTGCATAACAACCAACCCTCCCTAAAAATTTAAATACACAATAAATTTACATGCGCATTTAGGATGGATAACAACCACCATCCTTGTTATCCTTGTGACAATCAAACAAAAAGGTTATGTAAATTATATGCCATTTAACTTTTAACGATCAACAACAATTTACCTATGGCAAATTTGAAAATATTGTGACATTTCCAAAACACGAGGTTACATAATAGTAGGGTCGTCCTTGAAAATTCAAAACTATAATGCCAATAAAAAACCAATTAACAACGACGGCGGTGTGGCATTTAGCACCCTTTGATTATGCAAAACACAAATATTCAAATGCAACAGGGCACAGGAGGGGTTAAAAAAACGGAAGGGTTGTGTGAAGTGTGTAAAAAAAAGGATTTAAATTTGATTGGGGTGTTATTATTCAAATGATATGCTTATTTGTTAGCGCCTTGTTTTGTGTGTTGCGATAAAGGATCCCTTCGCGTTTTTTGTTCGTGTGTGTGCTTCATTTGATTATGGTAATTGTGGTGGCTTGGGTGCTTGAAAAGGCTTGCGTGTTTCGGGTAAATCGTTTTATAATGGCTCAATTTCCTTTGAAAAGGTAGTGATTGATTTTTTTTGTAATGTTTTTTTGTTGATAAGGGGAGGTGTTGATTTGGTTTGGGTGTGTTAAAGGATTATTAGCATGTTATTATGTAAATATGGTATTTGGAAAAGGGGTAAGTCTAAAATTAGGCATACTTAAAATGGCATAAAAAGTCAACAGGTTTTTATTGGGTATTAAAAAACAAGGGCTGAAAAGTTGCGGCCTTTTAAAAGATTCTAAAAGTAAATGTTAGGGGAACTTTAAATGTCACAAAAAAGAAAAATATTTTAGGGACTTATGAAAACAAGGGCTGAAAAATTTGAGTCTCTTAAAAAAATTTGCCAAAATTAAATGCATATTTTTTTAATGAAAAAAAATTCACAAAAATTTTCCCCTATACAAATTTTGTGAAACATCTGCTTATATTTTCCCGAATTTTTTTTTCTAACGCATTTTTTTTGGTCTTGCATTACCATGAAATTTTCTAAAAAAAAAACGAACAGCAAAAAAACAACATTGTTAAGAGACAACAATGAAACACTCCCTCAATTACACAATAAGCCAACCAAAATCCTGACTCCGATTACATGGAAGCGCACACAAGCAGCCGAACAGCACATCATAAAAAGGACAATGGTTTTTAGGCATCACAAACCAACAAAAAAATTCAATAAAAAACTGGACAAACAATGGTTTTTGTGCAATACAACGGAAATGTCATAAAATTTGTTTGGTATAGAAAAAAGAGAGATTTACATGACAGTTTTGAAATCAATAACAAAGAATTATGGAAATTTCAGAATTCAATGATCAGTGGCAGGAGAGCTATTGACAGACATTTTGAAGGTATTTCAATAAAATATTAAAAACAACAGATGTGGGAGAAGTTAGGGAAATATTTTTGGCGAAATGAAGTATGGATTAATTTCAAAAATTCCTTTTAAAAAAACTTTAAAACTATTTTTTTAATTTATTTTATTTATTGAATTTTAAAATTTGATTTCTTTTATCTTCAAAACAATTTAAATTTTTAATAAAAAGAATTTTAGATTTTTTAAAATTGAAATAGATAATTTTCAAAATTAAATAAAAAAAAATTAATTTAATTAATTTAAATTTAATTTTAAGTTAAAAAATTAAATAAATTAATAATTTTATTTTCAAAATTAAATAAACAAAAATATTTTAATTTAATTAATTTAAATTTCATTTTTTAAATAAAAAATCTTTAAATTTTCAATTTAATATTTTTTTATATTCTAACATTTTCTAATTTTTAAATTTTTTATATAATAATTATTTTTGTTTAATAAAAAATTTTAATTACTTTGAAAATTAAAAAATTCCAAAAATAAAAATAAAATTTATTTTTATAACAAATTAATGAATTTTAAAAATTTAATTTGTTATAAAAAATAAATTTTATTTTATTTTTGAAATTTTCAATTTTCAAAGCAATTAAAATTTTTTATTAAACAAAAATAATTTTTATATAGTGAATTTAAAAATTAGAAAATGTTAGAATATAAAAAAAATATTAAATTGAAAATTTGAAGATTTTTTATTTAAAAAAATTAAATTTAAATTAAAATATTTTTGTTCATTTAATTTTGAAAATAAAATTATTAATTTTTTTAATTTCTTAACTTAAACTTTAAAAATTATTTTTTTTATTCATTTAATTTTGAAAATTCTTTTTTAATTTAATAAAAAATATTTTAGATTTTTAAAATTGAAAAAGATAATTTTCAAAATTAAATCAATAAAAAAAAATAATTTCATTAATTTAAATTTAAGTTTATGTTAAAAAATTAAATAAATTTATCATTTTATTTTCAAAATTAAAAGAACAAAAATATTTTAATTTAATTAATTTAAATTTTATTTTTTAAATAAAAAATCTTTAAATTTTCAATTTAATATATATTTTTTTTATATTCTAACATTTTCTAATTTTAAAATCCATTATATAAAAATTATTTTTGTTTAATAAAAAATTTTAATTGCTTTGAAAATCAAAAAATTCCAAAAAAAAAATAAAATTTATTTTTATAACAAATTAATGAATTTTAAAAATATAATTTTTTATAAAAAATAACTTTTATTTTTATTTTTGAAATTTTCAAAGCAATTAAAATTTTTTATTAAACTAAAAACAAAAAAACAAAAATTAAATAATAAAAATCAAAATAAAATAAATTTTGAAAAATAAATAAATTTTGAAAAAAATTTAGAAAATGTTAGAATATTAAAAAAAATATTAAATCGAAAACTTAAAGATTTAAAAAAAAAATTAAATTAATTAAATTACAATATTTTTGTTCTTTTAATTTTGAAAATAAAATTATTAATTTATTTAATTTTTTAACTTAAATTTAAATTAATTAAATTATTTTTTTATTCACTTAATTTTGAACTTTATCTTTTTCAATTTTTAAAAATCTATTTAAATTTTCTTTTTTTGAAGAAATGTCTAAAATTTATTTTTTTAATTAATTCATCAACAATCGTTGGGCTATTTTGTAATCTATTTAAATGAAGGAAAGTTTTATTATTATTTTTGTAATTTCTTTAATTAATTTAATTCAATTTATAATTTTTCATCCTGTGAGAATTTTTAAAAAATCTACTTAAATTTTCAAAATTTTTTAATTACATAAATTTTCTAAAAATTATTTAAATTTAAAAAAAAAAAAAAACAGAAAAATATTTAAATTGAATTTGAAAAGAATTTTCTAAAAGTAATTTTTCTTTAAATTCATCATTTTTTAATTTGTTTTCTCTTTAATTAAAATTAAAATTTAATTTTTAATTTAAGATTTTATTTTTTCAAAATTAAAAATTAGTACTCTTTAGAAAATTTAAATGGATTCAAACAATTTTAATATTTTAAATATTAAAAAAAAATCAAAATAAAATAAATTTTGGAAAAATAAATAAATTTTGAAAAAGTTTAAACAATTTAAATCAACATAGAAAATGTTAGAATATTAAAAAAAATTTGAATGGAAAAAATTTAAAATTTAAAGATTTAAAAAAATTGAAATTTAAATTTATTAAATCAAAATATTTTCATTTAATTTTGAAAATTATTTTTTTTTCAATTTTTAAAGAAAATTTAAATGGATTCAAAAAATTTTAATATTTTAAATATTAAAAAATCAAAATAAAATAAATGTTGGAAAAATATATAAATTTTGAAAAAGTTTAAACAATTTAAAACATTATAGAAAATGTTAGAATATTAAAAAAAATTTAATTGAAAAAATTTAAAGATTTAAAAAAATCAAATTTAAATTTATTAAATTAAAATATTTTCAATCAATTTTGAAAATTATTTTTTTTTCAATTTTTAAAGATCTATTTCAATTTTATTTTTTTTTTCAATTAAAATTTTTTAATATTCTAACATTTTCTAAATTTTTAAAAATTGTTTGCAATTTACAAAATTTAATTATATTTTCTAAAATTTATTTTATTTGAATTTCTTTAATATTTTATACGTTAGAATTTTTTGAATCCATTTAAATTTTCTAAAAATTATTAATTTTGAGAAAATAAAATCTTCTCTCTTCTTCTTTTTTCAATTTTTAAAAATCTATTTAAATGTTCATTTTTTCAATTCAAATTTTTTAATATTCTAACATTTTCTAAATTTTTAAAAATTGTCTAAAATTTTCAAAATTTATTTATATTTTCTAAAATTTATTTTATTTGAATTTCTTTAATATTTAATACGTTAGAATTTTTTGAATCCATTTAAAATTTCTAAAAATTAAAAATTTTTAATTTTGAGAAAATAAAATCTTCTCCTCTAAATCAAATCAAGTACAGTTTGCATTTAGGCACATTTTATAATTTGTTTTTCCAAAATACCATAAATTTCAAAATGTCATTGTTAAAATTTTTGATCACAAACAACCCACTACTTGTCCTGAAAAAAAATTAGCTCTCTTTGTTCGGAAAAATTCGTTACAAGCGATAAAAATCTAAAAATCTCAACATTTATGGAACGTGTTGTGTGTAAAACACCCTTTTCCACAAATACCCTGCGCAACCCCTTATTTTGTTAAGGGATTAAAATTTTTCACATTTCAAATTAAACATGGTTCCGCTGCCGATTGAAAAATCAAAAACTACCAGCGTAAATCAAATCACGGAAAAAGGGTGATTTTTCCAAAAGTCACCCTTTTTGCACGGGAAGGGGGAGATTTTAATTACAACACATTTGCCAGTAGGGATCAACCATCCAACCAAACAGATAAATCACAAAAGACTTGACTTTGATTTTGTGTTGCAAAAAAATTACAATTGCCAAGGTTTGGTTTTTAATGCCGGCAGGTTTTAAGGAGCCCAAACTTTTTTTTGGGTTGCACAGCAAGCCAACAAAAAAATTGTCACAACACTTTCTCAGATTTCTTTCTCAAAGATTGTTTTCTTTTAATCATAAAAGGAAAATAAATCATTAAAAATTCTAAATTCAAAAGATTTTGACACCTCCTGATGCGTCGTCTGCATGCACCACCAGCAGCATTGCACTGCGTAGCATTTTCCACACTGAAAGAGAGAGAAAGCAAAGTGACCGCCAGGTGATATTGTGCGTTTTGTTTGTTTGCCCTTGTTCTTTGCTGAATGGTGAAAGGACCAGCTGCTGCCTGCAAATTCAATTTTATTTGGAAATTGTGTTGAGCATTATTTTCAATACCATCAATTGTTTGTTTTGAGAATTTCATTGTATGAGAGTGTGAGTGTGTGTGTGCTCAACATGTTTAGATTTTGAAATGTTAAGTGAAAGGATTTTTTTCAAATTTCAATTTCAAATATCTGTATAACACTTTCGTTACTTTCTTTGCCCATTACCATAAAAAGCTTTGATTCCCTCTCTTTTCGCGAGTTTAAAATGATCTCTCTTACCAAAAACACCGTTTTCATGTATTATTTCTCTCATTACATTTCCGCCAAAAAAAGAAAACCTTTATACTCATAAAAACCATCTTCTCTCTCTTTCATTACAGCTTCTCACTATGACAATGATGATGACATCAAGGAGCACAAATACACCACCTCCTCACCAACACCCTGTTCACCCACAAATCTCAGCAACAAAAGGCCACGAGAATTGGATGCTGATATGGAAAATGAGGTCTTGAATTTGGCCACTCACAGTAACACACCTAAGAGGCAAAATCGTTCTCCCTCTCCCATTATGCAACAAGAGAAACCTCAAGAATCTTCGGCTGCCGGCATTAATTCACCATTCCCTACACCCAACAACTTCTTGGCGGCTGCCTTGCAAAATCCTTTGGCTCCATTTTTATTACAAAATCAATTGGGTTTAGCTGCTGCTGCCCTACAACCTGAGGATATGCAGCAAGCTTTCCAATTGCAACTACAGAGTTATATGGAAATAATGCGTCAAATGGCCCCTGATACCTTGCAGAATCCAGCTGCGGCACAATTTCTTTTGCAAAATTCCCTGCAGGCCATGATCCAGTTGCAGGCCTTGCAACAAATGAAACTGCAACAACAACAGCAGCAACAACAACAGCAAGCTGAGGAAAAAGACCAACAGCGGGAGGAAGAAAATCTCTGCAGAACTCCCAACATGGATGTAATGAAGAAATATTCCACTCCCCAAAATAAATCTCCTCTTAGAAGTCCTTCGCTCAGCCCAGTTTCACGCCACAGCTCAGCTGCCCGCATTAACAGCAATACAGGTACCCCAGCCAGTGCAGGCGTTAGCACCATGCATTCCCAACAGCAACAACAAACCACACCACCCAATTCGGCCCATTTGCCCATGACTCTCAGCAGTGCAGCCATGACACCCAACACCCCTGGCATGACACCTGCCTTTCCACCAGCATCTCTAGGGCAAGCCTCAGCCTTGAGTTACTCCAGTACCCCACAAAATTCCAAGAGTTCCAGTGCCAACACCTTGTCACAGGCAGCCCGTACCCTAGATCAATCTCCGGAGGAAACCACTGACCTCGAAGAATTGGAACAATTTGCCAAGACTTTCAAACAAAGGCGCATAAAATTGGGTTTCACCCAAGGTGATGTGGGCTTGGCCATGGGTAAGCTGTACGGCAATGATTTCTCTCAAACCACCATTTCCCGTTTCGAGGCCCTCAATCTAAGCTTCAAAAACATGTGCAAGCTAAAGCCCCTTTTGCAAAAATGGTTGGAAGATGCCGACAACACCGTCTCCAAACCAGGTGGCATTTTCAATCTCTCTGCCATGACCTCAGCTCCCTTGGCCACTCCCGAAAACAACATTATGGGCAGACGCCGCAAGAAGCGTACCTCCATTGAAAGCAATGTTCGCTCCACCCTGGAACGGGCATTTGCCATTAACTGCAAACCCACCTCTGAAGAAATCAACCAATTAGCCGATCAAATGAACATGGAAAAGGAGGTGGTGCGTGTATGGTTCTGCAACAGGAGACAAAAAGAGAAACGCTCCAACCCATCTCTGGATTTGGATAGCCCTACTGGTACCCCCCTTAGCAGCCATGCCTTTGGTTATCCTCCCCAATCATTGAATCTAACAAATGGCCACGAAGCCTCCTCACTGTGCGGTAGTTCCATTAGTTCCCTATCACCCACCCACTATAATAACAACTCGGGCAAACATGAATGATGTTGGTACGCTAAGGAAGAATATAATGGTTATGTAGATAACATGGATGCAACATATCATCATCATCATCGTATGGTGGGGTCGTCACAGGGTACGATAATGGCGGCAGCAGCAGCAGATCCAGTAGATGTTCCCTACCTGTCAATGGTGCATAATAGCAATTATCTTTATCCCTCTGTGGTGACGTCCTCTTATAACAACTATCAAGATTCCTTTGGAGAAGATGTGCAGCACAATTTTCCCCATACATCCTCATGGCATAAACAAGCTCAGGATTATCAGGATCAACAAAATTATCAGCAGCATCAATCGTCGTCAACAAGTTTACATACAACTTGGTCCAACAAACACTAAAAACAACAACTCACTTACATACACTCACTCATCCACTCTCTCTCACGTCCTCTGATAATTTTGTTGAAAACGTTTGGCCTCACTTTGGTCGCCAGCCTATTTACGACCCTCATAAACCATAGGCATATGGACTTGTAAATATTTGACCTACTCTCCTCATCGACGTCGTAACCTCAAAAAGACAACATTCCATTTCAGTATTCATATCAGAAAATCGAAAAAAAAAGATTTTCTCAAAAACAAAATATCTAATATTGAAACACTCCATACTTCCATTATTTGATAATTTTTTTTTTATTTTTATTAAAATCTAGGAAAACTTTTAAACGAATTTAAGTAGAAAGTGTTTTCTTCTTTTGTTTTGTGTGTAAATATTTTTTTCTTAGTATATAAGAAAGAGCCGGAAAAGTTTAGAGTTCCTATATATAGACCCCCTTAATATTGCCCCTCCCCCTCGACCTATTACTGGAATTTGAAGTATACTAAAAATTGAAATCATGTGTATTTATTATTAATAATAATATCTAGATATCATTTATATATGAAAAGGAATTTAATTATATAATTGTATATAACAAACAAATATTATATAAGTGTTTAACAATACAACAACAAAAATCAAACAAAATAATAAAAAACAAATATTTAAAACAAAAAAAATCAAATTGTCTTCTATTTGTATCATCTTCTAAGGCCATTTGATAAGCCTGAGGTAGTGGGGCTCTGAAAAATTGATGTATGTATTAGTAGTGGTAAGATACAATTTCCGTTGCTAATCAATGATAAAACAAAACAGTAATAACGGCATTAAGTTCAGCCGGTCCGAACTTTTTATCCCCATCGCCATGAGCTGTGTTGAAGTCAAATGGAAAATTTCTTTTCCTTTCGGTTATGGAAGTAATAAATTCTGAGCCACGTTAACGCTTATTCCTAAACAAGCTTTAATACCAATGAGAATCGATGGCTTATGCCTATTCATGGGCCTAATTACGGTATTAGATTCGATTAAGTATTCTTCAAATAACATTAATAAAGTAGATGGTGAAAAATGTGTTTATTTTAAAGCAAAAACTAAAAAAAGTAATTAAAAAATTAAATTTCAATATTTTATTTATAAATGCAATTAAAACTAGAAAATAATTTGTCGCTTAGCCTTAATATTCTTCCTTATAATGGAATCTCTCAAATAAAACGCTTGCCGTTTAATTTTGCCACAATTTTTAATTTAAATGCAAGTGATTCATTTGATAGATTCATTCCATCATGAGGAAGAATATACGACAAATTTCTAGTTTTAAGTGCATTTATAAATAAAACACTGACATTTTTTTTAATATTTTTCATTTTTACCTCTTTTGACCGCTGAGAAGTCCATAACCAAATTACAGTAAATTTAGACCGAAAATGTAGATAACAAGTAGAAAAGTATCAGTCGGCTTTGCCGACGGAGATATACCTCAGCCTATATGAATCGAAATTTTTATCTACGTACAGAATTTTTTGGCTCTTTTTGGACATTTGAACTTGCCCATAAAAATGTGGATTAGGATTAAAGTTCAAAATTTTGCGGAGGAGGTACTTGAAGGAATAGACCGACATAGTCCATTATGGAAGCTGATCTTATTTTGGGGGTAATATCTTTTCAATTCATATAGCGCCTACTTTAGTGGGTCATAGTATAACTTTTGGATCAGTATGGTTGGAAGCATGGACTTGTCCACGGAAAACATAATCTCGCTGTAAACGGGACCACAGCCAACTTCATGGGTATACATTTCCAAAGTATCTTCGAACAGACCCTAAACTGCACTTAGACACAAATGTTGAACTTTTGTGGGGGAGGTACACTATAGAGAGGACCGAATGGGTCATTTTAGAAGTTAAAATTCTTTGCCCCGTTCAAGATATATCGTGCATACCATTTTAGTAAAATTTTTTTAAATATTGGGGGAAATACCGATATTACCCATCTTCGAACTGAAACTAATACCCTAGACATACGACAGCGTTAATTTGCATTAACTGTCTTAAATCAAATTAATTCGTGTATTATCCACATTCTTAATGCACAAAATCAAAGGAAATTTTAACTGAATTTAGGTATTTCAATATGGCAATGCTGTAAAAGAGAGCCCATATTCATGTAGGAGAGAGAGCATATGCATGCTTTGAGACACAATTTGCATTGAAAATCAATAGTCTTTTGTCAAATTTCCATGTTTAAGAAAATAAAAAAGGAAAACAAATCAGAAACTTTCGCGTTTCTTACAAATAAGTAGTGGTCTTTCTCGAATAGAATAACAGCTAATCGTTTTTCGCGCCTTCTATCAAATCTATTTTTAAAATTTTTATTTTCACAAGCATTTCATTACCCACCATACCAATTCTATCGAAAATAATATCTTCTTCAAATGTTCCTTTAGAGTTTTGCGAAATTTTTTAATATTAAAAGGACTCAAAAATATTGCGAATAAATTTAATTTATTTTTGCATTATCGTGGTGAAAGTATATTTGTTTCGCATATTTTGGCGAACTTTTGTAAAACTTTATGAAATGGTCTGCTGGGTACAAACAAACAACACAAACAGCTGTTTCATAAATGCAGAATCTATCGTCTGTCAGCGTAAAAAGTTAATTCAAATTAAGGAATTTTTAATGCAAATTAATTCGTGCATTATCCACATTCTTAATGCACAAAATCAAAGAGAATTTAAACTGAATTTAGGTATTTCAATATGGCAATGCTCTAAAAGAGAGTCCATATTTATGTAGGAGAGAGAGCATATTCATGCTCTGAGACACAATTTGCATTGCAAACAACAACAAAACAGTTGTTTACCAGCAAACAGCTGTTTCGTAAATGCAGAAACTGTCGTCTGTCAGGTAAATTTCAAATGAACGTCTTAATGCAAATTAACGTTGACGTCTGTCTAGGGTATAAGTTTGGACATAATTTGACGAAGACCAAATTTTGGACCAAATCGGTTGATCCGTTCGAGAGTTATATTGCGCTCCAACCACTACACACGCTGTCATAGGGGTTTTTTGCACCTTTCAGGCTATTTTTTCAAGAAGTATGGACTTGCCTCTGAAAAAACTCTTGCCGACGCAAAGGAGGCAGCGCATGCAATTTGTTTCAACAGAAATAAAAGTGATTCGAGAGCGGGCCTAAAAGTGAATTTATCCGAAATTTTGTGTGGGAGGTACCCGAAGGAGTGGACAAATGTAGTTCATATTCGAACCTGATCTTTATCTGGTAGACATATTAGGATGTGTAAAGTATGGACCAAATCGGTAACTCCATTCAAGAGTTATCGTGCGCACAATTTTTCCGAACATTTTTGAACTTTTGTGGGGGAGGTACCTGAAGGAGTGGACCGATATGGCTTATCATCGAACTTAAATTAGGTTTGGCCAAAATATAACGAAGCAGAATTTTAAACCGAATCGGCAGATCCGTTCTTGCGCTCCAACCACTTCACACGGCGTCACAGGGGTTTTTTTGTACCTTTCAGGCTATTTTCTCAGGAAGTATGGACCTACCCCTGATGAAACTTGTACTGTCGTATGGGGGAAGTGAATACAAGTTGCTACAACAAAACAAGTAAAAAAGCATTAAGTTCGGCCGGGCCGAACTTTTCATACCCTCCACCATAAAATATTCTGAACTAAAATGGAATAATTACTTTTCATTCCTGTCCCCAACTTTAAGTCGGTACGTTAAAATGTCAGATAATGTTTATGTAAATTTATGCTTCATTCGGGAGGCCCTTTTTTATGGTGCCTATATCTAACTATGTATGTTGACAATTTTTGGTGGGCTAGAAATTGGGAGGTACTGTTATATAGGGGTTATAATAAAACATGGGCCTATGTTGACAGTTTTTGATGGGAGCCTTTAATGTCAAATAACTCCTAATTCGGTTAAAAAATTTAGCTAGAATCTTCAAAATATCGAAAATCGGTACATAACGTGGGAACTTCAAATGTCATTAACAGCTAGTTCGGAGGTATCTGGGCTATACGAAAATATGAACTTAAATGAACCGTTATATGGGGGCTATACCAAAACGTGGACCTCTGTCCACAAGTTTTGTCATATAAGTTTATTGACATTTAAGAACTTTAAATGTCAAATTATAGCTATATCGGTCTGAAAATGTAGCTACAAACGTCAAAACACCGCAAATCGGGGGTACCGTTATACGGGGGCTATACCAAAACGTGGACCTATGTCCACAAGTTTTGTTATATAAGTTTATTGACACTTAAGAACCCTAAGTGTCATAATATAGCTAAATCGGTCTGAAAATGTAGCTAAAACTGTCAAAATCCCGAAATCGTGGGGTACCGTTATATGGGGGCTATACCGAAACGTGGTCCTATGTCCACAACTTTTGTTATATAAGTTTATTGACATTTAAGAACCCTAAATGTCAAATTATAGCTACATCGGTCTGAAAATGTAGCTAAAAACGTCAAAATACCGCAAATCGGAGGGTACCGTTATATGGGGGCTATACCAAAACGTGGACCTATGTCCACAACTTTTGTTATATACGTTTATTGATACTTAAGAACCCTAAATGTCAAGTTATAGCTAAATCGGTCTGAAAATGTAGCTAAAAACGTCAAAATACCGCAAATCGGGGGGTACCGTTATATGGGGGCTATACCAAAACGTGGACCGATATATCCCATCTTCGAACTTGATCTTCCGACGGCTAAAAAAATGGTATTCCCCAATTTTCAGCGAAATCGGTCAACAAATGCGACCTGTATGTTGCGAACGGACGGACGGACGGACATGCATAAATCGACTCAGAAAGTGATTCTATGTATATCCCTAGAAGGAACTATGGGTCTATCTCGCTTCCTTTTGTTTGTTACATACAAATGCACTAACACATAATACCCCTTACCACATAGTGGTGTAGGTTATAAAAACGAAGCTCTTCAAGAACGGGTTCTAAACTGAACTATTCCGAAATTTTGGGTGGGAGGTACCCGAAATAGTGCACCGATTGAGCGCATATTGGAACCTCATCTAGTAGTCTGGTAGAAATTTCACGATGTGTCGGTTACTCCCTTCAAGAGTTATCTTGAGCACAAATTTTCCCAACATTTTCGAACTTTTGTGAGAGAGGTACCCGAAGGAGTAGACCGATATGGCCCATATTTGAACTTAAACTAAGTTTGGACAAAATATTACGATAGCCACATTTTGGACCAAATCGGCTCATCCGTTCGAGAGTTATCGTGCGCTCCAGCCAGACAGATGGACGGACATTGCTAAATCGACTCCAAATTGTCTGAAACGCATTTCGTCCAAACATACTTGGGGTCTAAAACCATTATTTCGATGAGGCACATTTTGTCCGTATGAAAGTGTATATGAGTAAAGGACAAAAAAATTTAGTTGCTATGAAGCCAAGGTTTGTACTATTATAATATGCGAACTATTGTAGTTTACCAGTAAATATGAATATTACTGAATCAAATTAAGTCTTTTTTAACAAAGCTCAAAAATTTAGAAACACAAATTAATTAGCGTGGAAGTTATGATAAACATAAGCAAAAACACGTTGAAGCTATCGGTTTTTTACATTGCTATTCAAAGTCCAAAGTAAAAGTAGAAGAATACAAAATGAAGATTACACTTCTAATGTATCACTTTTCAAAATTTCCACTACATCCACCTTTTATGAATGTTGACATTTTGAAGCCATATGTTAGGTGTTTTGTGGACCCGCGCACTCGGTTATTTCAAAAATCCAATCATGTTACAAACTATCATTTTTTAATTCTTTCTTATTTTCCGCGAAAATTTACGATTTTTTCACTAAAGGTATGCGTCCTCAGTATTCATATAGCATGCAATAAACCAAATATTGACACGTTTGATCAATAGCGCTTTCTTAAGATTTTTTCTTATTATCCGAATTGAAACCGCCATAACTTTAGCGCCCAATAACCGAAATTAGTATCTCCAACAGATTTGAGAATGGGAATTTTTTCTCAATCCATGTACCAAAAATCGTTTATGTAGCTTAAAAAATGTTTGCACGTTTTTTCGATGGAAAACTAAAAATGTTTGTCCTTTCCTCATATATTCACTGAATTCCTTGAACAATACTTTGTGTAATAATTTCGGAATGAAGTTGTGCTAGTAAAATGTTCGAAATGATTTATTTTTGTAAACTTTTTGACATTTTCGTAACATATGCTAATGCATCTACCTTAGTAAATGTACGGTTGGTGGTGCGAATAGGCTTTCATACTTCGATTTTTTCATTCACGAGCAAATACTCGATTTAATCGAATAACGTAATTAGGCCCTAGAATCGAAATTACCATGTTCCCATCATTTCCTTTCGACGATGCGTCGACCAACCCAATATACGTAAACCATCTGAAAATATGTAAAATCTGAAGGTTCCTGCCTGCCGACATAGTAATATATTAACCTATATTGATAATTTTCTGCGTGGAAGTTCCTATCTATATCCGCAATACCTCTTCAATGGCAACAGCTCTGTAGACATGTTTTATACCCATGTCGAATACTAGATACCAAATTTCAACCATTTCGGTATGTTCCACAAACATCCCAGATGGGACAAGGGAGACTTCTCTCATATCAATGAGTGCACCCCGGTTCATATCAGCTCAATGATATGGGACCTACTGTTTATCGCCGAGTCCGAACGGCGTGTCTTAAGACACCACTTTTAGTAAAGTTTTGCATGGTTGAAATATTAAGGAAATGTGGCCAATATTACTGAGGGGTATTTTGCCATCGTTGAAAATTGTTTGATGTTGCTTGGCAGGGGAATCGAACCCACGACTTTCTGCGTGCAAGGCGGGTGTGCATACCATTGCACCACGGTGGCATGGTACGATAATGTGGCTAAAACCATCAAACCAATGCAAATTGGGTGGTACAGACCATTCTCTGCGGGAAAATATTGCGGTTACATAATGTGGCTAAAATCTTCAAAACCCCAAAAACCGGGAGGTACCTTCTATGGAGTTACATCAAAACATAGACCTATAACGACAATTCCTGACAGGAATGCTATATAATGCGGCTAAAACCTTAAAAATATCGAAAATCGGTAGCTACTGTTTTGTGGGAGCTATATCAAAGCGTGAACCTATAGGGACAAATGTTCGGGGAACGTTTTGTCCCCCAACAAAGACTAAATAGCAAATTTCTGTCATGTCGATGTCACAATATGGATAAAACCTTCAAAATACCGAAAATCGGGAGGTACCGTTATATGTGGACTATATCAAAACGTTGAGCCATACACTTGTTCCATAAGCCGAACTAAAAAAAGATCTCCAATTCTCTCTGTTTGCTGTTTCTCTTTCTGGAATACCGCGCCTTTTCATCCTTCATCCACTTGTTTGCTCCATATAAGTAAGCTGGGGCCTGACAATTTTGCGTGCACCGCCATGTGGCACGTATTTATACGCCTTTTCAGCGGTTTCATCATAGTTCATTCTTATGATATGGCTCTATAGTAGATACAGCTCGTGGTTCGTACGACGTCGATATTCGCCGTCAACGCAGATTGGCCCGTAGATCTTTCGAAGAATTTTTTGCTTGCGCAAGGTCCCAGGCTTCGGAAACATACATCAGCACGGGTAGTATCAGTGTTTTGTAAAGAGTTATTTTTGTTTGACGAGAAGTGGCTTTGTTATACCCTACACCACTATGTGGGGAGGGTATTACAAGTTGGTTTTGGCCAAAAGGTTTGTAACGAATCGAAATAATGGTCGTAGACCCATACATATAAATACCAAAATGAATGTCTCGATGAGCTGAGTGTGTCCGTCCGTCTGTCCATCTAAACCTTGTAATCACGCTACAGGTCGCAATTTCAATCCGATCGTCACCAAATTTTGGGTGTTGATGAAGGTCCCGGAGGGGAAGAAGCCTATCGATTTTGGTGATGCTCGGATAATATTCAGGGGTCGTAATGGGCAAAAAAACTTATTTGGAGAAAAAATCAACATTTTATTTCAAAGAGAATATCTCCGCTTCTATATGGAGTATATCAAAAGCAAAACCTGCTAATGAAAGTAGAAAATATCACCTTTGCAACAATGTAACGTAGGTTTTCTTTCATAGGTGGTCAAACAACGAAGATATCACAATAGCTGCTAATAGAACCCAACACTTCATTTCGGCTATTTCAATAATAATGACGAATACCACAGCTTTGATTGGGGACCTTCCAAAAAAAAACATAGTCTGACTATAAAAGTAAAAAATATAATCTTTACAATGATGTAAAGCAGGTTGGCGTAGGTGGCCAAATAACGGAGATATCGCAATAGTCGGTAATACATCCCATTTCTTTGGTACTCACGCTACACGTCGCAATTTTCATTGGATAGTCACGAAATTTTGGGTGTTAATGGGGGAAAAAACCTATTGATTTTGGTAATGGTCGGATTTTATTCAGGGGTCGGAATGGGAAAAAACTTATTAGGAGAAAAGGCCAACGTTTTGTTTCAAAGCGAATATCTCTTTTCTGTAAGAATATCTCTCTTCTGTATATCGAAAGCAAAACCTGGCAAGGAAAGTAGAAAATATCACCTTTACAACGCACTATGGGTCAAACAGTCCATTTTACTGGCCAAAAGTCAGATTTCGCACTTTGTATTTTCACTTATTTTGTGTTACTTTCTTGTAAGAAACACTTCAAATATAATAAAAATAAATTATGTTTTTGTATGAGAAATTATACCGTTACACGGCAGGTTGCCAAATATGTATTATCCAAATATCTTTAAAAACTTGTTAACGAAATATGTTTACTGGTATACGTTCAGGGTGAAACAAAATCACAATATTAGCATAAGTAACGATTTGATTAGAAAGTATTCGATATCTATTTATCAAAAATTCTCTCCTATCATCATTTATGTGTATAAATAGTTATTAAATGTGTGTTAACTTTGAATTTTCGAAGAAAGTAGAACATTTTGAGGTTATGTACGCTTTTAAAGTCTCGTCAACGTTCGGCAATGAAAGTGAAAATTGAAATTGGTTCATTAACTCGTGCCGAATGCAGAAAATTGTATGTGATTTTGCGTAAATTTGCTCGACAAGAATTATACAACTTTTTTTAGGTTACCATATTTTCCATAATATTGATTTTTTTGAAGTCAGGGTTAAACATCTTACCAAATAATGTTAGCCAAATTGGAGTCTACAGCATCCTGCTGTGTTCTAAAGCCAAATTATTTACAAATCTTTTATAAATATATACAGTTTTAGTCAAAATATGTCCCATCATACTGTGGGATTTTCAAGTTAATATTTTTAAGGCATATTCACATTAAAACTAAAACGAAACACAACAAAAAAGCTTCTGGACTTATCGGACGTCGGTGCCTTCAATTCTGTAGACAAATAACAGACCTTCCAGTTTTTGTCCCCAAAAGGTTAAGGTACCAGTTGTGTATTTGGTCCATAAAGGGTTAATTTTTTGGCCCACGTTGTTCCATTTTTCTCCCTGAATCTAAAAACGCTATATTAACTTAAACCAAATACTTGTTTTAACTTTAAGACTTTTGGCCAATAAAATGGCCCGTTTGACCTATAGTGCAACGATGTGAAGTAGGTTGTCATAGGTGGTCAAACAACAGAGATATCGCAATAGTCAGTAATGCATCCTTTTTTCCATTTTTTGTGCAATCACACTACAGGTCGGAATTTTTATCGGATCCTGACGAAATTTTGGGGGTTAATGGGGGTCTCACAGAGAAAGAAGCCTATTGATGTTTGGCGTACATCACATTTTTTCATTTTTTTATTTGAGTTGTATTGACGATGCACTTAAATACGTTTCCACAAAAGTGACCTGTATTAATGAAGACATTCAGAGACAAACTGATGGAAGCTAAAAACAAACTTAAAAATAATGATAATACTAAACATGTATACATAAATGATTTATTAAGCAAAGAATCGTTAGAGCTTTTCAACTACGCTAAATCTCTGAAAACTGTTGGGTATAATTATGTATTCACCAGAGGAAATCGAATTTTTGCAAAGAAAAGTGCCATAAATAAACCGAAAATAATTTTCCTTAAAGAGGATGTTGATGAATTGTTATTGGAAGCCACAACAACTAATATAAATGGAAGAAGGTCTAAGCGTATTGTATATCCCTCTGATGAAGATATTGATGACAATGAAATCGATGAACAAGCGGCATTTTTATCGCCTGATGAACAAAGAAACTAGATCAAGTCTTTGGAAAATATAATTATTGTTTTTTTTTAAAAAATATATCAAATAATAATGTCTAATAAAAACTATTTTAAAACTATAGATTCATTTTCTGAAAATTTTATGAGAAATTGTACATTCAATTTTAATATCTTATCTGTAAACATCAGAAGTATATCGTCTATTAGCAAATTTAATAAATTTAAAATTATGATAACAGAATTTCCAGTCCTGCCAAATGTAATAGCTATTCAGGAAACATGGTTCCAAAGTAACTTAGTACAGTTGTATAATATACCAGAATATAACGCTATACACTGCTGCCGAGAAGATGGTTATGGTGGAGTGTCCATATATGTGCGGAAAAATTTAACTTATACAGTAGAACTTTGCGAAAGTATCCGCAATGTGGAAGCTATACGTATATCGATAGATGGATTCTCAATAAATGGGGTGCCATTAAAAATTACAACTTTCTATCGATCTCCAAAATGTCATATATCAACTTTTCTAATTTATCTGGAAAATGTACTGTGTGGTCGCTGCCGTACAGCATCTGTTGTAGTTGGAGATGCTAATATAGATCTCATCAATCCACGTTGCTCTTCGGATATTTTGTCGGTTTTGTCTTCTGTAGGTTATGAACCATGTCATACGCTCGTAACACGCCCAAGTAGTATGAAATCGATAGACCACGTCTATAGCAATGGAGATAACATATTGCATGTGAATGCTATTGAATGTGACTTGTCAGATCATAACATAATATGGTGTAAAATGAAAAGTAAGCTGAAAAATATTCAAACAACGACCAGTTTTCATAAACGATATAACTATAATAATATAGCTACAGATATAAATAGATTTGCTACTAACTTCTCTTGTTGCGGAAATCCTTCATATGACATGCAGAATATTACATCAAAAATCTCTGATATTATTAAAGAAAACACAACAATCCAAAGAATAGAAGTACATTCAAAAACAAAGATAACGCCCTGGGAAAATGATAATCTGCGAGCATTAAGAAATTTTAAATCCAAACTACTGGCGAAAAGAAGAAAAAATGGTAGGGATCCAAAAACTGAATATACGTTAAAACAAATTAGTCGTATCATAAAGATTGCTAGTCAGACGAGTATGAATTTATACATGAGCTCGAATCTTGAAACATGTAGCCAAAATCCTCGGAAATGTTGGCAATTTTTAAACAAATGTCTGGGAAGAAATGAAGGACACCAAATACATTTGAGAAATGACAGGGATGAAATTATCAATGATGATACGGTCAAATGCAATACCTTCAATGATTACTTTTTAAATGTTCCTAGAGATTTAAAAAGTAAACTGAGACATACAAATGCAGACACTTTCAATCATTTTAATAGTCTAAAGCAAACATCGTTTCGATTTTCTATGGTTGATGTAAACAAAGATGAAGTTGCGGAATTAATAGCAAATATTGATGTTAACAAAAGTCCAGGTTATGACGGAATTACCGGCAAAGTTTTGAAGTCTTCAAACGATTATTTAAGTGGTCATTTAGCGTTTATATTCAACAAAATGATACAAACCTCAATTTACCCGGAAGTATTAAAAACTGCTAAAATTGTACCAATTCCCAAGTCGTCAAATTCAAGTAGTGTTAGTGATTTCCGACCAATAGCCTTGCTGCCTTTAATTGATAAAGTGTACGAAAAGATGTTATGTCACCAATTATCAACTTTTTTAGAAACGACAAGGCAAATGTGTCCTAACCAATTCGGATTTAGAAAACGAAGTGGCACACAAGAAGCGATTGTATACTTCATTAATGAAATTTGTGAAAGTTTGGATTCAAACTTTGGAGGAGTGGGAGCAGCGTTTTACGACCTATCAAAGGCGTTTGACCTGGTTGATCATTCTATACTCATAGAAAAACTACCATTTTATGGAATTCAAGGAAGAGAATTGAAATTACTGGAAAGCTATTTAAGAAACAGGAAACAATTTGTGGAAATTAATGGCGTTAAAGGAAATGTTGGATTTGTTGAACACGGTGTACCACAGGGAAGTGTATTGGGCCCCTTATTGTTTACAATTTTCTTGAATGATATATCCAGTTTGAAACTATATGGGAAACTTATTATGTACGCCGACGATATAGCACTACTTTATCCATATAATCATGAAATGGTATTGAAATGTCAAATGGAACATGATGCTGATGTTATTATGGAATACTGCCGTCTAAATCGACTTGTTATTAACTCTAACAAAACGAAAATCATTCGATTCCGTCCACGATGCCCACAACAACAGTCAACGTTTTATATTGAAATTGGGGATGAACCTATTTTTGAAAGCCAATCTCTTAAATATTTGGGCATACATTTACAAAACAATTTAACGTGGGATATACATATCGATGATTTAAAAAAGAAAATTTCTCCAGCTATAGGAATTCTACATAAGTTTAGATACAAATATGACATAAAAACAAAACTTCTTCTATACAACTCTTTAGTCCAAAGTCACCTAAACTACTTGGCACTAGTATACGCCTATAAGAAAACGATTCACTTGAAGTCATTACAAAGATGCCAAAACAAAGCTCTTAAGATTGTGTTTAACCTGCCTCGTCTATACCCTACTTATGAACTTTACAGAGATACAGCGAGAAATATCTTACCCCTGTATGGAATTTATAAGTTACAACTCCTCACTAGACTGCGGAATCCTATGCAAATGCATATATGTTTAGGATGGTCGTAGAGAAAATCTGATTAGACAGAAACTCGTTTTATTAAAAAATAAAACGAATTAGGCCCAGAAATTTTTGCATATTTTGCATATTCTGCATATCGTGCATATTTTGACATATTTGTACATATCTGCATAAAAAGAGCATATGCAAAACCATATGCAAAAATATATTCAAGGATTTGTGGTCTAAATATCCTACCAAAATGGCTGAAATTTGGTATTAAGTCTTCGTTAGGGGTATGCAACTTTACAACTGAAATCTGTCCGCATAGGTCCAAGTCTTCATATAGGCCCCATAGAACGGTACCTACCGATAATCGGTATTTTGAAAGTTGTAGCTTCAATATCCCACCGAAATGACTGAAAACTGGTATTTAGTCTTCGTTGGGGGTATAAAACACTCCACCTGAAATTTGTCCGCATAGGTCCACGTCTTCATATAGCCCCCATAGAATGGGACCTCCCGATTTTCGGTATTTTGAAGGTTGTGGCCTCAATATCCCACCGAAATGACTAAAATTTGGTATTTGGGTTTGCGTTGGGGGTATAAAACTTCCTACCTGAAATTTCTCGGTATAGGCCCACGTCTTCATATAGACCCCATAGAACGGTACCTACCGATATTCGGTATTTTGAAAATTGTAGCCTTAATATCCCGCCGAAATGACTGAAAATTGGTATTTAGTCTTCGTTGTGGGTATAACACTTTCCACCTGAAATTTGTCGGTATAGGTCCACGTCTTCACATAGCCCCCATAGAACGGTACCTCAGGATTTCTGGTATTTTGAAGGATGTGCCCTCAATATCCACCCGAAATGGCTGAAATTCGGTATTAAGTCTTCGTTGGGGGTATAAAACTTTCCAACTGAAATTTATCGGTATTGGTCCACGTCTTCATATAGCCCCCATAGAACAGTACCTCCCGATTTCTGGAATTTTGAAGGATGTGCCCTCAATATCCCTCAAAAAAGGCTGAAATTCGGTATTAAGTCTTCGTTGGAGGTATAAAACTTTCCACCTAAAATTTGTCGGCTTAGGTTCAGGCCTTCATATAGACCCCATAGAACGATAACTCCCGATTTTCGGTATTTTGAAGATTGTGGCTGTGGTTATACATTTCTCTATTTTATTGACTTGTCTGATGAGAATTTTAAACAGAACAAGTAAAAAAGTATCCGTCGGCTTTGCCGACAGAGATATACCCTCAGCCTGTATATATTTTCCCAAAAAACGTATGTATTTAGGGGTTTTTAAAAATTTTGGGCATTTGAAACGACAAAAATGTTCCTTAGGATTAGAGATCAAACGTTTTGCGGAGGAGATACTAAAAGGAATGGATCTACATTGACCATTATGGAAGTGGATCTCCAGCCACTACATAAGAAGTATGGATTTGCCTCTGAAAAATGTTTACCATCCCAATTGAGGCAGCGAATGCAAGTTGCTTCAATAAAAATCAAAGTGATTCGATAGCAGGTCTTAAAGTGAACTTATCCGAAATTTAGCATGGGAGGTTCCGGATAGAGTGGACAAATATAATCCATATTTGAACCTGATCTAAATCTAATAGATATATTAGGATGTGTAAAGTATGTACCTATTAGGCCACTCCCTTCAAGAGTTACCGTATGAACAAATTTTCCGAACATTTTTGAACTTTTGTGGGGGAGGTAACTGAAGAAGTGGACCGATATGGCTTATCTTCAAACATAAACTATGTTTGGACCAAATATTAATAAGGCCAAATTTTGGACCGAATCGGCAGATCCGTTCGAGAGTTATCTTGCGCTCCAACCACCTCACATGGTGTCATGGGGTTTTTTTTTGTAATTTTCAGGCTACTTTCTCAGGAAGTATGGACTTGCCCCTGAAAAAACTTGTACCGTCGTATGGAGGGCACTGAATACAAGTTGCTAAAACAAAAATCAGAGCGATTCGAGAGATGGCCCTAAACTGAAATTTTCCGAAATTTTGTGTGGGAGGTACCCGAAGGAGTGGACCGATTGAGTCTATATTGAAACATTATCTAAGTCTGGTACATGCCATCGGGCGTCGTATGGAGGGCACTGAATACAAGTTGCTAAAACAAAAATCAGAGCGATTCGAGAGATGGCCCTAAACTGAACTTTTCCGAAATTTTGTGTGGGAGGTACCCGAAGGAGTGGACCGATTGAGTCCATATTGGAACCTCATCTAAGTTTGGTAGAAATTACACGATGTGCAAAGTATGGACCAAATCGGTTATTCCCTACAAGAGATATCGTGCACACAAGTTTTGCGACAATATTTGAACATTTGTGGGGGAGGTACCTGATGGAGTGGATCTATATGGCCCATCTTCGAACTTAAATTGAATCTGGACAAAATATTTCGATACCCAAAATTTGAATCGATTGATCCGTTCGAGAGTTATCGTGCGCACCAGCCAGCCAGACAGACAGACGGACGGACGGACATTGTTAGATCTACTCAAAATTGTCTGAAACGTATATCGTACAAACATACTTGGGGTCTAAAACCATTATTTCGATGAGGCACGTTTTTGGTCGTATCAAAGTGTTAATACCCTCTTTAGCCTAAAGGCTGAGGGTATAAAAATTGTACACATAGACATTTTTGTACCTATTATTGAAATATTTGTTGCATAAGAAAATATGTAAAATGCATAAATTTTGCATATGCAAAAATTTATGCATTTTGCATAATTTTGCATATGTCATATGTTTCGATTGCAATGTAATCAGAAGCCAAAAATATGCCCAGTCCCAAAATTTGACATGAATCGGACCAAAAATAGGGGTTGCATAAAATTCCGCTGTCTACTCCTCACATACATGTACAAAGCCATTAATAATATTGGTCCACAGTCAATTCAGTTTGATGTTAACCAAAACTTAATTAATACAAGGAACTCTTCAAATTTACGGATAAAAAGATGCAGATTAGAAGTATCAAAACAGCGTATAGAACACAATGGTTGCTTGGAATTTAACCATGTTCCCAATCGAATTACGGCTATTTCAAGGATTTCAACATTTAAAAAAGAATTAAAATCATTTTTATCAAGTGAGGTCGGAATGCTTCTGATGTAATTTGAATATTTTTTCTTTCTTGATTTTTAATATTTTTTGAAATTTTAAAATAATACCGTTCGTATAAGATTTTGTAAACCAATTAGCCCCTATAAAGTCTTAAAGACGCTGGGGCAACATAATAAACTGTAACGAATTTTTTACGAATTAAAAAAAAAAAAAAAAAAAAAAGGCGCTAAGCTATCCCAATTTTAATATTTTGAATTTTACCAGTCAAATGCTTATGCACAGGGGTAGTGGTGTAGGGTATCACATAGTCGGCCCCCGGCTCACTTGTTTTTAGACTGCACTTTAGCAGATTCCCTTTCGACTTTTGCAAAGGTATCAGTTACTTCCTTTACCGATCGACCCATGATGTCAATGTCATCGGCATAAGCAAGTAACATATGGTTTGTATATATTGTGTCACTTCTTTTGACCTTCGCATCTCGTATAACCTTTTCCAGCAGAATGTTGAATAAGTCACTCAAGAGGTCGTCTCCTTGTCTGAAACCTCTTTTGGTACTAAACTCTCCTGAGAGGTTCTTTCCTATTTTAACTGAGGACCGAGTATCAATCAATGTAATTTTACAAAGCCGATTGAGCTTTGCAGGGATATCAAATTCAGACATGGCTTGGAATACCTTTGAAGCGACAGCCCCCTGTCGGAGGCTGCTTTGCAATAACAAAAAGGTGCTAGGTGTCGATCTGCATCTGTTGGGTCTTCTCCAGGAGTTGCCGCATGGTAAATATCTGGTCAATGGTGGATTTGCCAGGCCCAAAGCCGCATTGATATGGTCCAATCATTTTATTGACCATAGGCTTTAGTCGTTCGCGCTATATCCCTGACACTATCTTGTAGGCAATAGGGAGAAGAGTTATGCCCCTATAGTTAGAGCATACAGTCTTATCTCCCTTCTTGTGGACGGGGCACATGATACTCAGGTTCCAATCGTCGGGCATTCGTTCTTCCTGCCAGATGGTGCTAACTAGCCGATGAATACACCTTATCAGCGTGCCGCCCCCGGTTTTGAACAGCTCGGCTGGTAAGCCTTCGGCTCCTGCTGCCTTATTAAACTTCAGCCGGTTTATTGCTGTCTTTACCTTATCTTGGTCGGGCGGTATGCATTCAATACCATCTTCTGGGATTGGATCTGTGGTATGTTCGACGTCTTCGCTACTATCGGCTACCAACAGTTTGAAAAAATGTTCTTTCCATATCCTGAGCACACTATTTGTATCAGTTACCAAATTACCTTGCTGATCTCTACAGGAGGATGTGCCAGTTCCAAAGCCATCAGTGTGATGTTTCACTCTTTGGTAGAATTTTTGGACTTCAATCTGTCTCCTGTATATCTCGATTTTTTCACGGTCCCGCCTTTTCATTTCTCTCTTTTTCCTGCGGAAAAGGCGTTTCTCTTCCCTCCTTTTCACCCGATACCTCTCTCGTGCGCTACGCGTTGCTACTGATTGTAAAGTAGCCCTATATGCCGCATTTTTCTCTTCGGTAGCAGCACGACACTCCTTGTCATACCATGGATTCCTTGGTGGAGGTCTCTGGTATCCAAGTATGGATTTTGCGGCTGTTTGCATGGAGTGGGCAATGCTTTGCAATTGCGCTGATATGTTATCGGGATGAGGAGTGCTCTGATTGAGCAATTGGGCTAGTTGAGTGGAATATGCTGTGGCTATCTGTTGTGATTGCACCTTACCGATGTCTAACTTTCGTGTTGTGTCTGTTCGTACTTTGTTTGCTATGTTTAAGGGGGTGCGTACCTTTGCTGCAACAAGGTAGTGGTCCGAATCAATGTTTGCGCCTCGGAACGATCGTACATCCAACACGCTCGATGAATGTCTTCCATCTATCACAACATTATCAATTTTATTTCTTGTTTTCTGATCTGGAGACAGCCAGGTGCCCTTATGAATATCGAGATGATTAAATCTGGTACTGCTAACTACCATGTTTTTTGCAGCTGTAAAGTCTATCAGCCTCATACCATTGTCAGATGTTTCACTGTGGATGCTGAATTTCCCGACAGTTGGGCCAAAGATATTCTCCTTTCCAATTTTGGCATTAAAATCGCCTAGAATGATTTTAATGTCATGGGCAGGGCAACGGTCATATGTTTCTTCTAAGCGCTCGTAAAATATATCTTTGGTCTGTTCGTCCTTTTCTTCAGTGGGAGAATGAGCGCAAATAAAGCTGATGTTGAAGAATTTAGCTTTTATTCGAATTGCAGCAAGTCTTTCATTCACTGGAGTGAAGCTGGATACCAGATGTTTTAGTCTCCGACTAACTACAAATCCGCAACCAAACTCATGCTTTTCGTCATGGCAGCTATAATACAGTGCGTCACCTTTAGGTGTTGTTGTGACGCCTTTCCCAATCCATCGTATTTCCTGTATGGCAGTAATATCGGCCTTGTACTTTTCAAGTACGTCTGCCAGTGCGAAGACTGCACCTTCTCTATAGAGAGTGCGAACATTCCAGGTGCAGATTCGCAGATCATGGTCCTTAAAACGTTAGCGGGGTTCGTCAACTTTAGAGGGGGTTGTATTTCTTTTCTTTCGTTTTTTCATAGTATGCTGTTTTTTCTAGGGGAGGGTTACTAGCCCGACGCCCAAACCCAAGTTTTTAACGTTCTTATGGGAGAACGCGCGGCACATGTTAGCTCGCTACCTTTAGAGCCGGTCAGGACCTTGATAACTTTCATCCCCTACGTCACCCACATATCCTAATATATCTACTAGATATAGATCAGGTTCAAATGTGGACTATATTTGTCTAAGCCTTCGGGTACCTCCCACGCAAAGTTTCGGATAAGTTCACTTTAAGACCTGCTTTCGAATCACTTTGATTTTTGTTGAAGCAACTTGCCTCAATTACAACGGTAAAAGTTTTTCAGGGACAAGTCCATACTTCTTGAGAAAACTGTCCGAAAGGTGTAAAAAAACACCTACGGCGCTATTTGTAGTGGCCAAAATTTGGCTTTCGCCATATTTTGTCCAAACTTAGTTTCAGTTCGAAGATGAGCAATGCCGGTTCACAACTTCAGGTACTTACCCCAATATTTACAAATAATTTTGTAGAATATTTTGATCTGATACAATCACATTTTAAAGGAGGTTTTAAACTTTTTTGAAAAAAGGGACCAAAAAGACCAGTTTAGTGACTCGCATGAGGGTTAATTTTTTTCATAAAAAGATACGCCGCATTGTTGTCCGTAATATTGCCAAGACACTTAATTCCTAAAATGCAAGAATTCCAAGGAATCTGATGCCGAATATTTCAAAAACTGTAGAAAGGGGTGGAACTTGCCACGCCTATTTAGGTTACTTCCCGACGTAAACATTCAAAACGCCAATACACATGTCTTCTTTTTTTCCGGTCAACTTTCATAACCTGTGCGGGGTTTCTTGTAATTTAAAAAAAAGTTCAATTTTGTTGTACAGTGTAATTGTTCCACAAACATCCCAGGCGGGACAAGGGAGACTTCTCTCATATCAATGAGTGCACCCCGATTCATATTAGCTCAATGATATGGGACATACTGTTTATCGCCGAGTCCGAACGGCGTGTCTTAAGACACTACGTGCATAGAAGATTTACATGACTGAAATAATCAGGAAATGTCGCCAACATTACTGAGGCCAGACAACATCAAAATTTTCAACGGTGGCAAAATACCCCTCAGTGATGTTGGCGACATTTCCTGAGTATTTCAACCTTGAAAAACTTCTCCACAAGTGGTGTCTTAGGACACGTCGTTCGGACTCGGCAATAAAAAGTAGGTCCCATATCATTGAGCCAATATGAATCGGCGTGCACTCATTGATATGAGAGAAGTCTCCCTTGTCCCATTTGGTATGTTTGTGGAACAATTATGATATTCATACGTTTGCTAAAAATGTAGGTTGGGGGCAAAGAAATATATAAGTTATTTCAATGTTTATACGCACAATTGTCACTACGCTATAAAGGTCTTGGACTGGTCAAGGGCTACTCACCTTAAAGCTAAGTAACTAATTCAAATTGACCTCCTGAGTTTATTCAACATATGCTGGCCAAAACATACCAAAAAAAGTCTATCAAATTGTGTCCACATGTGCTTGAAAAAAGGAGCAGAATGACATCTTTGATAAAGGTCTAGCCTTTCTTTGCCTCCGAATGGGGAAGGGGAATGAAAAATATGTTTGCAGTACTTAAGAAAGTGGATGACAGAATAAAAAACTACTATTTAAAACATTATGTCAAATCAGTGCAGGCACACACACACACACACACTCCAACTCACACAACGTAAAAACAATTTTCAAATGACCAAAGAACAACATGCCAATGGACAAGATTACTAGCCAAATGAAGAGAATGGGGAGAACTGGGCGAAAGGGTTACTCGATTACAAGTTCATATTTCATTGAGCCCGGGACAACAAGTTGTCGAACAACAACACCATCAAACACAAGTAGACATAAACATTTAACTTAAGTATGTGTGAATCAGTGATGTTGTTGTCCTTGTGTTAAACCTTCTTTCCTTTTCTAACCCCTTCCAAAAAAACTTCCTTTTCCCAAAAAAACAAGTGGTACCCCACTCAAGCGATAAAAATATCAAACCGACAAAAAAGAGTTTCTTCTCCTTAGGCTAAATGGGAAAAAAGAAATATGGTTGAATATATTTACACACCATGCAAAGGAACAGAAGAAGGACATTGTCAAAGGATTTATAGCCTGTTACTGGCCTGATTTGGCATAAACAAATAAGGGCTTCAAATATTTGTTTGTCCAAAGTTGCCGAGGCCGCCACATCATGATGGTATGTGTGCGAAAGGGGTTTGTAAATGTTTCCAACCAACCAACCTCCCCTCAAAGGCAAACCAGCAACCATTTTTCATTCATGTTAAAGACACGGGGACGGACAAACCAACAACGTAAGGACGACGAAATAAAGCGCAACATATTGACATAAAAATTGTTGAAATGATTTTTTATCCTTTAAATCTACTTTTAGTGCCATTATTTAACTGCTTACTTTGTTTGAGATTCTTTTGTGTGTGTGTTTTTCTTTTGGAGGTTATTATTAAGAAGAAAGGGTTTCTTAACTGAAGTAGATCAGCGCTACCACCACCACCAACATCGTCACCGCCGGCTAAGTACTTTTTATGTTGATTTCTTTGCCAATAGTTTTGACCTTTTCTTCTACTCCGATCAAAGACGGAAGTTCATTTAAAAAATGGTGTTTCCTGTTTACTTTTCGACGCGTGCCATTTTCTTTTGTTTTGCTCCTTCCTTCTCCATACGACGAGGTAACGGAAATATTTGCAAAATTTTTATAAATTGGCTTAATGTTTGCTTAGGAAATGTTTATAAATATTTAGATTGCTGCTAGTCGTAGTAGGGATATCGTTGTTGGTGTTGTTAAAAAACAGCAACTGGGGTTGAAATAAAAAAACAGAAGAAATGAAAAAATTATGTTCTTTTGGGTGGCTTATAAATATTATGAGCATATAATGAAGACGTTTTAATTATGCAATAATTAAAATAAATAATACATACCTGCATTAATACCTGAAAAGAGAAAAACAATATGAGAAATTATTAAAATCTTAGAAAAAGAGTTCTGATGCAAAAATTCTATCGTGTTGGGCCCCATGAACAACGAAAATACATTTAGGTCACTGTTTTTTCGAAAAAAAATATATTTTTTTAACTTAGCAAATGGCTATTTTATACTGGTTGAAATGTGGAAAAAAGCATCAAAAAACGGGAAAATACTTTTCCTCGTGCTGTAGGCTGCTTAGTAGATACCAAACAGTATAATTATTTATTTTTATCAAAAGGAAATAAAATTAGCTTCCGAAAACGGGAAAGAAATCGACTGGAAAGAAATCGACTGAAAAGTAAATGAGTTATGTAATTTTTTGTGTTTTAACATGTTGATCTTTTATGCTACTCCGCCCTTACCTCCGTCCGTCTGTGGTAAACACTCCACAAAAATTGAGGTAGATACGCTGAAATTTTGGAAAGATGCGTCTTTTGTTTGGGGCAGGTTAAGTTCGAGAATGGACTATAACGGCCCACGTTTTGGCATAGCCCCCATATAACAGTACCGCCCGATTGGAGATATTTTTACGTGTTTAGCTACACGTTTTTTGCGGAATTAGCTATAAATTAACAACACGGCAGAAGTTTTACATCAGAACGCTTGAATGTTTTTTTGTCAACTTTTGAGGCACAGTGTAATCAGTCGTGTAATCAGACCTCTTAATGTCTTCTATAAATGATAGAACACCTCTCAAGGTCTCCCATTGTTAATAGAAGACTCCTTGAGACCATCTGTAATCAAAAAAGTCTTCTTTACGTAAGAAAGGATCTCCAGAGATCTTCTATAGTTAACAGAAAAATTCTTGAGGTCTTGACGCGTCTACAGTTAACAGAGGACATCTAAATGTCTTCTAAAGCTAACAGAAGCCCTCCTAAGTCCTTCTACAGCTAACAGAATATCTCCTGAGGTCTTCTATAATTAACAGAAAAACTCCTGAGGTCCACTGTGGTTAACAGAAAACCTTCTGAGGTTTTCTCTAGCCTTCTGAGGTCTACTGTAGCTAACAGAAAAACTCCTGAGGTCCACTGTGGTTAACAGAAGACCTTCTGAGGTCTTCTGTAGCTAACAGAATTTATTGTGAGATCTTCTGTAACTAACAGAAGAAAGTTTTCTACAGTTAATAGAGGACGTCTAAATGTATTCTGTAGCTAACAGAAGACATTGTGAAGTCTTCTACAGCTAACAGCTTCTTAGGTCTTCTATTGTTAACAGAAAACTTCCTGAGGCATTCTGTACCCTATAAAAGGCTTCTACAGTTAACAGAGAATGTCTAAATGTTTTCTATAGTTAACATAAAACCGATTGATGTCTTCTATAGCTAACAGAAGACCTTCTAAAGTTGCCTATACTCAACAGAAGACTTCTTGAGGCCTTCTGTAGCTAAAGTCTTCTACAGTTAACAGCGGACGCCGAAAGCTCTTCTAAAGTTAACAGAAGACTTATTGGGGTCTTCTTTATCTTACAGAAGACCTTCGAGCTTTTTCTATAGTTAATAGAAGACCTCTTGAGGACTTCTGTAATCAATTAAAGTTTTCTACAGTTAACACAAAACGTCTTCTGTAGCAAAAAAAGTTTTTTTACAGTTAACAGAGGACGTCTAAAGGTATTCTGTAACAGACAGAAAGCATTGTGGAGTCTTCTACAGCTAACAGAAGACCTTCTTGTCCGTAGTTAACCGATGACCTCTTGTGGCCTTCTGTATTCAACAAAAGTTTTCTACAGTTAACAGAGGACGTCTAAAGGTATTCTGTAGCTGACAGAAAGCATTGTGAAGTCTTCTATAGCTAACAGAAGACCTTCTTAGGTTTTCTATTGTTAACAGAAAACTTCCTGAGGCCTATAGGTAACAGAAGATCTTCTAAAGTTGTATATACTTAACAGAAAACTTCTTGAGGCCTTCTCTAGCTAACAAAAGTCTTCTACAGTTAACAGATGACGTCGAACGCTCTTCTATAGTTAACAGAACACTTATTGAGGTCTTCTTTAGCTAACAGAAGACCTTCTGAGATTGTACTTAACCGATAACCTCTTGTGGTCTTCTGTATTCAACAAAAGTTTTCTACAGTTAACAGAGGAGGTCTAAAGGTATTCTGTAGCTGACAGAAAGCATTGTGAAGTCTTCTATAGCTAACAGAAGACCTTCTTAGGTTTTCTATTATTAACAGAAAACTTCCTGAGGCCATCTGTACCCTACAAAAGTCTTCTATAGTTAATAGAGAATGTCTAAATGTTGTCTATAGTTAACATAAAACCAATTGATGTCTTCTATAGACATTCTTAAGTTGTCTATACCTAACAGAAGACTTCTTGAGGCCTTCTCTAGCTAACAAAATCTTCTACAGTTAACAGAGGACGCCAAAAGCTCTTCTAACGTTAACAGAAGACTTATTGGGGTCTTTTTTAGCTAACATAAGACCTTCTGAGTTTTTTCTATAGATAACAGAAGACATCTTGAGGCCTTCTGTAAGCAATTAAAGATTTTTACAGTTAACACAAAACGTCTAAAGGTCTTCTATAGCCAACAGAAGACATTGTGAGGTCTTCTACAGCTAACTGAAGACCTTCTAAAGATTTCTATAGTTAAGAAGAATTCTTAAGGTCTTCTGTAGCTAAATAAATATTTTTCAGTTAACGCAGGACATCTAAAGATCTTCTGTAGCTAACAGAAGACCTTCTATGTTTTTCTATAGTTAACAGAAAACTTCGTAGGGCCTTCTGTAGCCAAAAAACTCTTCTGCAGTTAACAGAGGACGTATTCTGTAGCTGACAGAAATCTTCAGTAGCTAACAGAAGACATTGTGAATTCTTCTATAGCTAACAGAAGACCTTTTTAGGTTTTCTACTGTTAACAGAAAACTTCCTGAGGCCTGCTGTACCCTACAAAAGTCTTCTACAGTAAACAGAGAATGTCTAAAGGTCTTCTATAGTTTACATAAAACCGATTGAGGTCTTCTATAGCTAACAGAAGAATATCTAAAGTTGTCTATACTGAACAAAAGACTTCTTGAGGCTTTATGTAGCTAACAAAAGTCTTCTACAGTTAACAGAGAACGTTGAAAGCTCTTCTACAGTTAACAGAAGACTTATTGAGGTCTTCTTCAGTTAACAGAAGACCTTTTGAGTTTTTTCTTCTGTAATCAATTAAAGATTTCTACAGTTAACTCATTGTGAGGTCTTCTACAGCTAACAGGAAACCTTCTAAAGATTTATATAGTTAACACAAGGCTTCTTAAGGTCTTCCGTAACCAAAAAGGTCTTTTAGAGTTAACGAAGGACATCTAAAGATCTTCTGTAGCTAACAGAAGACCTTATATGTTTTTCTATAGTTAACAAAAACTTCGTAAGACCTTCTGTAGCCAAAAAAAGTCTCCTGCTGTTAACAGAGGATGTATAAATATCTTCTATAGCTAACAGAAGACGAGTCGAGGTCTTCTATAGCTAACAGAAGACCTTCTGAGGCTTTCTATAGTTAACAGAAAAGGCTTTTACCGTTAACAAAGGGCGTATAAAGTTAACAGTAGACATCTCAACGTCTTCTGTAGTTAGCAAAATACCTTTTGGCGTCTTCTATAGTTAACAGAAAACCTATTGAGGTCTTCTTTAAATAACGGAAGACCTCTCCAGGTCCTCTCTAGTTAACAGAAGACCTCTATGGCCTTCTATATATAGTTAACAAAAAACTATTTCGTATTTCTATAGATAACAGAAGACTATTGCAATCCTCTATAATTAACAGAAGAACTCTTGATGACTCTTACACATTTCGACATTAAACAGAAGACCGATGGAGGTCTTCTATTAACAAATCATTTGAATTTAACAGATCTTGAGATTTTCTATAGACGACATCTTCCGGTCTTCTAATGTTAACATAAGACCTCCTAAGGTCGACTATAGTTATCAGAAGACATCTTGTGGTCTTCCAAAGTTAACAGAAGACATATTGAGATCTTTTGTAGTTAAAAGAAAACTGCAGATGTATTCTATAGGCAAAATGGGCAAAATGTATAGATAGAAAAAATCTATGTATGCCAAGTGGGAAACCGCCGAGATACAACTTATCAGTATGCATTTCCCGTCGATTAACAGTGGTATCCCGTGATATTTGCCTAAAATAAGGCCTCCGTTAGAAAGCGACAATGGACTGGTCCTAAAAGTTATTTTATTCAATCCTAGGAAATCATCAGAGTAGCATATTGGTAGCTGAGAAAATATAAAGTTCCAAATCGTACACCATGAGCGAGGGCGCTCCCTCCAGGCTCAGAGCAGACTGACATAGTTCGCCATACAAACCTCAGCGACCTCATAGTCAGAGAACTAACAGTCATTTACAGTTGACAGAGAACGTCTAAAGATCTTCTGCAGCTAACAGAAGACCTTCTAAGTTTTTCTATAGTTAACAGAAAACTTCGTAAGGCCTTCTGTAGCCCAAAAAAAGTCTTCTGCAGTTAACAGAGGATGTATAAATGTCTTCTGCAGCTAACAGAAGACCTTGTGAGGCTTTCTATAGTTAAAAGAAACCTTCGTGAGGCCTTTTGTAGCCTTCTACAGTTAACAGAGGGCGTATAAAGTTAACAGTAGGCATCTCAACGTCTTCTGTAGTAAGCAAAATACCTCTTGGGGTCTTCTACAGTTAACAGAAAATCTATTGAGGTCTTCTATAAATAAGGGAAGACCTCTCCAGGTCCTCTATAGTTAACAGAAGACCTCTTTCGCCTTCTATATATAGTTAACAGAAAACTATTGCGATCCTCTATAATTAACAGAAGACCTATTGATGACTCTTATACATACCAGAACACATTTCGACATTAAACAGAAGACCGATGGAGGTCTTCTATTAACAGAAGTTCATTTGTGGTATTCTATTAACAGAAGATCATTTGAGGTCTTCTATAATTCACAGAAAATCTCTTGAGGTCTTCTATAGACGATATCTTGCGGTCTTCTAATGTTAACATAAGACCTCCTGAAGTCGATTATAGCTATCAGAAGACATCTTGTGGTCTTCCAAAGTTAAGATAAGACCACTTGAGGTCTTTTATAGTTAAAAGAAGACTGCAGATGTATTCTATAGGCAAGAGTCTTTTTCAGATCTTTTATGGTCAAAATGTATAGACAGAAAAAAATCTATGTATGTTAGTAGCGGTCAAATAGGAAACCGCCTAGATACAACTAATCAATGTGTATATCCCGTCGATTAAAAGCTGTGCCCGCGTTAGTTGCCCGACATCAGGCCTCTGTTAGAAAACGATAATGGACTGGTCCTAAAAGTTATTTTATTCAATCCTAGGAAATGACTAGAGAAGCATATTGGTAGCTTAGAAAATATAAAGCTCCAAATTGTAGACCGTGAGCGACGGCGCTCCCACCAGGATCAGAGCAGACTGACATAGTTCGCCTGAGGTTCGCCGTACGAACCCTAGCGACCTCATAGTCAGAGAGCTGACATGGAAAGGCAATAGATTAGTCGGTGAGCACAAACGGAAAAAGTGGCTTGAGTATATGCAATATTGGCACCGGTAGTAGTAATTTGTGGACAACGGCTAAGGCGTTATCGAACCATGGGAAAGAAATGATGTGCGGGTTATTTTAACATAGCGATCGGGCGAAGAGAAGTGTTTTGCGTAGACACCAGCCGAGTTTTGCGTAGACACCACTACAGTTGTTTTTATCCGAGACGCAAAATCATCCAAATCGCTTGTACCTGACGGAATTTTAATGGTGATGCTAAGGCTGATAGATGAATCAGGAGGCGAGTATGTAAGAAAAGTTTTGACTTATCGTTAGCAACCCTAATAATTCCGAAACCTGGAAATGGGCAGGTTGGTCCCTCTACTGAATCCTGACAAGGCTTTGAGCAAAAGTGAATAACGCAAGCCTATCTCACTTTTGTCGACAGTAGCAAAGATTGAGAGAGATTGAGGCATTAGTCCTACCCATCCTCGTTGCGGATTATAAACGCGGGTTCCAGAAGCAGCATAGTACCACAACAGCACCGCACGCCATTTTACAACAGAACATGTCTTGTCACAAAACAATGATGGTAATTTTGGAACTGACTAAAGCATTTAATCACTACCCTTCGACTGTGTTTGAACGTTGGGCCATAAAGTATATGTGTGATCATTTCAGACACAAGAATTCAGAAGCTAAAAGAGTGAAACAGGGAATTCCCCCAATAGGTGGCATATCAACGAAACTGTTTAACTTCCAACTTTCTGAAATCCATCGCTTAATCACCTTGAGGTTTTCTATAGACTTGTTGACCTGAATACAACGATAAAAACAAACAAACATTGTTTTCCTTTGAGCTGCTTGTTTTCATCAAAGGAAAGGAAGGACTCATCCACTATTTAATTAAAGGTACATCTTATTCCCGATCAAAAGCACCAACTTCCTATTGAAATTGAATAAAAAGAAAAACGGAATTTGACATACTGCCCATACCAGCTACCAATCATGCCTTTTGAATTTTCCCAAAGGCGGTAGTGTATTGGTGGTGGTTAAAAAATTCATTATGGGCATTTAAATGTTTTTCCAAGGGCTGTTCTCTGGCTGATAACATTTAAAAAATGGTTGAATAGCTGGACGCATGTGTGGGTCTTATTTTTTGCATTCAAAACAATTTCTCAATCGTTTTTTATTCGGAGGGTGGTGGGTGACTCTGTCAAAAGCAATTATTCAAAAGTGCTAGTCGCTCGATGGCAGGATGAAGATTTTAGTCAGATTAATGTTGGTTTAAAATCTTGTTATGTTATGTTTATTTTGAGATATGGGCAACTGTGGGCGCCTAGGGCTTAAAAGCGAGTATGAAAGTTTTACGCTTCAGTGGCTTATTTGAATGGCTTGTTTGCCTATCGGCTGGTATTTTTTGACCAATGCCCAGTTTCTGTTTTATGTTGTTTGTCCTTTGCAGACTTGCTTACGGCATCCATGTCAATGGGAAATTAAATTGAAAATTTAATGTGATTTTGTTATTTTTTCGTTTGCCCTTATTTGATGTTATCGGAATTAGGCTATTTATACTATTGATGAAATATGCTTTGGGATAGAGAATAGGAAAAGCTATTAAAGGAAAGGAATCTTGTAGTACATTTTCATATATACTTAATTGTTTCGATATTCCAGAAATTTCTTCACAATTTAATCCTTACTTCCTCTTCATTATATAGCCCGAATGGATTACCGAAAGCCAACCTTTAAATTTTAAATCCCCATTTTATCGCTTTAAAGGACATTTAGTACGAAAATATGTCTTTAATTGAAAAAAAAAAAACAAAATTTAATTGATTATAAATTCTACTTCCCCCTCCTCAGTTTTGTTAACATTGCAAATTCAAGGAAGCCAACAATTGAATAAGAAATTTTCTAAAAATCAACAACATCTATTCAATTTTGGAATAAATAAAAATCAATCAACAAATATAAAATGTCAACAACACTACACTAAACATTCGCAACAAAGAAAGAAAGGATAAAGACATATGGCCAGAAAAAACGAATTTCGTATAAAAATTGGTGGGGGTGGAGAGAGTCATGCCAGTAACAAAAACACGCATATTCTCAACTAACAACGAATAACAATTCAATTTTTATTGACAATATTTGTTAACATACGCACGACTTATTAACAGAAGACCACGGGTCTGGGGAAAAAGGATTGAATGGTCGCTTGAAAGTTCACATAGTCGTCCTGCATTTTTCAATTGTATTGCTGTGTTCGCTGTTGTGCGAAATGAAGGAAAATTACAAACTAAATACCAACCAAGTGGAAAACAACAACAACATCAGTTTACCATACAAATATAATTTTTTGCATGATTTCCAATTGTCGAATGTCGGAGAAAAGGGTATGCGTACGCAAAGTGCATGCGAAAGTAGCTAAAAGAAGAATATTGAATGAATCAAAATGTCAACATTTTAAAGGTCATATATTTTACATTTATATTTAAGTTTTAATATTTGATTTTTATTAATTTTCTCGTTTAGAGTTAGAAATTTTAGAAATTTTTTTGCAAGTGAAAAAGGAAACCCAAGTTCTCGAACCCACACAGTCACCAAATTATGTGACCTGGTTTCGCTGTTAGTTGAGCAGCTCTTCAGACATATCGACTGTGGAATGGCTTCTCTGCCCTAGAACTTTTAGTTTTTCAAATGCAAATGTCTTTTTTTATACAATAACGGATATTTGGCCCTTGAATTGTATTTCTTTATGGCAAACGCTTTTTTTGCGCTGCATTTGAAGTTATAAGTTTTTTTTTTGTTTTTTGAAATTTTGCCTGTTAGGGTTAATATTTAATATTATATATTTTTTGCATTTCATATTTATATTTGATATTTAATATGTTATATTTTATATTTCATATTTGATATCTTATATTTCATATTTTATACTATATATTTTATATGTTATATTTTATATGTTATGTTTTATATTTCATATTTTATATTCCATATTTTATATTTTATAAAATTCAAATTTGTAGAAAATATTAATATTGAAGAAAGTGGGCGTGGTTGGGTTGGGTTATTGGGTTGGATTATTACGAACATTCCAAAAAAAGAATTATCCAAATCGGTCCAGCCGTTCTCAACTGATGCAATTACCAACGGACGACATTTGATTTTTATTTATATAGATTTTATGTTTTATATATTTTATATTTAATATTTTATATATTTTATATTATATATATCTAATATTTTATTTTTTATATTTAATATTATATATTTTTTATTTTATATGGTATATTATATATACATATATTTTATATTTTTATATTTATTATTTTATATTTTATGATTTATATTTTGTATTTTATATTTTATTTTTTACATTTTATATTTTACATTTTATATTTTAATTTTATATTTTAATTTTATATTTTATATATTTTACATTTTATACATTACATATTTTTATACCCTCAGCCTTTAGGCTAAAGAGGGTATTTACACTTTGATACGACCAAAAATGTGCCTCATCGAAATAATGGTTTTAGACCCCAAGAATGTTTGTACGATATCCGTTTCAGACAATTTTGAGTAGATCTAGCAATGTCCGTCCGTCTATCTGTCTGTCTGGCTGGCTGGTGCGCACGATAACTCTCGAACGGATCAATCGATTCGGTTCAAATGTTGGGCATCGAAATATTTTGTCCAGATTCGATTTAAGTTCGAAGATGGGCCATATAGATCCACTCCTTCAGGTACCTCCCCCACAAATGTTCAAAAATTGTCGAAAAACTTGTGCGCACGATAACTCTTGAAGCGAATAACCGATTTGGTCTATACTTTGCACATCGTGTAATTTCTACCAAACTTAGATGAGGTTCCAATATGGACTCAATCGGTCCACTCCTTCGGGTACCTCCCACACAAAATTTCGGAAAAGTTCAGTTTAGGACCTGGTCTCGAATCGCTTTGATTTTTGTTTACGCAAGTTGTATTCACTGTCCTCTATACGACGCTGTAAGTTTCATTAGGGGCAAGTCCATACTTCCTGAGAAAATAGTCTGAAAGTTACAAAAAAACCCTATGACACCGTGTGTAGTGCTTTTGTGCACGATAACTCTTGTAGGGAATAACCGATTTGGTCCATACTTTGCACATCGTGTAATTTCTACCAAACTTAGATGAGGTTCCAATATGGACTCAATCGGTCCACTCCTTCGGGTACCTCCCACACAAAATTGCGGAAAAGTTCAGTTTAGGACCTGGTCTCGAATCGCTTTGATTTTTGTTTACGCAAGTTGTATTCGCTGTCCTCTATACGACGCTGTAAGTTTCATTAGGGGCAAGTCCATACTTCCTGAGAAAATGAAAGTTACAAAAAACCCTATGACACCGTGTTAGTGGTTGGAGCGCAAGATAACTCTGGAACGGATCTGCCGATTCGGTCCAAAATTTGGCTTTCGTAATATTTTGTCCAAACTTAGTTCAAGTTCAAAGATAGATTATATCGGTCCACTCCTTCCGGTACCTCCCCCACAAAAGTTCGAAAATGTTCGGAAAATTTGTGCGTACGATAACTCTTGAAGGGAGTAACTGATTTGGTCCATACTTTGCACATTATGAAATTTCTACCAGTATGGACTCAATCGGTAAACTCCTTCGAGTACCTCCCACACAAAATTTCGGAAAAGTTCAGTTTAGGACCTGCTCTCGAATCGCCTTGGTTTTTGTTGTAGCATCTTGTATTCACTGTCCCCTATACGAAGGTAAAAGTTTCCTCAGGGGCAAGTCCATACTTCCTGAAAAAATAGCCTGAAAGTTGAAAAACAAACCCTATGACACCATGTTTATGGGTGGAAGCGCAAGATAATTCTCGAACGGAAGTGCCGATTCCGGCCAAAATTTGTTTCCAAACTAAGTTTAAGTTCGTAGATAAGCCATATCGGTCCACTCCTTCAGGTACCTACCCCACAAAATTTCAAAAATATTCAGAAAAATTGTGCGCACGATAACTCTTGATGGAAGTGACCGATTTGGTCCATACTTTACACATTCTCATAATATCTACCAGATATAGATGAGGTTCGAAT
This sequence comes from Musca autumnalis, assembly GCF_047663935.1. Taxonomy (NCBI): domain Eukaryota; kingdom Metazoa; phylum Arthropoda; class Insecta; order Diptera; family Muscidae; genus Musca; species Musca autumnalis. Next base: position 196,516,109 of record NW_027411755.1, read on the forward strand.
ATGGACTATATTTGTCCACTCCATCCCGTACCTCCCACACAAAATTTTGGATAAGTTCACTTTAAGACCTGCTATTGAATCACTTTGGTTTTTGTTGAAGCAACTTACATTCGCTGCCTCAATTACGATGGTAAAAGTTGTTTTAGGGGCAAGTCCATACTTCTTGAGAAAACAGCCCGATTGGTGTAAAACCCCCTATGGCACCCCATGGTCTATTTCGATCCATTCCGTTAAGTACCTTTTCCGCAAAATTTTTGAACTTTAATCCTAATCAACATTTAAGTTTTTTGTGAAAAAAGTGTTTCAATTTGCACAGGCTGAGGGTATATCTCTGTCGGCAAAGCCGACTGATACTTTTTTACTTGTTTATTTTACATTTTATCTATATATATGAAAGAGCTTAGTGATGACGGAGTGAGTGAGTGAGTCAGTGACATGTATATCATCGCCCAGACGAAACCGCTGAAGCTAGAAAGTTGAAATTTTGACTGTGGGTTGCTGTTGGTGTGTAGGGGTGAGATAAGGCTGGGTTTTTGGAAATTCGAACTAGAAGGGTACGAAAAGTATTAAAAGGTAGTAAATATGGTACCCTTTGTATTAGTCAAACGGGAAGAGCTGGAATTCTGAAATTTGGAATGAGGGTCACTGATGGAGAGTAAGAAAGACGTACCAATGGGTTTTTGGAAATTCGACCTATAAGAGTACTAAAAGTTACTAAATTAAGTACCAACTGTATACTTTCAACGGATATAGCTAGAATCTTGGAATTTGTTATGAAGGGAAGGTAGGGAAGTGGTGTTTATAAAATGGTTTTGGAAATTAGTACTCAGGTGTACGAAAAGTTCTAAATGGTACTAAATTTAGTACAATTTGGATTTGGGTGAACGGATAGAGCTGGAAACCAGAAATTTGGAATTAAGATTTTGGGCGGAAAATTGGATTGAGATATCGAGGGAATTTTGGAAATTCGTACTTATGGGCACGAAAAGTACTAAATGGTACTAAATTTAGTACAATTTGGAGTTGGGTAAACGGATAGGGCTGCAAACCTGAAATTTAGCATTAGGATTACTAGTGAGGTGTAGGATTGAGATATTGAAGTAGCTTTGTAAATTTGTACTTATATGTACTAAATTTGGTACAATTTGGATTTGGATAAATGGATAGAGGCGGAATACTGAAATTTTAAAAAATGATTACTATTGGAGTATAGGATTAGGTAGTTTTGGAAATTCGTACATATGTGTACGACTAGTACTTAACGGTACTAAATTTGAGACAATTTCGATTTGGGTGAACGATAGAGCAGCAAACCTTTAATTTGGAATTAGGATTACTGTGAAGTGTAGAATTGAGATAGATATGTAGGTATTTTTGAAAATTCGTACTCATTGAACGGATAAAGATGGAATTCTAAAATTTGGAAATAAGATTACTGTTAGAGTATAGGATTGAGGTATTTTTGGAAATTCGTACTTATTGCGTACGAAAAGTACTAAATGGTACTAATTTGGTTTTGGGTTAAGGAATAGAGATGGGATCCTGAAATTTACTGATTACTGATAGAGTGTAGAATTGAGATAGTTTTTTGAATTCCGTACTTATGTGTACGGAAGGTACCAAATGGTACTAAATTTGTTACAATTTGGATTTGGGCGAACAGATAAAGCTCGAAATTTGGAATTAAGATTACTGTTGGAGTGTATTATTGAGATATGGAGGTATGTTTGGAAATTCGTACTTAAAAGGTACTTGGATATAAATTGAATTCTGAAATTTGGAAATAAGATTACTGTTGGAGTATAGGATTGAGGTAGTTTTGGAAATTCGTACGAAATTTGGTACAATTTGGATTTAGATGAACGGATAGAGCCTGAATCGTGAAATTTGAAATTATAATTACCGTTGCATGGAGGAGTGAGACAGATTTCGGAAATTCGTACTTTTGGGTACAAAAAGTACTATATGATACTAAATTTGGTACAATTTGATATGGGTGAACGCATCGAGCTAAAATCCAGTTATATAGAATTAAGATTACTGCTGGAGTGGAGGATTGAGATAGTTATTGAAATTCGTACTTTCGTACGAACAGTATTAAATGGTACCAAATTTGGTATATAAATAAAGGTGAAATTCTGGTACTAAAGTCGCTGTTGGTGTGTAGGGTTGAGATATGGATGTGGTTGTGGATATATGTACCATAAGTGAACGAAAACAATAAAAGCCACAAAATTTGGTTCAAATTGTTCAGAAAAAACTGGAAATGAGTATCGCGCTTGGGATATAGTTTTGGTTATAGCGATGTAATTTCTGAAACGTATACATATTATAAGTACATAAATTGATATAGCTGGAATTCCGAATTATTTATTAGGGTCTATGTTGGTGTTCAAATAAAGAGTTTTTGAAATGCTTATAAATTCTGAAATTAGGTATGGTGGTAGCTAAGGACTGGTTTATAGAGTTGGTATTGGAAATACGAAAAGTACAAAATGGTACTAAATTTGGTGTTGGGTAAAGCTGGAATTGTATAATTAGTGTGCGAAAAGTACAAAAATAAGGAATAGAAGTGATTTATTATTTCTTTGTCAGGTTCACTGTTAGAGGTGGTAGTACAATATGTGTACTAGAAGTATTAAATAGTGATAAATATTGAAGCACTGGTATTGAGAATATTAATGTAAATCCGCCTTTAATATGTATTGAATGTTTCTACATGTAATACCATGGATTTTTAAAAATGTACTGAATAGTGTACTACTGCTTTCATGTTAGCGCGAAGGCGGTTTCTAAATAATGCACTGAAATCAAAAAATTCAAACGTATCTTTTGAATTTTTTCTATTCTGAACGTTTTAGAAAGTACATTTGAAAACGTAGATTCATGCGACTATTGTTTTACAAGAAGGTTTTTATCCCATTGAGAAAAATGAAATTTTCATAAATTTTTTAAAAGAAATGTGCCAAAATTTTGTAGAAGATTTTATTTTCAACACACACACCTTGAGCTAATTTCGGATCTTTTTTTCTTTGTTTGCTGAAAAATATTGCACAGTATTCTGACAAATGACCGCCTACGAAACACTGTTTTTACTAAAACAATTTGCGGTGCCCACTGTAGCTCGAAAACGAATAAACCGATCAGCACATGTTTTTGTGGGATCATTAAAAACCTAATAATCTTGTAATCTTGTACTTAAGCGAAGCGAAATTAAAAATATCAATTTAAAAATAAAAATGTGAACGGTCAAACTTAAAATTTCAATTTTAACTAAAAAAATGAATAGTTTTTTCGCCATAAATCCGTCAAAAAACCTTAAAAATTCTCTCGCTTAAGCACAAGTTTTTTATATGTTTAATAATCCAACAAAACCATTTGAAGATCGGATCATCCGTTTTCGAGCTACCTCATTCAAAAATGCCATTTTAAGAAAACCGCGTTTCAAACACTCTCGACTGAAGGTAGTCGGTTTGGTCTAGCGGAGGTGTCCAAGGATCGAATGATAAAATAACTTGATTCATTAGACGTTAAAAAAAGCTGCGGATCAGATAAGATTAAGCCAAAGATGATGTTAATAAGAAAATCTGCGGTAGCTGATGTTCTCACCAACATTTTTAACAAAATGATTGGAAGTGGGAAATATCCAGATTGTTTAAAGATTCACAGAGTAATACCAGTACCTAAAAAAATCCATTCAAATAATGCCAATGACTATAGACCAGTGGCGGTGTTATCGGTGATCGATAAAATATTTGAGAAGCTTATTTACGAGCAAATGTCTTCATACCTTGATGAGAAGAAAATTATATATGTGGAGCAGATTGGATTTAAAAAAGCATCTGGATCAGATGAAGCGGTTTTTAACGTTATTGAATATATATGTAAGGGTTTGGATTCTGGCGGTAAAGGAGTAGCTGGAGTATTTTTTGACTTTACCAAAGCATTCGATCTTGTGGACCATAGCATTCTCGTGAAAAAGTTGGAACATATAGGTTGTAATCGAGACACCATGCTGTTTTTTGAGAACTTTTTAAGCCGTCGGTACCAATATGTACAAATTGAAGGAGAAGAGAGTTGTTTGCTACCAGTCAATCATGGTGTTCCTCAGGGTAGCGTGCTGGGCCCTCTTTTATTTAAGGTTTATATAAATGATTTGAAAAACATCCCATTTAATGGGAAATTGATAATGTTTGCAGATGACGTATGTCTTTTTTATAATTACAAGGATGATAAAGTACTTCGCACACAAATTGAATATGACGCTGCTATCTTGGCGGAGTTTGCAAGGTTGAATTATTTAGTGCTAAACTCTTCAAAGACAAAATTCGTGAGATTTAAACCACATCAAACCGGAGATACTATGTCGGTGTTTATAAATGGGGTCCCTGTTACGGAGTCTAAATCGGTAACATACCTTGGTCTTATTATGCAAAACAATTTGTTATGGAATTCGCATATTGAGAAATTAAAGACAAAAGTTTCATCTGCCACGGGAATAATGCGCAAATTTAATCATGTTTTGGATACAGAGAGTAAGTTAATGATATATCATGCACTGATACACTCTCACTTGACGTACCTCCCAGGAGTCTATGCTTGCAAGAATAGCAGATCATTGAAGGAATTGCAACGGGCCCAAAATAAAGCACTAAAGATTGCAACAAACAAACCAAGACGATACCCCACAATAAGACTTTACAAGGATAAAGTTAAAAATGTCCAATACGAGGCTTATACAAGCAACACATATTAAGATATGTTTATAAATCTGTCTATTTGAATGGTTCTGGATTAATGGTTTTCAATAGAAACTATGGCAGAACTCGGCAGTCTGAGCAGTTACGAGTAGCGAGATGCAGATTTGAGATCACAAAACAAAGAATTGGTTTTGCTGGATCAAGTGAGTTCAACGATTTACCTGAAATCTTAAAGAATTGCAATAGCATATCTTCTTTTAAATATAAATTAAAGAAGTATTTATTAGATCGTGTTGACACACTTCTAGCATGAGTTTACCACTCTATTACATAATATGTAAATTATGTTCATACAATAATTTATTCAGCAAACTTAAAAACAAAATAAACATCGAAGACAAATCCAACGTAGTTTATCGCATTAATTGTAAGGGTGACAAGTCCAACATATGCCAGAAGGTATATGTTGGCACTACTAAAACCACGTTGAAGACCAGAACATCATCACACAAATCAGATCTAAAAGCTCGAAACAAACCAATAGAACAAAAAACAGCGCTTGCAACGCACTGCACTCTCACAGGACACGTCCCTGATTTTGATGACATAAAAATTTTAGCTCAAGAGAACAATTACCATAAACGCTTCACTCTTGAGATGTTGCACATAATAAACACACCCACTAACAAACGATTAAATTATAAAACGGACACCGACAATTGCGCTCAGATCTATAGACATTTGGTAAACAAATACAGATATGAAAAACCTTTAGTTAAAGATAGTACTTTGGACTGTAAACAGCCATTACTCTTCCTTTAAGTAAGTTTTAAGTACACCTCACTTTTGTAAAACATTTACAAATTGTAATAATTGTAGTTCCCTGAAGATGATTGGAGAATCCAATCGAAATGTTGGAAACAAATAAAGCTTGGAAAAATTAAACATCAAGTCTTTTACTTAAAAAGCCTATAGCCTAACAATACAACAACAGAAGAAATTAACAGAAGGCAAACTATTGGAAAAATACCAAACAATTTTTTTTATATGTATATATAAATTTTGTTTGTAATTTATAGTTGTCAGTTTTGCCCCTATAAAGCCTTAAGGCGCTGGGGATTTATAGTAACAATGAATAAAGAATTATGAAAAAAAAACTTCGATTTTACATACAAATCACAATAAATTTTCTCTTTCTTACGCTCATATCTCAGCTAATTTTTGTCCGATCGACTCGAAATTTTTGCAACATATCCTATTCTGCTTTAAAATGTACTTTAAAATGAGCCAATACAAATATTCGATTTTGTAACATTTGTAAGTGGCCATAACCCCTTACGTAACATTTTTTGAATAAATGCTTTCTACATTTTGATATCATTAATGCCGAAACTACAGATACTTCGGTTGGAAAATGTGGATAAAATCTTCAAAATACCCGTACCGTCCTATAAAACGTGGACTGAAATTTGAATTGTGGGTCGCACAGTGTTGCCGCTTCCATACAAAGGTGGACAAAAATAGAAGGAGTTGACCTAGGTTGATGAATTTTTGCACAAGTTTATATAAGGGCATAGGAATGAAAAATTTCAACTTTGGTCCATATCGGTTCCGATTTGGATATAGCCCCCATATATATCATTCCCCGATTTTGCTATAACTCGGTCAATTTTGATCGAATAGCCTTCAAATTTAATATGTGTTATTTTCTTATGCCCCTGAATAGCTACACCGATTTTCACAAAAATCGGTGCAGTTTTGAATATAGCTCCCACATATATCTTTCCCCGATTTTGCTATAACTCGGTCAATTTTGATCGAATAGACTTCAAATTTAATATGTAATATTTTCTTATGCCCCTGAATAGCTACACCGATTTTCATAAAAATCGGTGCAGTTTTGAATATAGCTCCTACATATATCTTTCCCCGATTTTGCTATAAATCGCTAAATTTTTGATGAATAGCCTTCAAATTTAACATGGGATGTTTCCTCAGGTCACTGGTCAGTTTTACCGATTTTAATTTGATTTCGCAAAAATCGATACAGATTTGGATATAGCTTCCATATATCTTTCACCGATTTTGCTATCAATCGGTAAATTTTTGGAAAATATCCTTCAAATTTAACATGGGATGTTTTCTTAAGCAATTTTTAAATTTCACCGATTTTGACAAAAAATCGGTTTAGATTTAGATATAGCTCTCATATATATTTTCGGCCGATTTTATGTATTCGATGCACTAAACACGCAACGTATGTGAGATATTGATTAAATTTGGAAAATATGACGTAATTATCCGTAATTGAGTTACATCGGGCAAAATTATATGTGGAAGCCATATTCAAACCTGAACCGATATGGACCAAAGTTGATATTTTTCATTCCTGTGCCCTTATAAGTACTTGTGCAAACATTCATCAACCTAGGTCAACGGTAAAACTGAACAGGGGCCTGAGGAACCTGCCATGTTAAATTTGAAGGATATTCATCAAAAATTGAGCGAATTATAGCAAAATCGGGGAAAGATATATATGAGGGCTATATCCAAATCTGAACCGATTTTTACGAAAATCAGTTAACCTATTCAGGGACTTAAGAAAATACCACACATATTAAATTTGAAGGCTATTCGATCAAAATTGACCGAGTTATAGCAAAATCGGGGAAAGATATATATGAGGGCTATATCCAAATCTGGACCGATTTTTGTGAAAATCGGTGTAGCTATTCAGGGGCATAAGAAAACAACACATTTTAAATTTCAAGACTATTCGATCAAAATTGAACAAGTTGTAGCAAAATCGGGAAAATATATATATGGGGGCTATATAAAATCTGAACCGATATATCTCAGAAGGTTGCAGGGATGGGCAGAATGTTTTTACACATTTCACTTCGGAAGAGATGTTCAATTAACGGAAATCAAGAGCCAAGGTGGCAATAGGTGGCAATCAAAATATATACTCTACGAAATATTAAGAATTTATACTTTTTTTTATCAAATTTAAATTTTTAGTTCTTAATAACGGTACTTTGTCCATGTGCAATTGAGGTCAACTTTCTGCACTAAATTTTTTTATTTATAGCCCACCCATCAAATCCCCATCCAAAACTTTTAATATGATCAACAAACTTTTCAGAAAATGTTATTTTAAATGTCGTCTAATTTTCATATGATTATCGCTTTAGATTATCTGGGAAATATTTTTCATATTTAAAGAGCTATAACTTCATTATGGATGCACATATCGACAAAATTCTTTCAGATTCGTTGTATCGGATTTGTTTACTGTATGAAAAAAAGCATAAACATATGTAAAAGTTAACATCACATTTTTTGATTTTTGTCCACGCGGCAACACTGTGGGTCGCTGTTGATACGTAGAGGTGTGATAACGTCTTTTTTGGCAATTCGAACTAAAGGTATACGAACAGAACTTAAATAGGAATTAGTACATTAACATTTTAAGTGTCCACCATTTTCATATTAAATATTGTTTATTTCTATATTATTCCCTTTCCGCATACGAAGTAGCGGGCATTTTGCTAGTATTTTATATTTTGTATTTTATTTTTTATATTTTACATTTTGTATTTTACAATTTATAAATTATATGTTATCTTTTTTATATTTTGAATTTTATATTTCATATTCTATATTTTACATTTTATATTATAGATTTATGCATGAACTCACTAAACATCTTCTGTTATAAAATATTCGCATTAGTTAAGAAAACATGCTAAAATGAGGCAAATATGTACGAATAATATTTGTTTTTTGTCCTGTCGATAAAGGATAAAAAATAATAGATTGAAAATTATGACGATGATGATGACAGTGATTGTCTATACATACTGAAGTCAAAATCATAAGATGATTACAGTGGCTTGCCAAGATAAATAACATTCCAATGAACTTTACGTTACCAAAATAAATATTTATTCAAATGGAATAAAAGAACATGCGAAATATTTTGGATTATGGGTTCGAATGTAGCAATATCGTCACAATGGCAAATTTTCCTTTTTAAACCATAAAACTTATTACAAAATATTAAACCAAATTTTCCAAGATTTTAGTCGCATTGTAGCTACCATGGAGTTTAAAATGAAAAATATTAGGACAGGGTTTTTAAATCAATAGTCAACTGATATTGTCAATAAAATTAGTATTATCTTACCCCCATTCAAAATATCAACCCTTTTTTGTTGGCTTTAAATAAAAAGCGTATCTATTTTCGTTCATCCCCGTTTTTTGCTAGTTACGCCCCAACATGACAATAACGGAAATTCCGTAAGCATTGTTTGCGGTTTAAAGTATTATCACCCGCACGCACCATCATTTTGCAACGGCACCCCACCATGGCTAATTGGTTTAAATTGTAACTCATGAGCGATTTTTAACTTCAAACAAAGGAGACAAATTTTGGAAAAGATTTTAAAACTTGTACGCCATAACTTTAAACAAATCACCATGGTGAATTGTGTTACAATGAAGGGGGTTGTTTTCTTGGTGTTTCCACATTCCCATCTCTTTTTATTCGATGCTAATTTACATATCAAAAAAGCGAGCGATAAGCCATTACACCCCTCGAAATGATTGTGAAATCAAAGTCTTTTTGAAAAACTACGCCATTTTTTATTTCCACACCTTATCTGCCATCGTGATTCCATGGTGGAAGTTTATCCTAGTTTTCTCCTTTGTAACTGTACACCATAACCCCTTCCTTCTTCCTTTAATGAAGAAGATCAAACGACATATTTATATCCCATCTTCTTGTCATTTTTTTCCTTTTGGAACTTCCTAATAAATTAATTAAGTTTACACATTAACACCATTTATCACATTAAGCCAAGAAAAACAAAAAAAAAAGGATCAAACGACATACTACAATGTCCCAAAAAGAAAAAGGAAAACAAACCGTTTCAAGTGGGTCTATATTTGAAACCTTTTAATCATTTTATAGCCGCATCTAACACCATCATAACATTCGCAAATGCTTCATCGATATCGATTTATTTTCAAGAAACAAAACTACTCACAGGACACAGGACACATATCCAACATGCATTAGGATATGAAATGGCATGGAGAATAGTGAAAACATACGAGGTTCAAGGGAGGAAGTCAAGAAATCTTTAACAATCTACGTTTTGGTCCTTCGATTAAAGTTGAAAATTAGTCTTTAAAAATCCACGTTTTGGTCCTTCGATTAAAGTTGAAAATTAGTCCTTAAAAATCCACGTTTTGGTACTTCGATTAAAGTTGAAAATTAGTCTTTAAAAATCCACGTTTTGGTCCTTCGATTAAAGTTGAAAATTAGTCCTTAAAAATCCACGTTTTGGTACTTCGATTAAAGTTGAAAATTAGTATTTAAAAAATCCACGTTTTGGTCCTTCGATTAAAGTTGAAAATTAGTCTTTAAAAAATCCACGTTTTGGTCCTTCGATTAAAATTGAAATTAGTCTTAAAAAATCCACGTTTTGGTCCTTCGATTAAAGTTGAAAATTAGACTTTAAAAAAACACGTTTTGGTACTTCGATTAAAGTTGAAAATTAGTCTTTAAAAATCCACGTTTTGGTCCTTCGATTAAAGTTGAAAATTAGTATTTAAAAAATCCACGTTTTGGTCCTTCGATTAAAGTTGAAAATTAGTCTTTAAAAAGTCACATTTTACTCCTTCGATCAAAGCTGACAATTAGTCTTTAAAAATTCACGTTTTGGTCTTTCGATTAAAGTTGAAAATTAGTCTTTAAAAAATCCACGTTTTGGTCCTTCGATTAAAGTTGAAAATTAGTCTTTAAAAAATCCACGTTTTGGTCCTTCGATTAAAGTTGAAAATTAGTCTTTAAAAATCCAAGTTTTGGTCCTTCGATTAATGTTGAAAATTAGTCTTTAAAAATCCACGTTTTGGTCCTTCGATTAAAGTTGAAAATTAGTCTTTAAAAATCCACGTTTTGGTCCTTCGATTAAAGTTGAAAATTAGTCTTTAAAAATCCACGTTTTGGTCCTTCGATTAAAGTTGAAAATTAGTCTTTAAAAATCCACGTTTTGGTCCTTCGATTAAAGTTGAAAATTAGTCTTTAAAAATCCACGTTTTGGTCCTTCGATTAAAGTTGAAAATTAGTCTTTAAAAATCCACGTTTTGGTCCTTCGATTAAAGTTGAAAATTAGTCTTTAAAAATCCACGTTTTGGTCCTTCGATTTAAGTTGAAAATTAGTCTTTAAAAATCCACGTTTTGGTCCTTCGATTAAAGTTGAAAATTAGTCTTTAAAAATCCACGTTTTGGTCCTTCGATTAAAGTTGAAAATTAGTCTTTAAAAATCCACGTTTTGGTCCTTCGATTAAAGTTGAAAATTAGTCTTTAAAAATCCACGTTTTGGTCCTTCGATTAAAGTTGAAAATTAGTCTTTAAAAATCCACGTTTTGGTACTTCGATTAAAGTTGAAAATTAGTCTTTAAAAAATCCACGTTTTGGTCCTTCGATTAAAGTTGAAAATTAATCTTTAAAAAATCCACGTTTTGGTCCTTCGATTAAAGTTAAAAATTAGTCTTTAAAAATCCACGTTTTGGTCCTTCGATTAAAGTTGAAAATTAATCTTTAAAAATCCACGTATTGGTCCTTTGAATAAATTTCAAAATTAATCTTTAAAAAATCCACGTTTTGGTCCTTCGATTAAAGTTAAAAATTAGTCTTTAAAAATCCACGTTTTGGTCCTTCGATTAAAGTTGAAAATTAATCTTTAAAAATCCACGTATTGGTCCTTTGAATAAATTTCAAAATTAATCTTTAAAAAATCCACGTTTTGGTCCTTCGATTAAAGTTGAAAATTAGTCTTTAAAAATCCACGTTTTGGTCCTTCGATTAAAGTTGAAAATGAGTCTTTAAAAATCCAAGTTTTGGTCCTTCGATTAATGTTGAAAATTAGTCTTTAAAAAATCCACGTTTTGGCCCCTCGATTAAGGTGTAAAATTAGTCTTCTTTTTGGTCCTTCGATTAAAGTTGAAAATTAGTCTTTAAAAAATCCACGTTTTGGTCCTTCGATTAAAGTTGAAAATTAGTCTTTAAAAAATCCACGTTTTGGTCCTTCGATTAAAGTTGAAAATTAGTCTTTAAAAAATCCACGTTTTGGTCCTTCGATTAAAGTTAAAAATTAGTCTTTAAAAATCCACGTTTTGGTCCTTCGATTAAAGTTGAAAATTAGTCTTTAAAAATCCACGTTTTGGTTCTTCGATTAAAGTTGAAAATTAGTCTTTAAAAATCCACGTTTTGGTCATTCACTAAACGTTGAAAATTAGTCTTTAAAAAATCCACGTTTTGGCCCCTCGATTAAGGTGTAAAATTAGTCTTCAAAAATTTACGTCCATTATAAACAATCACCATGTTCCATCTTCCCTCGTTAATTCACACAAGCCACTCTCGACATAAATCAAATTTCAATTCAATGAGTAAAGAAAGCCGATAACAGCGAAATATAAGGCCAAGTTGTTTGTTAACCCTTTTTAGCAAGAACACACAAAGACACACTCATGTGTAAAGATTAAAATGCGTGTAAATCATTGAGAAGCCCCCCCCCCCCCCTTTCCCCTAGAAAACAATCATTACACCAAACAACATGAAATTATATGCCGCCAAATTGCTTTTAATCCCCACTCCCCCCAATGCTCCAAAATAGACAGTCCCCTTTTAACATTGCCATCAATGATGTTACTGCCGCCATTTTAAATAGCCAGCCAGGACGTCAAGAACATATGGGTTGACAAATATTACAACATTATAAATTTACACCCCCTTGTCTGTCCGTCCGTCCGTCCCATCATCCTCAGTTCATTTACTGATTGGCTTATGTTTCTCCCCTTTATCTCTTCATGAGAAACAAAAACAAAATACCAAAACTTTCACTTTATTTTTTGTGACAAAAACAAATCATAAAAAAGTAAATATGTTGGAAATTTGAAAAGGGTCCGAGTCAGCTGTGTTTTGTTTGTCAAGTGTCCGGTTTAAAGGAGTATATAATGTGGCTCTTTTGTTTCTTAGGCCATTCTTTTAGTTCTCCTTCCTAATTTGGACTATTTTTTTACGGAAAGAAAATTGTTCGAAAAATGAGGGTTTTTGTGAGGATATTTTTTTGTTGATTTTCGATTCTTATAGAAGAATTCTTTGAAGTTCGAGCCAAGTGTTGATTAGTGTCAAATTAAAAGCTTTTCTCAAAGTTGATTTTTTTTAATAAAACATTGATAAACAAATAATGGAAAAGATTCCCAGCAGATAAAATTACATTAAAGATATTGGAGAAATGAAAAGAAAAGTTATAGGATATGTGGGTTGACCAAATTTAGGAAATAGTTGTTTGTTGTCCTATTCAGAGTTGAGAAAGCATTGCAAAGGGCAAGCACTCAATCCCAAATACCTAGATTGTGTGTAAAGCCAAAAATTGCCCCGTTGAGTTTTTATCCTAAGAGTTCAAGTAAAATAAAATACACATTTTTAGTTTTTAAAAATCAAGATTTTAAGTCTTCAGAAATCTTATTTTAAGTCCTTCGAGTAAAGTTTAAAAACGTCTCTTAGTGCCTTTAAAATACGCAACAAATTCCAAATTAATGTAAAGTTAACATTCTCTAAAAATCCACTTGGTGGTCTTTAAGAAATTTACGTTTAAAGCTGAAAGAGATATTATAGTCTTCCAAAGTCCAGGTCTTCCCCCTTTGGATACAATTTTTAACAGTATGAAAGGCATATCGTCTACCTTCAGTTCCAGAAAGCAGGTAGCTTCTACTGGATGTGTCCATAGTGATTCTGGTGTCACGTCTGCTAGATTTGCAGGGAATGTGAAAAAGTGAAATCCACTTTTAAGTCCTTCGATTAAAATTGCAAAGGTATCTTCGATTAAAGATGAAATTTTATCTTAGTAGTTTAAAAAAATACACTTTCGATGCTTAAATTAAAGTTGAAACGTAAACTTTAAAAAATTCACGCTTTGGTCCTTCGATTAAAATTGGGAAGGTCTTTCAGAAATCTTTAAGAAGTTCACGTTGCGGTGCATCGATTTAAGTTGAAAAGAGGTCTTTTAGACGTTTTTAAAAAAATCGACGTTTTGGTTCTTCGATTCGACAAGTAAGAAAAGCGTTAAGTTCGGACGGGCCGAACTTTTTATACCCTTCACCACGAACTGTATTGAAGTGAATAGGAACAATTAGTTTAATTTCGTTTTATTACAGGAGTAGTACATATATCACAACTGGTAACACTGTGCAACACTGAAAATGCAAACAACTTCTAGTATGCATTTCTTGAAAGTACATATTTAGACTACAAAAACCCTAGTAGGGTTTTGTCCTGTCAGATCCAGTTCGGATTTTATGGCCTCATCTAAACCGGCCTAAATCTACACTTTTTTGCATTTATCAGGCCTTTACCTCAGAAACGAATAGGAATTTGGCCTTGCTTTCTTTAGCAATATTGTAGCCCTAAACTAGTAGAACTTATCTTTTGAAAAAACCACATAAGAAAAACTTCATCTAGGGCATTAGAATCTATAAAATATAGAAAATTTTACATAATTGCTGAAATTCTGGTCAATATCGGCTAAACTATTGGGAGTTGAACAAAGTAAACTTTTGCAAAAATCTTCCAAATAAAGTTCTCAACAATTCTTTAGAACATTCTGAAATTCTAAAATGCTTGCTTCATGTTGTTTCAGCGGTATTTTGCATCATATCTTTTACAACACGTATTTCAAACACAGTTCACACCAATAGTTTTCTCTCGCATTTCGAAGTTCACCACATTATTGACTTTTTATTAAATGGTCGTTGAAAAATATACTAAAGACAACGTGATAGAGGCATATAACAGCAATGAGTTCCAAGGAATATTTTTCCAAGAGAAAATATTCAGAAAAAATTAACGGTTTTGGAGATACGGTGCGAAATGTATAAAAATTGTGGAATTTTTGCATATATTTTGAAATTTGAGGCAATAAATGTAGCTTTTCGAGTTCATTATTTTTCCAAATATTTTATTCTTGTCCCTATCTACAAATTTGCTTCAGAGGTCAGAAGAAGATTCGCATTGGTTTCAGAGATATAGCCCCGAGTTTCTTTAAAAACTCAATATTTAACCATGTTTAGATGGGGCCATAAAATCCGAGCTTGATCTGACACAACAAAACCCAACTAGGGTTTCTTGTCGTTTGGGTGTGTACTTTCAAAAAATCCTCAGTTAAAATTGTTTGCACAAGATCACCTTAAAAATGTTGCACAGTGTAATACTCCCTTCAACACAGCTCATATGGGGCGACATTTTTGTTCTTTCCAAAACATGGATCAATATTTATAATAATTTTCCAAATTGAGCGAAATACATAAAATTGGGCAATACCGACTTGATCTAAACCTGGATATTCTGGATTTGGATAGTTAACAACATCGGGAGCACCGTTCTATTTTGGCTGTATAAAACGTTGACCTGTACCGATAAATTTGTGGAAGAAAGTTTCGTAACTCCAGCGAAGACTAAATACCAAATTTCAGTTATTCCCGTTGAATAATGTGGCTAAAACTTTCAATATACCGAAAATTGGAAGGGACCTTTCTATGCGGGCTATATAAAAACATGGAACAATACCGGAAAATTTCAGGTGGAAAGTTTTATACCACCAACGGACTATTAAATATCCTCCGTTTCGATGGGATATTGATGACACAACTTTCAAAATACTTGAAGAATAGGGCATATACTGATAATTCTCTTTTGCAATGTTCATGGCAGTTTAAATACTAAATGTCAGGCGTATTGGTGGTATATTTAGGCCACAACTTTCAAAATACCTTAAATCGGGAGGTACGGTACTATGGCGGCTATTTGAGGACGTCGACCTATACCGGCACATTTCGGCTGGAATGTTTCATACCTCTATCAAAAACTTAATACCAAATATCAGGTATTTCGGTGGGGAACGAAGACTAACTACCTAATGTCAGTCATTTCGATAGAATATTGAGCAGCAACCTTCATAATACCGAAAATCGGGAGGTACCTGTCTATGGGGGCTATATGAAAACATGAACCTATACCGAAAAACTTCAGGTGGAAAGTTTTATACCCTCAATGAAGAATAAGTACAATCTTGCAGCCATTTCGGTGTTATGAGGCTAAAACCTTCAATATACCGAAAATTCGGATATACCGTTTTATGGGGGATACATCAAAACGTGGACGTATACCGACAAATTTCTGAGGAGCGCAGAAAAAGACTAAATACCAAATTTCAGTCACTTCGGTGGAATAATGAGGCTAAAACCTTCAAAATACCGAAAAACGGGCGGCACCGTTCTATGGGAGCTATATGAAGACGTTGAGGGCGTATACCTATACCGACAAATTTCAGGTGGAAAGTTATATCCCCTTAACGAAGACTTACTACCACATTTCAATCGTTTCGGTGGAATATTGAGGCCACAACCTTCAAAATACCGAAAATAGGGAATTACCGTTCTATGGGGGCTATACTAAGGCGTGGACCTGTACCGACAAGTTTCTGGTGGAAAAGTTTTGTACCCCCAACGGAAACTAAAAACCTAATATCAGCCATTTCTGAGGAATATTGAGGCCACAACCTTCAAAACACCGAAAGTTGGGAGGTAAGTTCTTTGGGGGCTATATAAAAGCGTGGACCTATACCAACAGATGGACGGACGAGGCTATATCGATGTAGAATTGCACGCTGTTCAAGAATATATATAGTTTGTGGGGTCTACAATGATTATTTCGAGTAGTTATCTTATGGTGGAGGGTATAAAAAACTCTTAGTAAACTTTAAGAAATCTACGTAGGTATCTGTCCTTCGATTAAAGTTGAAATGGTCTTTTGGTAGTCTTTAAGGGTTCGGTGCATCGATTAAATTTGAAAAGTGGTTTTAAAAATCCAAGTTTTGGACCTTCGAAAAAAGTTAATGAGGTAACTTAATAGTCTTTAAAAAATCCAGGCAGTGCACAGTGTCCGATTTTCCGAAAAACCTGGCCAAAACTCTAAAAATGAATAGATTTTGACCTAACCTTTGGTTCTTATGTTTTTCCGGCCCCTGATTACATTTTTTATATTATTTAAACCTTAGGCGGTCATTTAAGGGACCAACCTCCTATAAAATGTGATCTTATCGGATCAAAATATTCTACAAATTTGTTCGCCATCAATTTTTACTATGGGTCCTAGAATACATCAAAACTCTATACCTTACCTAAACTCCAGAAATATGCAAAATTATAAACACATTTTAGGGTTAAGGGCGTACTTCATGTAAGTTTTGGCAAAATTGTCATACAAAGCATCATTTTAGAAGAATGCCGTCAAAGACAAAAATGTTCTCTGCTAAATTTCACTATAAGTAATCAAAGAAAAGAAATCTCTATTCGCATACCATACCATGATAATATCGGTATCAATTTTGCCAAAAAACCAAGAAACTTAAATAGGGTTGCAAGCTTCCACCATTTCTACAGTTTTGGAAATATTTGAGTTAAGATCACTTGGATTCCTTGCACTTTAGGTGTATAATGTCTTTGGTAACTATACTGACAAGAATGCGAGGAATATTTTTCTTAAAAAAATTAACCCTCGTGCCAGTCATAAAAGGGGTCCTTTTGGTCCCTTTTTCCACAAATCTTTAAAATCTCCTATAAAATGTGATCGGATCAGACCAAAATATTCTAGAAATTTGTTCGCCATAAAATTTTACTATAGGTCTTAGAATATACCAAAATTCCAAATTATTCCCATACGCCAGAAGGTGACCCTATACTATATTCTGACATTCTGAATGAAAGAAAATCTGTACATACCTGCAAGACAAAATATCACATAAAACCAAAAAGTGCAAATATGTGCAGGATGTTTCGATGGAAATTGGTAAAAAAAACCCTTCCTTTTTTTATGAAGTGATAAATTACATGGCCCAACTCGATCTTACTCACAACTATTTTCATAATTTTTGGTGAAAAATGATCTTGAAAAAAATTAACAAGTACGGACATCAATAATCAAAGGACGCGCAATTCATTGGCGACACTGAACATCTTAAATACGTTTCACATACCTTTCATTACAATTACAAAAAGAAAATATTTAATAACCGTTGTTTATATGCATATTAGAGTTGTGCCAAAGGAACTATATGGAACTATTTAGTTCACTTCACAGTTCCAATGGCCCACATTTTTTCTTTGAACAAACTGCGTATACTTACTATCACACGTTATATTTCATGATGTTACTCATACGCTTTGGAACTAGTACGAGGAACTAGGAACTAGATAACCCAACTCTAATGCATATTATCATAGATTTATAAACAACTTAAATATTGAAAAAACAAATCCAAATAGGGTCACTTCGACCTGCTTTTATAACCACTTATTAAACAAGAAATGTATATATTTTTCAAACCTACACGCCTGGGATCCTATAAACAATATCTGACCCTTTTTAGTGTAAATTGATATTTTTTTTTTTTTTTTTATTTTGGCCAGGTTTTTTGGAAAATCGGACACTGTGCAGTGGTGTGACCTGTAGGACCTTCACCACAGGTAAAATCAGAGTTATTTGATGATAGAAGCTAATCAGGTGCTCCACATGTCCGGGATCTCAAAGTTGCTGAGATATACATATGCTAAAACTATGGGCAAGGTATGTTGCACATTTAACACAGAGATGCTGATGTATCTCTGTACAATTGATGTAGAGCTCTTGGCGGCTTTAATACTTGTAAGCACATTATCCATTGGGTTGGGGGCAGCCCAGTTCTGAATTTCAGCTATCATGATGCGCTTTTAAGTCACCTAAGATGACGTCGATGTTGTCACTACTCTTTGGAAATGTGCCATTTAAGGGAATCGTGAATTACGAAATCGATTCATCAGCCTCTATCTCGATTCCTGTCGTGTCTATGGACAGAGTAGGTTGAGGATATTGTCAGGAAACAACTGTTTTACAGTATTGTCTTCTGTATTGCGATACCATGTTGTCATTTCGGGACCAATATGGATATGATGGCGACTTCAACTGTGCTAAAACCATTCTTGTTTGCCTAGGGCGCGAGTATGGCATTCACACAATGTTTTCGTACTGTAACTCATTAAACCAGGATGGGATGAATCCAGTCTAGGGAAATGGACTTTCATGTGGCACCCAATCGCGATGTACTGAAAACTGGCAGAGTAAAGTGGACAATTGCTAGCCTTTCTGGAGCAAACGGTGACCCTGAGTCTCAGTCAGCGTAGTGGTTCTGTTAGGACCGAGGACTATTTATCGGAGGACGAAAATGACAACACAATCGTCCCAGGGACCGTTTGGTTTACGTGGTGGCTATACTTTATAGCCTCAATTAGTATGTAAGAAACACCGTTTTGAAAGGACCGTAGTAGTGATAAACGGACATCGACCTCAATAAAAAAACAGGGCATTCGCGAATCCAGGAGGACTGTCCATGAGTCGAAACCCATTAAAGTAGCCTTCCAGCGCACGACACAATTGAGGGAGAAACCTCGACAAAAGAATTGGCTGAGAATGTTCCCACTGCATCAACTAGTGCCGTAAATCGCTTGGCTAAGAAAATGAGGGCTTACCGCATGTTGATGGTATATCGTAGGAAGTTCGTCGGCAGAAACCCCTTGTCCATCTCGAAGAAATAGTGCAGGTGTTCAGGATTAATTTCAAGGTGGTGAGGAAATCAAACAGAATATACCCTCACTTGGCCAAAAGAAATCCCGATCCCAACAAAATCTCTCTACCTCTCTCTCTCTCATAGCCACTACGGCAGAGTCCAAGTTCAACGTCAATATCAACCCCAATAGCCAAATAGCCTAAAGGCCACATCGAAAGCGATGTTTTTTTGGCTCAACTTATCTCAGTCAGCCCGGTAACCCTTTGTTTATTATCTAGGACAAAATGCCAAAGCTCATTATTAACGTTGATGTTCCATAGTACCAGACTGCTATCGTCCTCCAAAGGCGAAACAATGTCAAATGTCAGGCATATAATCCTTGGGATCACCCTGGTACCGAAAAAGGTTAGGATCTGGCAGATCCACATAACTAAAGGTAAGTTGGAGCAAATTAAAGAGAGGGTTAAAGGGATGGTTGGAACCTATATATCTTTACCTACCCCACAAAAGTTCAAACTTTTTCACTAAAATGGTTCATACGAAAGGGAATTGGTGATTTGGTCCATACTTTCAGGAACCTACCACACAAATTAAAAAAAACGGAAAAGTGCTGGTTGAGGACATGTCTCGGATCGTTTTGAAAATTTTGCCGCAGGCTATCTATCCTCACGGCCATTATTACGACGGTACATTTTTTTCGGGGACAAGTCCATACTTCCTGTACTTTTTTACACTGTAAAAATTCTTCCAAACGTACATCAATTTCCAAGATGGTCTAAATCGGAAAACAACTTCGCTTATGTGCTATTTAAGGCCTATTCGAGGATTTTAACGAACATATTCATTGTGGTTCTGTTTATAGCAATATAATTTTTTTCGTGAGCAAGTCCATTCACCCCGTTTCAATGGTACAAAAGATCTAAAAATGCAACTAAATTGTTGGTGGACACAATAACTTGTAGAGGGAATGAAATCGGTCCAACCTTTGCACATCGTAATATTTCTCTCAAACTTGAATCATGTTAGAAGATGGACTATATCGGATAACACTTTCGGGTACATCCCTCAAAAAAGTTCAAAAGTTTCACTTAAGAGCAGTTTAACCATCGAAAAAAAGTTCCTGACATTGAAATAACTTTTGCACGTCGTAATATGTATGTACATATGTTTCTCAAACTTAAATGAAGATAGACATATCAGACAACTCCTCCTGGTACCTCCATCACCTAAGTTAAATATTTTTAAGTGGAATTTGTGAATCTGATAAAGTTAGATTTAATGTGCGCATCCATCTAATAGTATAGGCGACTGCTTCACTCGAAGACCGTTGGTTCATTGTCTCATCTTGGGTAGGCTAAAGATGGTGAAACTGATATAGAGGGGATGGTGATAAGGTTGATGAAGTAAAGATGATGAGGTAAATACGATTATCAGGTGAATATGACTACAGAATATTAAGAGTTATTGATTCATGAGATGTAGAAGAGTAGAATTCCAGAGTGTTGCAGTGTTGTTGATTGATTGCTTTGCTCTGACATTGGTGTCACTGCCTTCTTCGACCTCCTTCCATCTGCATTGTGGTGATGCCACCTCTACTTGTCCCCATTCGAAGCGTAAAACACTGTCAAAGGTGCACGAAGCTAAACTTTTGCTGCTTCCTACCTATTAGTGATTTGGGGGGATCCGGAAGCATAATATTCCTAGCCCGAAGTTCTCTAAAGATTTGTCGGTCGCAAATTTGATGACAGGTAGGTCGTTTTTCTGAAAGGAGTTAAGAATCATCTACTTTCCCATGTGAAGACCGACGTTCTGCTTCTCAACTAGCTTCAATAATCGTCCCAGCACCATTGAAGGAGGACCAAACCGTCCTGAAGTCACCATCCCACATGGTATCTAATTGAGAGGTACAACTGTCAGTTGCTGCCTTCCAACGCGAGCCAATGCCATTAACTGTCTGAAGAAGAAAATCTGCTGATTTCTGTTCTCACAGCTAATCACCTTGACTTTCTTCTCCACTCTGGCAACCATGTCCGAGATGAGGATATTCCTAAGATGACCTTCCACCAGCTCCAATGACATCACCACCAGCCGAATGTCATCTGGGGCAATCCGTCGAGCAGTATTTTCAATCGGGTTAGACAAGCACTGATACTGCAAAGAACTGGGTTTGGCGTTTTCCTTGTTCACCTTCGCAGACGTACAAGGTTTCAAAGAAGTTGCACTTATTGAAGAGATTTTGGTCTCTTCAGTAGTGATCTGCTCACTAACCTTCCTCTTCTCAGCTCTATTTGAAGGCTTCGACTTCACCGCGTTGAAGAAATGAGTATCCTTTTTGAACGAGAGGCTTCTCCCGTCGTCACCTCGCCACCTTCGCTGACACGCATTTCCTTTCTTGTTGCTTGAGGATAGTTCCTTTGAAACTTCTTCACAATATTGAGGTTAGATCTTATCAGCAAAAATTCGCTTAAATATTTATTCGCATACTGATTGCAATAAATCACTGCCTTCCATATGTTTTCTTATCCTTTGCTTGTTTGGCTTTGCCATTTTTGGAGATTTGCGCTGTCAGTGAATCATCCGTCTTATTGATTGATGATTCACTATTGCTTTTTGGCTGAGAAATAAAGATTTGTCGGATTTGTCCGACGCTAAAACCTCCTCCCCAGTGGAAAAAGTCATTTCAGCAGCTTTACTATCGGATTGGATCTAAGTATCATGACTAAAGGTCGGACATGGATCACTGTCGTGTTCACACCTTCATCCTCTTTAGTCAAAAAAGTCATTCAGAATGCTCTTCTCCTTCAGAGTTAGGGTGATACTTTCCTCGATGGTCAAGTTCTGGATTGTCGCCTCTGCCCTTAGCTACATTCCGTTTATCTGCAACACCAAAGTTTGAGTTGCTGGCGACAGTATTAAGGGGTTCTATGTCAGTGTATATATTTGTGATGGTGAGTGAAGACTGAGGATGGGATGCCAATCTCACCCACATCAGCCAAGGGATTATGTTTGGGTTTTTTGTTTTTTTTTTTTAAGTCTTATATCCATGAGATATTGATTAATGGAGGGACTGATGTCAACCGCGACATAACTTTCTTACCACGGCAAAGATTTGGCAACTTAGCCAAATACTCGATGAGTCGCCCAGGTATCAGCGAGGCTCCGTTCAAGTACAGTTCTTGGAAAACATCGATAGACACGGGGTAGCTTAACATCCCGGTGTTGGGGTTTTTTTTATTTAGGGTAAGAGATCACTACCTGATTTTGTATGTCGTGGGTCCCAGAGATGCATTGTTGAATATTCAATTCACCCCCGCAGGAAAAGGAGAGAGATGCAAAAGCGGGAGTGTGAAAAATTCGAGACATACAGGAGCCAGAATGAAGTCCGAAAATTCTACCAAAGAGTCAAGTATCAAACTGATGGCTTTGGTACAGGCACATCCTCCTGTAGAGACCAGCAAGGTAATTTGATAACTGTTACAGGTAGTGTACTCAGGATATGGAAAGAACTTGTTAAAACCAAAGAAAATCAAAATCCACGCTTATTGCTGTGATGGTCCTTGAAAAATATTTTTTAGAAAATCCACGCTTATTGCTGTGATGGTCCTTGAAAAATATATTTTAGAAAATCCAGGCTTATTGCTGTGATGGTCCTTGAAAAATATATTTTAGAAAATCCAGGCTTATTGCTGTGATGGTCCTTGAAAAATATTTTTTAGAAAATTCACGCTTATTGCTGTGATGGTCCTTGAAAAATATATTTTAGAAAATCCAGGCTTATTGCTGTGATGGTCCTTGAAAAATATTTTTTAGAAAATCCACGCTTATTGCTGTGATGGTCCTTGAAAAATATATTTTAGAAAATCCACGCTTATTGCTGTTATGGTCCTTGAAAAATATTTTTTAGAAAATCCAGCTTATTGCTGAGATGGTTTTCGAAAAATATTTTTTAGAAAATCCGCGCTGATTGCTGTGATGGTCCTTGAAAAATATTTTTTAGAAAATTCACGTTTATTGCTGTCATGGTCCTTGAAAAATATTTTTTAGAAAATCCACGCTTATTGCTGTGATGGTCCTTGAAAAATATTTTTTAGAAAATCCACGCTTATTGC
This sequence comes from Musca autumnalis, assembly GCF_047663935.1. Lineage (NCBI taxonomy): Eukaryota > Metazoa > Arthropoda > Insecta > Diptera > Muscidae > Musca > Musca autumnalis. The sequence continues at coordinate 196,539,587 of NW_027411755.1, forward strand.
TGTGATGGTCCTTGAAAAATATTTTTTAGAAAATCCACGCTTATTGCTGTGATGGTCCTTGAAAAATATTTTTTAGAAAATCCACGCTTATTGCTGTGATGGTCCTTGAAAAATATTTTTTAGAAAATCCACGCTTATTGCTGTGATGGTCCTTGAAAAATATTTTTTAGAAAATCCACGCTTATTGCTGTGATGGTCCTTGAAAAATATTTTTTAGAAAATCCACGCTTATTGCTGTGATGGTCCTTGAAAAATATTTTTTAGAAAATCCACGCTTATTGCTGTGATGGTCCTTGAAAAATATTTTTTAGAAAATCCACGCTTATTGCTGTGATGGTCCTTGAAAAATATTTTTTAAAAAATCCACGCTTATTGCTGTGATGGTCCTTGAAAAATATTTTTTAGAAAATCCACGCTTATTGCTGTGATGGTCCTTGAAAAATATTTTTTAGAAAATCCACGCTTATTGCTGTGATGGTCCTTGAAAAATATTTTTTAGAAAATCCACGCTTATTGCTGTGATGGTCCTTGAAAAATATTTTTTAGAAAATCCACGCTTATTGCTGTGATGGTCCTTGAAAAATATTTTTTAGAAAATCCACGCTTATTGCTGTGATGGTCCTTGAAAAATATTTTTTAGAAAATCCACGCTTATTGCTGTGATGGTCCTTGAAAAATATTTTTTAGAAAATCCACGCTTATTGCTGTGATGGTCCTTGAAAAATATTTTTTAGAAAATCCACGCTTATTGCTGTGATGGTCCTTGAAAAATATTTTTCAGAAAATCCACGCTTATTGCTGTGATGGTCCTTGAAAAATATTTTTTAGAAAATCCACGCTTATTGCTGTGATGGTCCTTGAAAAATATTTTTTAGAAAATCCACGCTTATTGCTGTGATGGTCCTTGAAAAATATTTTTTAGAAAATCCACGCTTATTGCTGTGATGGTCCTTGAAAAATATTTTTTAGAAAATCCAAGCTTATTGCTGTGATGGTCCTTGAAAAATATTTTTTAGAAAATCCACGCTTATTGCTGTGATTGTCCTTGCAAAATATTTTTTAGAAAATCCACGCTTATTGCTGTGATGGTCCTTGAAAAATATTTTTTAGAAAATCCACGCTTATTGCTGTGATGGTCCTTGAAAAATATTTTTTAGAAAATCCACGCTTATTGCTGTGATGGTCCTTGAAAAATATTTTTTAGAAAATCCACGCTTATTGCTGTGATGGTCCTTGAAAAATATTTTTTAGAAAATCCACGCTTATTGCTGTGATGGTCCTTGAAAAATATTTTTTAGAAAATCCACGCTTATTGCTGTGATGGTCCTTGAAAAATATTTTTTAGAAAATCCACGCTTATTGCTGTGATGGTCCTTGAAAAATATTTTTTAGAAAATCCACGCTTATTGCTGTGATGGTCCTTGAAAAATATTTTTTAGAAAATCCACGCTTATTGCTGTGATGGTCCTTGAAAAATATTTTTTAGAAAATCCACGCTTATTGCTGTGATGGTCCTTGAAAAATATTTTTTAGAAAATCCACGCTTATTGCTGTGATGGTCCTTGAAAAATATTTTTTAGAAAATCCACGCTTATTGCTGTGATGGTCCTTGAAAAATATTTTTTAGAAAATCCACGCTTATTGCTGTGATGGTCCTTGAAAAATATTTTTTAGAAAATCCACGCTTATTGCTGTGATGGTCCTTGAAAAATATTTTTTAGAAAATCCACGCTTATTGCTGTGATGGTCCTTGAAAAATATTTTTTAGAAAATCCACGCTTATTGCTGTGATGGTCCTTGAAAAATATTTTTTAGAAAATCCACGCTTATTGCTGTGATGGTCCTTGAAAAATATTTTTTAGAAAATCCACGCTTATTGCTGTGATGGTCCTTGAAAAATATTTTTTAGAAAATCCACGCTTATTGCTGTGATGGTCCTTGAAAAATATTTTTTAGAAAATCCACGCTTATTGCTGTGATGGTCCTTGAAAAATATTTATTAGAAAATCCACGCTTATTGCTGTGATGGTCCTTGAAAAATATTTTTTAGAAAATCCACGCTTATTGCTGTGATGGTCCTTGAAAAATATTTTTTAGAAAATCCACGCTTATTGCTGTGATGGTCCTTGAAAAATATTTTTTAGAAAATCCACGCTTATTGCTGTGATGGTCCTTGAAAAATATTTTTTAGAAAATCCACGCTTATTGCTTTGATGGTCCTTGAAAAATATTTTTTAGAAAATCCACGCTTATTGCTGTGATGGTCCTTGAAAAATATTTTTTAGAAAATCCACGCTTATTGCTGTGATGGTCCTTGAAAAATATTTTTTAGAAAATCCACGCTTATTGCTGTGATGGTCCTTGAAAAATATTTTTTAGAAAATCCACGCTTATTGCTGTGATGGTCCTTGAAAAATATTTTTTAGAAAATCCACGCTTATTGCTGTGATGGTCCTTGAAAAATATTTTTTAGAAAATCCACGCTTATTGCTGTGATGGTCCTTGAAAAATATTTTTTAGAAAATCCACGCTTATTGCTGTGATGGTCCTTGAAAAATATTTTTTAGAAAATCCACGCTTATTGCTGTGATGGTCCTTGAAAAATATTTTTTAGAAAATCCACGCTTATTGCTGTGATGGTCCTTGAAAAATATTTTTTATAAAATCCACGCTTATTGCTGTGAGGGTCCTTGGATTTTTTTTTAGAAAATCCACGCTTATTGCTGTGATGGTCCTTGAAAAATATTTTTTAGAAGATCCACGCTTATTGCTGTGATGGTCCTTGAAAAATATTTTTTAGAAAATCCACGCTTATTGCTGTGATGGTCCTTGAAAAATATTTTTTAGAAAATCCACGCTTATTGCTGTGATGGTCCTTGAACAATATTTTTTAGAAAATCCACGCTTATTGCTGTGATGGTCCTTGAAAAATATTTTTTAGAAAATCCACGCTTATTGTTGTGATGGTCCTTGAGAAATATTTTTTAGAAAATCAACGCTTATTGCTGTGATGATCCTTGAAAAATATTTTTTAGAAAATCCACGCTTATTGCTGTGATGATCCTTGAGAAATATTTTTTAGAAAATCCACGCTTATTGCTGTGATGATCCTTGAAAAATATTTTTTAGAAAATCCACGCTTATTGCTGTGATGATCCTTGAGAAATATTTGTTAGAAAATCCACGCTTATTGCTGTGATGATCCTTGAAAAATATTTTTTAGAAAATCCACGCTTATTGCTGTGATGGTCCTTGAAAAATATTTTTTAGAAAATCCACGCTTATTGCTGTGATGGTCCTTGAAAAATATTTTTTAGAAAATCCACGCTTATTGCTGTGATGGTCCTTGAAAAATATTTTTTAGAAAATCCACGCTTATTGCTGTGATGGTCCTTGAAAAATATTTTTTAGAAAATCCACGCTTATTGCTGTGATGGTCCTTGAAAAATATTTTTTAGAAAATCCACGCTTATTGCTGTGATGGTCCTTGAAAAATAATTTTTATAAAATCCACGCTTATTGCTGTGAGGGTCCTTGGATTTTTTTTAGAAATTCCACGCTTATTGCTGTGATGGTCCTTGAAAAATATTTTTTAGAAAATCCACGCTTATTGCTGTGATGGTCCTTGAAAAATATTTTTTAGAAAATCCACGCTTATTGCTGTGATGGTCCTTGAAAAATATTTTTTAGAAAATCCACGCTTATTGCTGTGATGGTCCTTGAAAAATATTTTTTAGAAAATCCACGCTTATTGCTGTGATGGTCCTTCAAAAATAATTTTTATAAAATCCACGCTTATTGCTGTGAGGGTCCTTGGATTTTTTTTTAGAAAATCCACGCTTATTGCTGTGATGGTCCTTGAAAAATATTTTTTAGAAAATCCACGCTTATTGCTGTGATGGTCCTTGAAAAATATTTTTTAGAAAATCCACGCTTATTGCTGTGATGGTCCTTGAAAAATATTTTTTAGAAAATCCACGCTTATTGCTGTGATGGTCCTTGAAAAATATTTTTTAGAAAATCCACGCTTATTGCTGTGATGGTCCTTGAAAAATATTTTTTAGAAAATCCACGCTTATTGCTGTGATGGTCCTTGAAAAATATTTTTTAGAAAATCCACGCTTATTGCTGTGATGGTCCTTGAAAAATATTTTTTAGAAAATCCACGCTTATTGCTGTGATGGTCCTTGAAAAATATTTTTTAGAAAATCCACGCTTATTGCTGTGATGGTCCTTGAAAAATATTTTTTAGAAAATCCACGCTTATTGCTGTGATGGTCCTTGAAAAATAATTTTTATAAAATCCACGCTTATTGCTGTGAGGGTCCTTGGATTTTTTTTTAGAAAATCCACGCTTATTGCTGTGATGGTCCTTGAAAAATATTTTTTAGAAAATCCACGCTTATTGCTGTGATGGTCCTTGAAAAATATTTTTTAGAAAATCCACGCTTATTGCTGTGATGGTCCTTGAACAATATTTTTTAGAAAATCCACGCTTATTGCTGTGATGGTCCTTGAAAAATATTTTTTAGAAAATCCACGCTTATTGTTGTGATGGTCCTTGAGAAATATTTTTTAGAAAATCAACGCTTATTGCTGTGATGATCCTTGAAAAATATTTTTTAGAAAATCCACGCTTATTGCTGTGATGATCCTTGAGAAATATTTTTTAGAAAATCCACGCTTATTGCTGTGATGATCCTTGAAAAATATTTTTTAGAAAATCCACGCTTATTGCTGTGATGATCCTTGAGAAATATTTGTTAGAAAATCCACGCTTATTGCTGTGATGATCCTTGAAAAATATTTTTTAGAAAATCCACGCTTATTGCTGTGATGGTCCTTGAAAAATATTTTTTAGAAAATCCACGCTTATTGCTGTGATGGTCCTTGAAAAATATTTTTTAGAAAATCCACGCTTATTGCTGTGATGGTCCTTGAAAAATATTTTTTAGAAAATCCACGCTTATTGCTGTGATGGTCCTTGAAAAATATTTTTTAGAAAATCCACGCTTATTGCTGTGATGGTCCTTGAAAAATATTTTTTAGAAAATCCACGCTTATTGCTGTGATGGTCCTTGAAAAATATTTTTTAGAAAATCCACGCTTATTGCTGTGATGGTCCTTGAAAAATATTTTTTAGAAAATCCACGCTTATTGCTGTGATGGTCCTTGAAAAATATTTTTTAGAAAATCCACGCTTATTGCTGTGATGGTCCTTGAACAATATTTTTTAGAAAATCCACGCTTATTGCTGTGATGGTCCTTGAAAAATATTTTTTAGAAAATCCACGCTTATTGCTGTGATGGTCCTTGAAAAATATTTTTTAGAAAATCCACGCTTATTGCTGTGATGGTCCTTGAAAAATATTTTTTAGAAAATCCACGCTTATTGCTGTGATGGTCCTTGAACAATATTTTTTAGAAAATCCACGCTTATTGCTGTGATGGTCCTTGAAAAATATTTTTTAGAAAATCCACGCTTATTGTTGTGATGGTCCATGAGAAATATTTTTTAGAAAATCAACGCTTATTGCTGTGATGATCCTTGAAAAATATTTTTTAGAAAATCCACGCTTATTGCTGTGATGATCCTTGAGAAATATTTTTTAGAAAATCCACGCTTATTGCTGTGATGATCCTTGAGAAATATTTGTTAGAAAATCCACGCTTATTGCTGTGATGATCCTTGAAAAATATTTTTTTAGAAAATCCACGCTTATTGCTGTGATGATCCTTGAGAAATATTTGTTAGAAAATCCACGCTTATTGCTGTGATGATCCTTGAAAAATATTTTTTAGAAAATCCTCGCTTATTGCTGTGATGGTCCTTGAAAAATATTTTTTAGAAAATCCACGCTTATTGCTGTGATGCTCTTTGAAATGTATTTTTTAGAATATCCACGCTTATTGCTGTGATGGTCATTGAAAAATATTTTTTAGAGAATCCACGCTTGTTGCTGTGATGGTCCTTGAAAAATATTTTTTAGAAAATCCGCGCTTATTGCTGTGATGGTCCTTGAAAAATAATTTTTATAAAATCCACGCTTATTGCTGTGAGTGTCCTTGGATTTTTTTTTAGAAAATCCACGCTTATTGCTGTGATGGTCCTTGAACAATATTTTTTAGAAAATCCACGCTTATTGCTGTGATGGTCCTTGAACAATATTTTTTAGAAAATCCACGCTTATTGCTGTGATGGTCCTTGAACAATATTTTTTAGAAAATCCACGCTTATTGCTGTGATGGTCCTTGAAAAATATTTTTTTGAAAATCCACGCTTATTGCTGTGATGGTCCTTGAAAAATATTTTTTAGAAAATCCACGCTTATTGCTGTGATGGTCCTTGAAAAATATTTTTTAGAAAATCCACGCTTATTGCTGTGATGGTCCTTGAAAAATATTTTTTAGAAAATCCACGCTTATTGCTGTGATGGTCCTTGAAAAATAATTTTTATAAAATCCACGCTTATTGCTGTGATGGTCCTTGAAAAATATTTTTTAGAAAATCCACGCTTATTGCTGTGATGGTCCTTGAAAAATATTTTTTAGAAAATCCACGCTTATTGCTGTGATGGTCCTTGAAAAATATTTTTTAGAAAATCCACGCTTATTGCTGTGATGGTCCTTGAAAAATATTTTTTAGAAAATCCACGCTTATTGCTGTGATGGTCCTTGAACAATATTTTTTAGAAAATCCACGCTTATTGCTGTGATGGTCCTTGAAAAATATTTTTTAGAAAATCCACGCTTATTGTTGTGATGGTCCATGAGAAATATTTTTTAGAAAATCAACGCTTATTGCTGTGATGGTCCTTGAACAATATTTTTTAGAAAATCCACGCTTATTGCTGTGATGGTCCTTGAACAATATTTTTTAGAAAATCCACGCTTATTGCTGTGATGGTCCTTGAAAAATATTTTTTAGAAAATCCACGCTTATTGCTGTGATGGTCCTTGAACAATATTTTTTAGAAAATCCACGCTTATTGCTGTGATGGTCCTTGAAAAATATTTTTTAGAAAATCCACGCTTATTGTTGTGATGGTCCATGAGAAATATTTTTTAGAAAATCAACGCTTATTGCTGTGATGATCCTTGAAAAATATTTTTTAGAAAATCCACGCTTATTGCTGTGATGATCCTTGAGAAATATTTTTTAGAAAATCCACGCTTATTGCTGTGATGATCCTTGAGAAATATTTGTTAGAAAATCCACGCTTATTGCTGTGATGATCCTTGAAAAATATTTTTTAGAAAATCCACGCTTATTGCTGTGATGATCCTTGAGAAATATTTGTTAGAAAATCCACGCTTATTGCTGTGATGATCCTTGAAAAATATTTTTTAGAAAATCCACGCTTATTGCTGTGATGGTCCTTGAAAAATATTTTTTAGAAAATCCACGCTTATTGCTGTGATGCTCTTTGAAATGTATTTTTTAGAATATCCACGCTTATTGCTGTGATGGTCATTGAAAAATATTTTTTAGAGAATCCACGCTTGTTGCTGTGATGGTCCTTGAAAAATATTTTTTAGAAAATCCGCGCTTATTGCTGTGATGGTCCTTGAAAAATAATTTTTATAAAATCCACGCTTATTGCTGTGAGTGTCCTTGGATTTTTTTTTAGAAAATCCACGCTTATTGCTGTGATGGTCCTTGAACAATATTTTTTAGAAAATCCACGCTTATTGCTGTGATGGTCCTTGAACAATATTTTTTAGAAAATCCACGCTTATTGCTGTGATGGTCCTTGAAAAATATTTTTTAGAAAATCCACGCTTATTGCTGTGATGGTCCTTGAACAATATTTTTTAGAAAATCCACGCTTATTGCTGTGATGGTCCTTGAAAAATATTTTTTAGAAAATCCACGCTTATTGCTGTGATGGTCCTTGAACAATATTTTTTAGAAAATCCACGCTTATTGCTGTGATGGTCCTTGAAAAATATTTTTTAGAAAATCCACGCTTATTGCTGTGATGGTCCTTGAACAATATTTTTTAGAAAATCCACGCTTATTGCTGTGATGGTCCTTGAAAAATATTTTTTAGAAAATCCACGCTTATTGCTGTGATGGTCCTTGAACAATATTTTTTAGAAAATCCACGCTTATTGCTGTGATGGTCCTTGAAAAATATTTTTTAGAAAATCCACGCTTATTGCTGTGATGGTCCTTGAACAATATTTTTTAGAAAATCCACGCTTATTGCTGTGATGGTCCTTGAAAAATATTTTTTAGAAAATCCACGCTTATTGCTGTGATGGTCCTTGAACAATATTTTTTAGAAAATCCACGCTTATTGCTGTGATGGTCCTTGAAAAATATTTTTTTAGAAAATCCACGCTTATTGCTGTGATGGTCCTTGAAAATATTTTTTAGAAAATCCACGCTTATTGCTGTGATGGTCCTTGAAAAATATTTTTTTAGAAAATCCACGCTTATTGCTGTGATGGTCCTTGAAAATATTTTTTAAAAAATCCACGCTTATTGCTGTGATGGTCCTTGAAAAATATTTTTTAGAAAATCCACGCTTATTGCTGTGATGGTCCTTGAAAATATTTTTTAAAAAATCCACGCTTATTGCTGTGATGGTCCTTGAAAAATATTTTTTAGAAAATCCACGCTTATTGCTGTGATGGTCCTTGAAAATATTTTTTAAAAAATCCACGCTTATTGCTGTGATGGTCCTTGAAAAATATTTTTTAGAAAATCCACGCTTTTTGCTGTGATGGTCCTTGAAAAATATTTTTTAGAATATCCTTGAAAAATATTTTTTAGAAAATCCACGCTTATTGCTGTGATGGTCCTTGAAAAATTTTTTTTAGAAAATCCACGCTTATTGCTGTGATGGTCCTTGAATTTTTTTTAGAAAATCCACGCTTATTGCTGTGATGGTCCTTGAATTTTTTTTAGAAAATCCACGCTTATTGCTGTGATGGTCCTTGAATTTTTTTTAGAAAATCCACGCTTATTGCTGTGATGGTCCTTGAATTTTTTTTAGAAAATCCACGCTTATTGCTGTGATGGTCCTTGAATTTTTTTTAGAAAATCCACGCTTATTGCTGTGATGGTCCTTGAATTTTTTTTAGAAAATCCACGCTTATTGCTGTGATGGTCCTTGAATTTTTTTTAGAAAATCCACGCTTATTGCTGTGATGGTCCTTGAATTTTTTTAGAAAATCCACGCTTATTGCTGTGATGGTCCTTGAATTTTTTTTAGAAAATCCACGCTTATTGCTGTGATGGTCCTTGAATTTTTTTTAGAAAATCCACGCTTATTGCTGTGATGGTCCTTGAAAAATATTTTTTAGAAAATCCACGCTTATTGCTGTGATGGTCCTTGATTTTTTTTTTAGAAAATCCACGCTTATTGCTGTGATGGTCCTTGATTTTTTTTTAGAAAATCCACGCTTATTGCTGTGATGGTCCTTGAATTTTTTTTAGAAAACCCACGCTTATTGCTGTGATGGTCCTTGAATTTTTTTTAGAAAACCCACGCTTATTGCTGTGATGGTCCTTGAATTTTTTTTAGAAAACCCACGCTTATTGCTGTGATGGTCCTTGAATTTTTTTTAGAAAACCCACGCTTATTGCTGTGATGGTCCTTGAATTTTTTTTAGAAAACCCACGCTTATTGCTGTGATGGTCCTTGAATTTTTTTTAGAAAACCCACGCTTATTGCTGTGATGGTCCTTGAATTTTTTTAGAAAATCCACGCTTAATGCTGTGATGGTCCTTGAAAAATATTTTTTAGAAAATCCACGCTTATTGCTGTGATGGTCCTTGAAAAATATTTTTTAGAAAATCCACGCTTATTGCTGTGATGGTCCTTGAATTTTTTTTAGAAAATCCACGCTTATTGCTGTGATGGTCCTTGATTTTTTTTAGAAAATCCACGCTTATTGCTGTGATGGTCCTTGAATTTTTTTTAGAAAACCCACGCTTATTGCTGTGATGGTCCTTGAATTTTTTTTAGAAAATCCACGCTTATTGCTGTGATGGTCCTTGAATTTTTTTAGAAAATCCACGCTTAATGCTGTGATGGTCCTTGAAAAATATTTTTTAGAAAATCCACGCTTAATGCTGTGATGGTCCTTGAAAAATATTTTTTAGAAAATCCACGCTTATTGCTGTGATGGTCCTTGAAAAATATTTTTTAGAAAATCCACGCTTATTGCTGTGATGGTCATTGAAAAATATTTTTTTAGAAAATCCACGCTTATTGCTGTGATGGTCATTGAAAAATATTTTTTAGAAAATCCACGCTTATTGCTGTGATGGTCCTTGAAAAATATTTTTTAGAATATCCACGCTTTTTGCTGTGATGGTCCTTGAAAAATATTTTTTAGAATATCCTTAAAAAATATTTTTTAGAAAATCCACGCATATTGCTATGATGGTCCTTGAAAAATATTTTTTAGAAAATCCACGCTTATTGCTTTGATGGTCCTTGAAAAATATTTTTTTAGAAAATCCACGCTTATTGCTGTGATGGTCCTTGAAAAATATTTTTTAGAAAATCCACACTTATTGCTGTGATGGTCCTTGAAAAATATTTTTTTAGAAAATCCACGCTTATTGCTGTGATGGTCCTTGAAAAATATTTTTTTAGAAAATCCACGCTTATTGCTCTTCCTCCGAAAAAGTTCTATACTTTAAACAACTACCCGATGTTGTGATCCTAACTACATCATAACTTTTGCTGAAATATTGCCCCGAAATGTGCAAATATTGAGGGCCACTCCGTCGTACCCCTCTCGCCATCAAGTTTTTAGTAGCATTCGCGGTATTTTACTACGCTATAATTTTGTTCTAAATACTTTACGCGAATGTTCCAAAACACCGCCAACTTTAAAGAAATGGTATTTGCGTAGTGTTTATAAAACATACTAAAAGTAAAATGCGGTTTGATTTTCAAAAATTTCCAGACATTTTTCCTCCAATATTACTTTTTAACCTTTTTAAATAGTCGTTCAAAACCTTTTCCGAATAGCGCCATCTACAGTATACAGAACAAACAGAACAAACTATCAGCTGTTATAACAGTTCTGTAAAACCATATGACCAAATGTCAAATGTAGAATGAAAACAAAACAAACGACTGTCAAACAAACAACGCTGCACGTGGAAGTGGAAGCGTAAAGCCGTGGAGAATAAATTGTTAAAAATAATAAATTAGTTAAATAAAAAAGAATTTATTTAGCTGATACATGTTGCTCACCACATACCCAAGATAAGGAATTGGCTTAATAATTGAAATAATCTATAACTTGTACCAAAACAAGGGGAAATAAATTAAAATGGTAAGTTAACAAGCTGTGAACACTGCATTTACCAAGCCATTGTACTAATGTTCTTCATTTTACTCTAATTTTTCCAGGGTAAACAAAAGAAAACACAAAAAGCCAAAAAACAAAGAACTGCCCAACTGGCTCGACTGATGAAACCCACCGATTCCCGCATCAAAGAAGAGCTGCGTAAGAAACGCAAGAAACCCATTGATCCACTACAAATTAAAGTAAATCAGGCACCACAGCAAAGTTCAGCTTTGTTCTTCCAATACAATACTCAGCTGGGACCACCATATCACATTGTATTGGATACAAATTTCATCAATTTCAGTATAAAAAACAAATTGGATATTATTCAGGGTATGATGGATTGTTTGTACGCGAAATGTATACCCTACATATCGGACTGTGTACGTGCTGAATTGGAGAAGTTGGGCAATAAATATAAATTAGCTTTAAGAATAATATCCGATCCCCGATTTGAACGTTTACCTTGCCTGCATAAGGGTACATATGCTGATGAATGTATTGTTAATCGAGTCCAGCAGCACAAATGTTATATTGTAGCAACAAATGATAAAGATTTGAAGAATCGTATACGCAAAATACCCGGTGTACCGATAATGTATGTGGCTGCCCATAAATACGCTATAGAACGTATGCCGGAAGCATATGGTGTCAAGACGTAGTAGTTAATAGTTGAGTTTTTTTACTTATAAGAGAGAAGTACTTTTTTAATAATAAACTTTTATTTGTAAAAACATAAAATTAAAAAAAAAATTAAATATTTTTTATGTAAAGATTAGTCCACGATTATTTTATTCTTTTTAATGACCGATCACTGCAAAACAAAAATTCCTATTGGTTTTCGAGATATGCCCCTAATGAGTGGGTGCCACCGTGGTGCAAACTATTCCAGCCCTGTACAACTTCTCTACAAGTGGTATTTTAAGACACGCCGTTCGGACTCGGCTATAATCCGTAGGTCCCATATATGAGAGAAGTCTCCCTTGTACAGTATGAGATGTTTATGGAACAATTACCTCTAATGAGTAATGAAGACCAAACTTTACTCAGGTTCAGATGAGGTCATAAAATACAAAGTGATATCTTAAAAAATTTTAGATTAATGTCATGGCAGAACTACCAGGTAGTGGTATCACACCAGCTGATCGAATATGGAAAGTCAAATCCCTTTAAAAAAATATTTTTGTTGTTATTTCACCAACAACATAAAGTTTTGACATAACATATTTAAAATTTTACATGCCACTACATGGGTAAATTGTGCCATGATTAATGTGTTTGTTTTGGGCCAGAATAGTAAAGTATTTTAAGGCCCCCACTCATTTATCAGTCTGTGCCGTCAGTCCGATGAACCCTTTCTGTATGTGTGACTGACAAGTGTGTAGCACGACCCATCAGTCAAGTCTAAAAATCTTGAATTTCTCCTCCAAAAATGAATGAATTCTACGTTTTTTGTGTTCCAACACCAACATTATTTTCTGTTTTTCAAAATTATTTATTGACAATTTGAAAATAAACACAATTCACCCAGACTGATGGGGGTTCATTTTGAAATCAAAACTATTTTGATTTTCATCAGTCTTGGAAAACTCACACATACATTCTCAAAATTTCAAAAATTTACACATACTACCATAAATGCTGGCAGTCAGACTGACTAATGAGTGGGGGCCTTTAGACAGGACTCACGGGGATTTTTACAGAATATTAAATGACTATTATTTATGTAAAGTTTTTAAAAAATTATACGGGCTTTTTGAAGTACTTTCAAAGTCTATTTACAGAACAATAAACGGAAGGTCATTTAAGACCACAAACTGGATTTTTTACAGACTTTATAATGGCTATTTCAAGTACCACAAAAGGGGAATATTCAGGAATTTTTGAAGGCTACTTGCAGAATCGCAAATTTGGATTTTCAAAGTGTTTTAGAATATAGGAAATTAAAACGTCCACCAACGTATAGAACCACAAACCTAGATTTTTATAATATTTTAGAAGGGTATTATTTAAAGGGAAACTAATAATACGTTTATATATAACCTGATTTAACAAACCCACTGGGTATCAAATGTCAAATCCTTTGTGTATACGTCAAATAAATCGTCATTAAGAAGGTTAACCCGATAACGTTGATTTTCATTTGGAAGTTTAGGATTTCAAAAGACTACATACGCTGACTTTTAGAAGGCTCTTTAAATAACAACAATCGTCGATTATTATGGAACTTTAAAAGGTTATCTACCTGGACTGACTACAAAAAATAAATTCATTAAAAAAATAAAATAATTATAACCCTTTAGTAGTTACGAATGCAATTTTATTGCTATTGGCCAAATGGCTTAAAATTGCATGTTATGAAATAAAATAAAAATAAAGTATCGGGATCATGAGTTTAGCTGAAAGTTACAAACATGCAGTATCGTGTGCTCCCATTCCACTCCCAATACGAATTGAGGCGTCTGCACTATCATAACCTTAATTGGCAGATTCCGTATTGCGAAGCGAGTCATGTCGTCAATCGTCTCTGCGACAAAGTTAAAAAAATGTACTACGTAAAGCGATAGAAAATAATCATCGATAACAAGTTATCGGCGATGTAGCGGAGCGTTTTTTGTTTTGATTTGAATAAATTAGAAAAAACTGTCACAATAAGTTGTACACAAATGTTATAGTTTTCTAAAATAATAAGCTCAGTGGAACTATTTTTTGATGATAGTGAAGAAAATATAGTTAACGTAGCATCTATCAGACGACCCTTAAGAGATAAATCGAATCCTTTAGAATTGACATCAGTATTTTGAGTATGTTTGGTTTCCAACATTCATCAAAATAATTGTTAATTTTATAGGTTTATAGCCTACTTTCGGCTTCCAAAAAAATCCCATTAAAAAATTACTTAAAAAAATGCACATATCAACAGCAATGCAGTCACTCCTTAAAGTTTGTGTTGCTTTAAGACTTTTTGCAGAAGGAAGCGTTCAAAAATCCCATGGCAATGACTTTAACCTCGGGATGGCTCAACCCACATTGTCAAAGGTATTAAGCGAAGTTCTGGAATTAATACATACAAGAAAAACTGAGTAAAATTTGGCTTTGGCTTCAAAAGTGGCTTCGGTTTCGCCAAAAAGTCTTTTTTTCAACCAGTATTTCAAATTGAAGTTTTGTAGTAATTTTTATCATTATAAGTACTGAAACACAAAAAACTTATATAATATTAAATAAATTCACTTGAATAGAACATTGGTGGCGTTTATTTAATTGGGATAGCTGTTACAATTTTGATTTTTCAAAATAGTCTGGCTTAATCCCTTTTGTTGATTTAATATTTAATCTTAATATTTGTTGAAAAATCAACGACACATACGAGTGGAAGAAGGTTTGCTTTGTTTCGTAAACACTTTCGTCGGAGTTGTGTTAGGTTACCAAAGAAAAACTTCTCATTGAAGGTTTTTCTTTGTTTACGTTTATACTTCGAGCTGACGATTGATGTTTGGGTATAAAAAGTTCCTTGTTGCAGAAGTTATTGGAAAATAACATCGGTGGAGAATATCCACAAACAAGAAACAAAGGGAACTGATGAGATCCAGTGGCGTGGATCGAAACTAGTCTTCCTTGCCATACCCCTTGGCGAACAATGCCAAACCTTCTCCACTAATAAACGTGTTGTTTTAAATATTAAAACAACAAAAGGGATTAAGCCAGACTATTTTGAAAAATCTATATTCACTTGAAATAAATGAAAATGTTAGTTACGTTTCAATTTTTCGTTTTGTAAAAATGCACGGCGACAGCTAATTTGCTGTCGCCGGGAAATGAACGTTACGGCGACAAAATTTGACGCCGTCAGGCGAATATTGCCATACGTAATAGAAGAATTGCATTTGGCAAAGCGACACGACTCGCGTCGCAATACGGAATCGACCCATTAATTTAAGGGGTCGATTATGGATAGCAACCCAACTCCAGTTGCGTTGCCGATAGCATATTTAATGATAAAAAATCCAATTTCTATATAGAAATTCATACTTTTTACAATTGAATTAGTAGCTGAAGTTTCGAAGCACTGATATTGACTGAATTTTACAAACATTTTTGTCGTTTCACTTATTTTAATTGTATGATTTTCTCTTCTGGCAACGCAACTACAGCTGAGTTGCTATACATAATCGACCCTTTAATTAATAATAATAATAATAATATTAATAATAATAATAATAATGAAAATTTGATATTGCCTAGCCGGGGAATCGAACCCACGACCTTCTGCGTGCAAGGCGGGTGTGCATATACGCGCAAGACCCAAATCCAAAGTGTACCAAAATTAGTACCATTTAGTGCTTTTCGTACCCATAGTTACGAATTTCAACAACTTCCTCAATCCTACACTCCAACAGTAATCATACTTCCCAATGTCAGGGGACTAATTCTCGCATACGTGATCGAGTTACTTCGATCGATATTTTCAGTATTTGGATTACGGAATCCGTTATCGAATACACTTTCGAGCGGAATCTTGCGGGTTTTACCCCCACACATTTGCTGTCGAAATGATTATTTTTGTGGCATAAAACGAACTATAATGGAACATTTTGCAATAAAACTAATCAAATAGAGTAAGATTTCTCTATTCGCTTAAAAGTTGGCAGCATGTTACTCCTTTTGTTATTGATTTTTTAGGTTGCAAATTTCGTGATTTTATTAAATTACGAATGTTCCTTCTCTTCTACAAATGCTTTAAGATGCAGACACCACTTTACTTTATAAATTTATTCAGTTTTACAAGATCATATCGGAACCCCCAAATTCGCATTCATGTGCTCAAATCTTCATTAGAGCGATCGTTTCTTGTTCGAGTAGCTCGAGTATATAATGTATTGCCACTACCCTTAAAAGTGTTTGGTCTTTCATTAGTTGTATTCCGCAGGAAAATGTTGGACTATCTTGTTTCAAATTACTCCTAATTTTGATCTATTTATATTAATTTTTATATTATCCACTTATTGCTCAAATGTTTTGAATATTTTTTTTCCTATGCTGCATACATGTGAATTTGAATTTAGTCATTGTGTCGTATTTTGCTTGAAATATTTAAGCACATCACTGAGTGGTTCATCTCATATTCAGATGTAAATGTCGTTTTTATTGGAGTAGTTCAAATTCTTACTTTGCATTTAATGATCTTTTAATAGAATACTTGTTTTTGAAATTCTCATTAATCAAAAAAATTTTAATATTATTTATACATATTTATATTGTATTATTTTGGAGTAGTTTAAAATCCTTTCCATTCTTGGAGCATCAAAATTCAAGTAATCAAAATGTTTTTTTATTTACATTTTTATTTTATAATTACTGCACCTTTTTTTAATATTCCTCCCTTGGTTTATTTAAGCTATTTTATATGATATTACATGGAACATAATACTGTAGTATACAGCCTTAAGGTCGAAAGACTGGGCATATGAAAATTGAAATAAATAAAATAAAAATAAATAAAAAAATCACATACCAATTACTTTTTCCAATAAAATGAGTAAAAAATATACAAAAAGGTGCTGTTTCTTAAAAAATAAAAATATTTTTTTCTATGCCAGAGTGAGATTTTTATATTTTACATAGTGGAATTTATTTCGGGTCACTAATACTTTTATGGGTCTATTCCGTATTGCGACGCGAGTCGTGTCGCGTTGCCAGTTGCAATTTTTCCATTACGTATGGCAAAAGTCGCCCGACGACGTCAAATTCTGTCGCCATAAAGTTCATTTTCCGGCGACAACAAATTATCTGTCGCCGTGCATTTTAACAAACGAATAAAAACGAAAAATTGAAAATGAAGTAACATTTTTATTTATTTTAAGTGAATTTATTTAATATTATATACGTTTTTTGGTGTTTCAGTAAAAATTACTACAAAAAACAACAATTTGAAATGCTGCTTGAAAAAATGGAAGCCCACCATAACGTAGCTCGTGGAGTCAGACTTTTTGGCGAAGCTAAATCCACTTTTTATGAGATGTGGAAGGATGTTGCGGAGCAATTATATAGTTGTGTGCGTACATTAGATGAATGGCACAGAGTAAGGACTTATTTTAAATCCAAACTAAAAAAAAAAATCTAAAAATAAGAAGAACATTACAGCTACAGGAGGTGGACCATCACAAGAAATATCTTTGTCGTCGATGAAGCAAGCGGTAGCAGACTTACTGCAAATTAATATTATTTCAAATCCTGCAGGTGCGATCTACGGAATTGAAGAGTCATGGGATGATAATAACGGTGAAATTGGACAAATGAAAAACCTCAATATGAAGTAGAAATTGACAACGTACTTGCCAACTAAACGTTTAAACTAAAAACTTTTCTATTCAGATATAAATGACCAACATCTTCCTTTGGTCCCATTATATGTACGTGTGTTCCGTCAATGCATCCGACAACGCCCGGGAAATTTGTTTTTGAATAAAAATAATTTTTATTTTGACGCTTTTCCTCTTCTGTTAATTTGGAAACAATCCAAATTGTACACAGTTTTTCCTCTATTAACTCCAGAACTTCGCTTAGTACCTTTGACAATGTGGGTTGAGCCATCCCGAGGTTAAAGTCATTGCCATAATATTTTTGAAAGCTTCCTTCTGCAAAAAACCTTAAAGTAGCACACACTTTAAGTAGTGACTGTATTGCTGTTGATCTAAAAAAATAACAATTATTTTGATGAATGTTGGAAACCAAACATACTCCCAATACTCGTCTGATAGATGCTACGTTAACTATGGTGCCGATTATGGATAGCAACCCAACTCCAGTTGCGTTGCCTACAGCAAATTTAGTAATACAATTTTCTATTTCTGCAATAAAATGTATACTTTTTTACAATTAAATTAATAGCAGAAGGTTCAAAACACTTATATTGATTGAGTTTGACAAACATTTCCGTCTTTTTACTCATTTTAATTGGATGATTTTCTCTTCTGGCAACGCAACTACAGTTGAGTTGCTATCCATAATCGACCCCTATATCTTCTTCACTATCATCAAAAAATAGTTCCACTGAGCTTATCATTTTAGAAAACTATAACTTTTGTGTACTTGTTCGAATATTTTTTTCTAATTTATTGAAATCAAAACAAAAAACGCTCCGCTACATCACCGATAGCTTGTTATCGACGATTATTTTCTCTCGCTTTACGTAGTGCATTTTTTAAATTTTGTCACAGAGACGATAGACGACGCGACATGACTCGCCTCGCAATACGGAATCGACCCATTAGTAACTTTTAGTGCACTTAGGGCCATTATTACATGTGATCTTTTACTATCTGATGGATTTGAAAGCGCAAAATAAACCAATTTGGAGGCATTAAAAATATAATTTTTACTATGATAGTTAATTCCAAGAAGGTCCTCCTTGAAATTCAATCATCACTTTTAACTTTAAGTTAACCGAAACGCTAGAAATCTGTTGGGCAAATCCAAACTATAACAAAAAAATACTTAGAGGTCGAATGTGTATAGCAACCCAACTACAGTTGCGTTGCCGACAGCTATTTTCATAATAGAAAGTACCGTTTCTGCATTGAAATTCATACTTTTTTACAATTAAATTAATAGCTGAAGGTTCAAAACACTGATATTGAATGAATTTGATAAAAATTTAAGTCGTTTCACTCATTTTAATTGTATGATTTTCTCATCTGGCAACGCAACTACAGTTGAGTTGCAATCCATAATCGAACCCTTATAATGATGGGGGTTGTAGTTCGAATTTCCAAAACCCTTTGGTACATCTTTCTAACTCTGCATCATTCCAAATTTCAAAATTCTAGCGCCTAATACTAAATGTACCTTTTTTAGTACCTTTTAGTACTTTTCTTACCCTTCAAGGAAGAATTACCAAAAAAAACCCCCAGCCTTATCTCACCCCCACAGTCAAAATCTCAACTTTCTAGCTTCAGCGGTTTCGTCTGGTCGATGATATGTCAGTCACTCATCACTCAGCTCTTTTATACATTAAAATTTCTTTCCTTACCTACAGTTGCAGTGTGGATTTCCATGTAATTTTGCTGGAATTTATATTTCAAGGCATATCAGAAATGACCGGAACACCGTTTTAAATTACAAATGTACAAACATTTCTTTTTTTGTAAAATATTGTGGGAAATTATATGTTCAACTTTTATCTTTCCATAACGTGACAACTTTATAAACCAACGTATCCCAATTAAATTACGAAATTAAATAAATTATTTTTAATTCTTCAGAAAAGTGTCTTTAACCAGAAGTTTAACCCCTGTTCAAGATTTCATTTTTGCTCTGTTCCAGAACCTGCAGAAGCTACTATTTTTTACTCCGAGCAAATTTTTCTTTTATGTTACGGAAAAAATAGTAAAAATTAGTAGAATCTTGCAATTCTGGAACATACCATTTAATTCTATAAATTGAAATAATAACAAATATACTTCTCTAGTTTTTTTTTTGTTTCATTTATTTTGGGTGAATTTAATTCAAACATTTTTATGGTGATTATTAAAAATTGGTAGGAATTTTTATTTTATTTTTTTTTTGTTCTTTTATTGTTTTGTGTATAAATAGTAAATGCCAGGCTTTTGTTTGAATCCTTTCTTTGTGAAAAATCTTAAAGCACATAAACTAAACCTTGCAATACTTATCATTGAAGATGGTTAAACATTAATAAGAAAAGGATAAAATTAATAATAACGCAGGAAGGAGAAGGCGGGTTTGGCGAGAGAAACGTATTAATAACGAACGAAAAACAAGAGTTTTAAAAAATGATATCATTATTTATGTATGTGTTTTTTTATAATGAGAATGCTGATTTGTTGTATTTTACGATTAACTTAAGAAATAGTATTGACAATATCGTCGATTTTCAAAATCGAGCGTACGGTCTCAGTGGCCAAGGAGATGGCAGAAATGTTAACCAAAGCCGGTTGGACAACATTTTCAGCAAAGATATCGGTAATGGCACCCTTGCGTACATTAATGCCAGCATTCTTTTCACCCTGGGCATGACGATTACGCAATTCTGTCACCGTGGCAATGGGATTGAGACCAGCATTTTCAGCCAAAGTTGAGGGAATTACTTCGAGGGCTTCTGCAAAGGCACGGAAACAGTAGGCATCGACACCCTCAACAGTTTGAGCATAGGCGGCCAATTGTAGAGCCATTTCAATTTCAGGAGCACCACCGCCAACAATTTGGGCACGCTTCCTAACCAAACAGCGGACCACACACAAGGCATCATGTAAAGAACGGGCAGCTTCTTCCAAAACCAATTTATTGGAACCACGGCAGACAATGGAAACAGTGCGTCCGGGATTTTGAATACCAGTGACCTTAACGAATTTATTAGTGCCACTGGAGACCTCTTCAACTAAATCGGCACTGATGAGATTTTCAGCAACAAAGTGATCCAAAGAGGCAATAGGGCGACAGTTCAAAGTTTTGCAGACAAATTCAATGTCCTCACGTTCTACGTCCTTAACAACCAAACACTTGATTTTGTCCAAAAAGTGTTGGGCCAAGTCGGAAACAGCATCACTGTATGTATATTGTGTAAGTTTGGGGGTCATTTAGTCATATTTTCAAAAAAAAAAAAAGAAAAGCAAAGAGGCTTTAAACACTTACCGTAAAATGGATTTTTGCACCAACAAAACATTGCAGCCGGCTTTCTTGATTTGTTTGACAATGTTGAGGATATATGCACGTTCTTCCTTCAAGACACGATCCATGGCGGCATAGTCGGAAACAATGACACTGTGGTCCATCTGCAAATGGAGACAACGCGTTATAAACACCTTATAGAAAAATAAACATAAATCTTAAAATACTCACATCAGTCTTAGGAGCCGAAATACAGAACTGAATCAAACCAATCTTGGCTTTTTCAATACGCTTAGGAGCATTGGTGCCAGCCGAACGTGATGTAAAGACCAAACCCTCAACCAATTCAGTATCTTCAACGGTACCACCCAAACTACGAATAACTTTAATGTTCTTCAAGTCGACGGCACCCTCCTTGCCTGGTTCAGTGACACGCAAAACAGCATCAACAGCAATGGGAGCCAACAAGCTACTTTGCTGAGACACAACCTTGGAATTCAATGAAGTTGAAGCACTCTTAATCAATGTATCACGATCTGTTATAGAAATGGGTGTTGACATATCATTGATAATTTCAATAGCCTTATTGGCACAACGTTGGAAAGAATCCGAAATGGCTGTGGGATGAATACCCTTGTGCAAAAGCTTTTCACTAGCCTCCAACAAAGCGCCGGCAATAACAACAACCGAAGTGGTACCGTCACCAGCTTCAACATCTTGAGCGCGTGAAAGTTCAACCAACATTTTAGCAGCAGGATGCAAGACATTCATTTGTTTCAAAATAGTGGCACCATCATTGGTAATGGACACCTCACCGTTGGCAGCCTGGATCATTTTGTCCATACCGCGGGGACCCAAACTGGTACGAATGGCATCGCAAACAGCTAGAAAAAAAGAAGAAAGAAAACGGTTAAACTAATATTTGTTAAAGAGACAAAAATGGTGTAAGATCACGTCTAAAGACACACCCATGTCTACAACTTTTTCTTAAAAGTGACTGTAATTAAATGGATCCTAACTTTTAAGGGTTTTAGAACTTGCACATTGAATGATTCGGATTCGGAGATATTCTTAAAAATAACTACGCTTTCATTGGACTGGAAAAATATTCTTAAAAATATCCACGCCTCCATTGGCCATGAAAAAATGTTCCTCAAAATATCCATGCCTCCATTAGACTTGAAATACAGGAAAGGTAGATGTTAAACAGTTCCGGAGATATGAACCCTATCTTGGGATACTATCTGTTTCACTCTACAAAGCTTGGACATCTTTTAACATCGTGGAGTGCTTGGCAATATTAAAGGCTTTTGATAAGTTGAGCGTTATCAACACTGCCTATAGCGCGGTTTGTTCTAGTTGAGTCCTCCACTAAAAGATGGCGTGCAGCGCTGTTGTAGTGCAATGCAGCTTACAGAACCTATGCCGGAAACTGGATAGCTATTTCTGACATTAGAGAAAAGTAAAGCCACAAGAGTCTTTGCTGCGGGGCGACAAAAGAAAATTCTGTATGTATGATGCACATTTATTGACATCATTCTTGTCTGGCTTCATTCAGCAGCAAGACCACTTGTCAATTTTTTGACTTCGGGGACGATGTGGGTGGCTAACGACAGGTTGAAGTTAATGGAGATGTTGTGCAGTGCTGTCCTGCTTACGAAGCCCATGCTGATGTCCCACATTTTGAGGACAATGTGGGTGGTCAGTGTCAGGGCCAAACACTTTAGATAATTTAACGTTCCTAATGGAAATTCGAACAATATCCCTTGTTGTAGCATATGATACTGGGTTGACAGCCGCTGTCCGAATCACTTTTGGTTTCGGGTCAATCCGGTAAAACCCGCTGCCGCAATGTATGTTCATTGTATCATTTCAGTTATCAGGTTTTGGTCTCTCTGTAACCAAACTGAACAATTCTGGAACTTGGAATGGTTGCGTCCAAAAATAATCAGGAGACAGTTGAGTGGCGTTGGCTAGGTTGCTAAACGAATGCATCGTATTGTGGGGTCCTAATCCACATGCAGGGCATGTGTTGGGTATCGTGGCATTAATTCGGGCCCAATACCAATTTAAGCGGCGGCATCGTTTAGATAAAACAATCGTGTTTGCCCTGGCAGCTTGCGTTCTTCTGGATGGGGTGGTCCCTAAGTTCCGTATTTACACTGTATCTCTGTACTGCCTGCGCGAATGCAGTGTGAATGCTATCCAAGCCTGGCTGATATGCTCGTTGGTCTAGAGGTTGTCGTTTTTACCTTTGGATCTCTCTACATCATGAAGATCTCGCTCTGACGTGCCTGGGGGAAGCCTGAAAGGGATGCTCACTGCAATAACACCCAAGGAGGTACTGCATCAAGAACATCCTGTTCCGTCCTTATGGGCTGCATTCTGGTAGGTTTCTACTATGTAGCGCTATCATTTGCGTACCACGCTGGCGCCGCATAGCTTAGCACAGACAGACCTATTGCTTTGTAAGTAGTCAATAAGGTTTTTTATCAGCAACTTAAGTGCTGCCGGGCAGCGACTTGAAGACCTTGTTCCTTGGAATCGGTACACCGTCGACTTATGAAACTTTGAAAGACCATATCTCAGGAAATTAGGGCTTCCGCAACAAAAATATCGTTCTAATCAGGATCCAAGGGCTATCGGTGGGAGAAATGTCTTCAAAAACAGATTTACAAGCGACCATCCGATGCTTTTGAAATTTTTAGCACTGATAGGTATCATTGTCCTGAATACAAGACCATACTTCCCGAGAATAGGCGTTTAAAAAACCTGGTGAAGAAATTTTGTCTAGAAGAGGCTGGTACTCGTAGCCGGTTTTGGATATGCTCATAGGAGAAAGTTTTAAGAAGACCAGCTGGCTACTACTGAGAAAATTTCAAAAAATATAAAAACAAAAAATGTTAATGGTGCGTATAAACCCGACCTGTTCCATCTTGCCTCTTCAACAAATTTGTTTGATTCCTATATTGAGAGCTTCTGGAATATACTCTGTTCTCCAGGAGCACGAGTATGTTTAGGTCCCTTCGTTAAACATTCTGTTTTTAAAAAGGTATCCTTCTGGAAAACCAGAATGTATTCCATTCGAAGTGTGATCTGTCTGACGATCCGTGCTCTTTTATAAGACCTTGTGGTCACCACATTGACCGGCTGGCTCTTTAATAGCGCATTAATGACATCCAACGGATATCAGCTTGTCATTACCCCATAGTGTTACCTTTGGGTAAATAACCTTTAACCATATGGTAAATAACCTTTAATTACTTGCAGGTTTCAGCTTGGCTACAAATTAAACCACAGCTGCTCTGCTCTGTTCTGATTCACTCGGCAGGGCATAGCAAAAGTGACGTCATAATATCAACATACTGGCCATCATGAGACAAATTTGGCTCTCTTCATGTGAACAAATTAAACATTTTCTGCAAACAAACTCCTAAAATACTTAATTTTATGTTAAAAATCTATAATTTTTACAAATTTTCAAATCACATGAGTCATTTTCAGAGGGGCACATGTCAAAAACTCTCGAGAGGAGACTCCTTACCGAGAGCACTCCCCTCTCAAGCATAAAAACCGAGCAACACACACAAATCGATTTGTCACAACCGGCAGTCGATAAAACAGCTCACTCTGCCTACGAAGAAAAGCCGCCTTTGTTAATTGCATTTTTTGCACAACTGTTTAATAATTTTACAAATTTCCACAAAATTATTACAATTTTCAATAATTTGTTTAAAAATTCTTTTCATTTCTTCACTAAATTGTCCATTGCATTGATTGTTTTGTTGTTATTGCACGATTTTATTAATAAAATTGCAACAATTTCTAACCTTTGGCAGCTTGAATATTCGATAGACGAACATCCTGCGGTTTAGATTTATCTTTGAAGGCTTGGCCGACCGGTTTCTTGGCAACGTTTCCTGCTTTTGGTGGCATTATTTTGTTTTATTTTCACTGAATTGAATTGTTTTTATTGATCACTTTTGGAATCTTTGGATTTCTTGCGATTAATTCTGCAATTCAATTTCACAGAAATTTTTGCTGCTGTCACTGAGAAAATCTATTGAATTTCTGAGGGCGACCGGTATTATCGACCATATGTCATATGCCAATTTGACATTTTCCAGAATTAGGAAGTGTTTGGAAAGCTAATGATGAGGACAATGTTGCCAGATGAGATCTTTTGCAAAATGGCAAGTAATCGTTTCGTTTGCATATGAAGGCCTCGGTTCATATGATTATAGCTGGGTTCCAGAACTAAAAAGTTTTTACAATTTTTACGACTTCTTCACATTTTACTCGAAAAAGCGTTCCCGTGCACAAAAAAGTTGCAAAATGTTCAATTCTCTTTAAACAAAAATGGCGCTGAATGACGCTCTCTTTAAAAACTTTTTACACGACAAATTTGGGCGTCTGATTGGCTGATAAGCCGACTTTGACATTTGTTCCAGTTTTTTGACATATTTTCCATTTTTCCGTTCCCGAACTATTTCAAAAAACTTGTGTGTGAGAACAAATTTTTTGCAGTTCTCTCTTTTACGAGTTTTACCATTAAAAAGTACGGGAACGAAGCTTATATCTTCGTCCCAGAACTAAAAAGTTTTTACATATTTAACATATTTTGTAAATTTTTTCCTAAAATGCGTTCCCGTACACCAAAAAAGTTGCAAAATGTTCACTTCTCTTTGAACGCGACAAATTTGGCCGAGCAAAAATGTGCAACATGTTTGCCGGGTTCTGGTTGGCTGGTAGGCCGACTTTGACATTTGTTCCAGTTTTTTTGACGTTTCTGCAATTTTTCCGTTCCTGTACATTTTGGAAAAATGTGTATGTGGAACACATTTTGACGGTTTGCTCTGTTGACACTTTAACCAATAATGTACGGGAACAAAGCTTATGTGTGTCTGGTTACTTCATGGTACAATAATACAGGTAGCATTATCATGCCAGCTGATGGTAACATAATAGGTGTGTACGATAACTTTCCCAGCAAAAATTACTCAGTCAATTCCAGCAACCTCTCTCAGTGAATTTTACTCTCTCAAGCAAGAAAAATTGCAGAAAGTTATCGAACAGCATTTTGCAAAAACTTGCAAGAAAGTCAGCTGTTTCCGAAAATGTATGAAATTTGTTTTTGTTTCTTTTGATATTTTAAACCAAACGGAACAAAAACATAAATTTTAAATTTGTACTTTACTTATTTAATGCTTTAATCCTATCCACAACGCTTTAGAATCTAAAAAAATGTGCAATCGTGAAATTTTCTTGGTCGAAAATGTTAACATTTCGATTTGTTTACATTGAACATGTGATTAAAAGTCAGCTGATCAGACTTGCAAATTTTTGCGGGACAAATTTTCCCAGCAAAAATTTGCAAGTTCTCAGTCACAAAACTCTCCAAAAATCTCTCCAAACTCGCTCTCTTTTGCTGGATAATTTTGTTATCGAACAGCATTCAGCAAAAATTTGTACGAATTTGTACAAATTATTGGGTTATCGTACACACCTAATGTGTCAACTGCATTGAATTGATGTCAAATTTTGACACCTTATGTTACCAACAATTGCCGATGCGGCTACCTGTGTATTTGTACCATGGGTTACTTGCAAGTTCTTGCAATCTATTGGTCTGTTCCTTTACTTTTGAAAATGGTAAAACCGGCAAAGTAGTAAAAGTTGTAAACTGCTCACATATGTAATGTATGGTGCCAGAAGTAAAGGAACGCTCTTCTAGTAAAAAGTGGCAAAACTTGAAGATTCTTGCACGTAAAGGAACAGAGTTTATTTGTATTATTGGTCTTTTTCAGAACTGCAAGAATCCAATAATTTTTACTATTTTTCCGATAACATAAATGAAAAAAGTTATCGTAGTAAAAAATAGTAGCTTTATGCAGGTTCTGGAATAGAGCATATATGTGTCAGGAATTTTATACATTCCCATGATCTGCATAAAAATACCCGTCAGTAGAAAAAAATTAAAAAAGGCATACTTTCACAGCTTTTGGAAGAGATCGGAGGTGAAGGTGCTCCTTCATATCCGCTCTTTCCAAAAAGCTGTGAAAGTTTCAACGTATGGCTTTACGGCACACGTTGAACCATTCACATCTTTTGAAAGAGAGCGGTGGTGAAGGAGCTCCTTCATATTCCGCAAGCAAGAAAAATCCATTGTATTTCTACCTTAATGCCCGTAATTTCTACGCGTAGTTATCTATGAGTTCATAGATAACCCCCGTGTAATGGGTACTTTACACGGTATGTTTTTTACATATGAGTTGTCACTTCTCCCATACAAAATGTATATGCAAAGTGACAACTCATATGTAAAAAACATATCGTGTAAATTACCCATAAGCAAAATTTCATAATATCAATCCATAGGTAACGTTACCGGGTCGAAAACGGCCGAGTTACTTACACCAAGGATTTTGCCTGGTTCATCGTTGCCAATGTGTTAAAAATTGTAAAACACATAGTCGATGGTCAGACTAGCACGATTTCAACATGGCGACGTCAAGTTTATAGGCGAGGGGTATGAAGTAGTGAAACCCATGTACATGGTTTTCTGTGTTTGTTGTGTTGCCTCTTCTTGTTGTTCGTTGCAAGCATGGTTTAATAAGAAAGGTTAGCCAAAGCTTCATGTCAATTTAATTTTTTTTCATTCGAGTATGCCTAAAACTTCAAAACAATATAAACAAACTGTGTATGTGTGTGTGGCGTTTGAATAATATGCCAAACAATTTTAAAAACAATCGAATTCAATGATTTTTTAAAATTGTTTCTAGACCATTTGTATGGAAGAAATTGGTGAGATTTGCATTGAAACAATCAGTTTATCATATTCACAACTCGATTATGTGGAGAAAACTTAACTCTTCATTCATTTTTCGCGTTTTTTATAAAATGCTCAAAAATGCATTGTAAACAAACCCACTTGTTGCTTTTATTTTGAAGTTTTAGGAATTCAAGAAAAACAAGGGTTCTATAGATTTTTTTCATTTAAATCTACCTCTTTACTTATACCATGGTTGCAAGATTTTTTCTTCCATTTTCTTTCATTGTGATTTTCTCAAGCCAACGTTAACAACGAAACAAGCATAAAAAGATTTAACAAAAACATTTTATTAATGAAATAGACAAGATTTAGCTATTACTATTAATTTAATTTTTAATGTTAATCATTTTGTGTTGTTGTTTAGTTTATTTATATATGTTTGCTTTGTTTTTTGGTATG
This sequence comes from Musca autumnalis, assembly GCF_047663935.1. Classification (NCBI taxonomy): domain Eukaryota; kingdom Metazoa; phylum Arthropoda; class Insecta; order Diptera; family Muscidae; genus Musca; species Musca autumnalis. Next base: position 196,567,764 of record NW_027411755.1, read on the forward strand.
AGAAACACAACAAATGCGAATAGTAAAATAAAGGGACACGAAAAAATCTTAAATTTCATGTTAACGTGTGTGGACACTAACGAAACTTGAAAAGAAACTTTAACGAAATTGGTTTCAAGAAACCTTGCTAGTCTGACCATCGACATATATGTGGCAATGTTTTTAAGAAAGCATGAATGTAAGTCAACAATGTTACCACAAGTTTTCAAAATTTACACGCCTCGTTAAATGGCACGTAGGTAGCTACCTACCCGGTTACCTAGGGCTAGAAATTACGGGCATAAGTCGATCATATGTAGTTAAGCTATGCGGCGCAAGTGCGGTTCGCGAATATAAGTGCAACGCGATAGAAAACTTTTCAAAAATATGCTCTGTTCCAGAACTAAAAAGTTTTTACAATTTTTACCAGTTTTACACATTTTGCGTTCCCGTACACAAAATTTATATGAAAATCGTTTACGACTTTTACCACTTTATAAAGTACGGGAACAGGCCAATAGGTTTGTAACTTCTTGTAATCGACTAAAGGGCTGAGTACATAAGCTGCTTTGCCTGGTTGCCTTGCTTTCCTGCTGCATTTTTGATATCTATACATATAAAAGAGCTCAGTGAGTGAGTGAGTGAGTGAGTGAGTGACTGACATATCATCGCCCAGACGAAACCGCTGAAGCTAGAAAGCTGAAATTTTGACTGCGGGTTGCTGTCGGTGTGTAGGGGCGAGATAAGGCTGGGTTTTTGGAAATTCGACCTAGAAGGGTACGAAAAGTACTAAAAGGTACTAAATATGGTACCCTTTGTATTAGGCAAACGGGAAGAGCTAGAATTCTGAAATTTGGAATGGGGGTAACTGATGGAGAGTTAGAAAGATGTACCAAAGGGGTTTTGAAAATTCGACCTATAAATGTACGAAAAGTTACTAAATTTGGTACCAATTGTATATTTTGAGCGGATATAGCTACAATCTTCATATTTAGTATGGTAATCAAGGTTGGGAAGTGGTGTTGATATAAGGAAATGATTTCGGAAGTTCGTACTTATGTGTACGAGTAGTACTAAATGGTACTAAATTTGGTACAATTTGGATTTGGGTGAACGGATAGAGCTGAAAACCTGTAATTTGGAATTTAGATTACCGTTGAAGTGTACGATTGAGATATGGGAGTAGTTTTGGAAATGCATACTTATGTGTACGAAAAGTACTAAATGGTACCAAATTTGGTACAATTTGGATTTAGATAGACATGGAAACCTGCAATTCGGAATTAAGATTACTGATGGAGTGAAGGATTGAGGTAGTTGTGGAAATTCTTACTTATGGGTACGGAAAGTCCAAAATGGTACTAAGTTTGGTACATTTTGGATTTGGGTGAACATATAGAGCTGGAATCCTGAAATTTATAATTAAGATTACTTATGGAGCATAGCATTGAGGTAGTTTTGGAAATTCGTACTTATGGGTACGGAAAGTCCTAAATGGTACTAAACTTGGTACAATTTATATTTGGATGAACAAATAGAGCTGGAATCCTGATTGAGTAAGTTTTGGAAATTCGTACTTATGGGTACGAAAATAATTAAATGGTACTAAATTTGGTACAATTTAAATTTAGGTGGACGGATTGAGCTGGATTCTTGAAATTTGGAATTAATACTACTTATGGAGTGTAGGATTGAGGTAGTTTCGGAAACTCGTACTTATGGGTACGGAAAGTACTAAATGGTACTAAGTTTGGTACATTTTGGATTTGGGTGAACAGATAGAGCCGGAATCCTGGAATTCGTACTTATGGGTACGAAAAGTAATAAATGGTACTAAATTTGGTACAATTTAGACTTGGGTGGACGGATACAGGTGGAATCCTGAAATTCGCAATTACTGTTGGAGATAGTTATTGAAATTTGGTACTTTCATTCGAAAAGTATTAATGGTATTATGAATAGAGGTGGAATTCGGAAATTTGGTATTATAGCCGCTGTTGGTGTGTAGGGTTGAGATATGGATGTGGTTGTGGATATACGTACAATAAGTGTACGAAAATTACTAAATGGCACAGAATTTGGTCCAAATTGTTATTGTGTAAAGGGGTAGAGCTAAAATTGTGAAATTCGGTATTAGTATAGCAGTTGACGTTTAGAGTGGAGATAGAGAAGAAGTTTTGGAAATTCGTACAAAAAATACTAAATCGCGGTTGGGATATAGTTTTGGATAAAAGGAAGTAATTATTCAAACTTATACATACTATAAGTACTAAATTTGGTACCAGTTTGGTGTTGCATGATGGGATATAGGTGGAATTTCGAATTGTTGTATGATTGTGTTGGTGTTGGTGTGCATACAAATTCTATAATTAGGCTGAGGGCTGGATGATTTATTGAGAAATACGAAATGTACTAAATGCTATTAAATTTGACGTTGGGTGTAGCAGTGAAGATGGAATTATATAATTAGTGCGTGAAAAGTACATTGCAATAAATTTGGTATTGGGCTAAAGAATAGAAGTGAAATTCTGATATATTATTGATAAGTGTACTAGAAGTATTACATAATACTAAATATTGAAGTACTGGTATTGGGTGAATCAATAATGAAATTTGTTATGAGGATAACTGTTGAGATTGGATCAGAATGTTTATTTAAATCCGCCTTTAAATGTATGAAAGGTTTCTACATGTAATACCATTGACATTGGGTGAACAAGTAGAGCTAAAACTTTAACATTTGAGCTAAGATCCTGGATTTTAAAAATTGTACTGAATAATGTACTATTGCTTCTTGGTTAACACGAATTCTGTTTCTTAATAATGTACTGAAATCAAAAAATCAAACGTACCTTTTCAAAAAAATGTTTTTATCTTTGTTGTCTATTCTGAACGTTATAGTAAGTTCATTTGAAAAGGTACATCTATGCGGCTAATGTTTTACAACAAGGTTTTTACATCCTGAGAAAAAAGGCCTAAAATAAAATGTCTCAAAAATTAACTGTTATATAGGGTAACATCTTCTGAATAATGGTTTTCTACGTTTTGATATCACAAATTCCAAAATTCGGTGGGAAAATGTGGATAAGATTTTCAAAATAACCATACCGTTCTAATAAAACATGGACTGGAATTTAAAATGTAGGCCGGTGTTGAAGTGTAGAGGTCTTTTTTTGAAATTCCAACAAAACGTATACGACGAGCAGTACTTGAAAGAAATTAAATATCAATTCAAATACCCCCCATACCAAGTGCGGATATTATTCGAATGTCCGGCACAACTTTCGAAAACGATATCACTGTCGAAGGATTGGCAAATGTTTTTCGGGTGTACATAAGCACGTTGTTCTTTTGTTCGTCAAAAGTTTAAAAACGATATCATTTTCGAACATTTTGCGAATGTTTTTTCTTACAAGAAAAATTGTTTCGAGAAACATTTTTTACTTCGGAAATTTTTTTACGTTTTAACAAATAATTTTATGTAGTTCGTGAAAAATTCCCATTTGCTTTTTTCAAATATTTTCGATATAAATGCTACTTATAATATTAACAACAAGTGATGATAAACACAACATATAGCTTGGTTACAAATACAAGACAACAATGTTTATAAACTGTTACACGCATTGAATCGCAAACATTACAAAGAAGAAAAGGTACACAACAGGAAAATCAAGAGACGTCAAATAAAGTTAAACATGTTATAAAATCGAAACTCCGCCAAAAATGATTTTTCGGCACTATCGTAAAAACTATCATCTTTCATTCGCTAATAATATTATTAACGACATTCGAATTCGAAGGATTTCCTGCCACAAACTGAGCGACGAATGAATCGTTTTTAATTCGTTCTCGAGTGCCGTTTTCGAACAAAATATCCGCAAAACTATCGAAAAAAATTCGAAAACATATCGTTTGCGATAGCAATGGTATGGGGGGATGGTATGGGGGGTAGGTATTAGTACATCAAAATTTTCTGTTTTCTCCATATTAAATATTGTTTATTTGTACATTATTCCTTTTCCGCTTACGAAGTAGCGGGCATTTTGCTAGTAATAAATATAAAAGAATAAAGGAGGCCGAGCAAATTTCGAACTGGGTGCCCCTTTTCTTTTTTATTCTTTTATCAGAAGCAAGCAAGGCAACCAGCCGAGGCAGCTTATGTACCCAGGCCTTAAAGGCCTGCTTACCTTGCTTGCTTCTGATAAAAGAATAAAAAAGAAAAGGGCAACGCAGTTCGAAATTTGCTCGGCCCTCTTTATTCTTCTATTTTTATTATGTCAGAAATGAAGCAGGAAAGCAAGGCAATTAGGCAAGCAGCTTATGTACGCAGGCCTTAAGGTCTTTTGCATTATACTGTAGAGTAAACGAACAACATCCAGTAACAATTTGTACAATTTTTGAGTAAACGAAGATGTTAGACTGTCTTTTCATGTCATCAGTGGGCCATCGGCATAAGGAGACGAATATTCGTTCAAAATAGTACCGAGATATTTGGCTTCGATAGACATCTTTAATTCAACTCCATCCAGAACTGGAGCTCAGCTCTGTTTCTATGAAAGTGTGAAATAAAAACTTTGATGAAGTAGAAACTGTCAAATGAAGAAAAATTATGAAGTCCCGGGCCACACTAGAGTAATTTCAATAAAATTTTGACATTGAACTTTGCATTTTTTTGGGAACGGTTTCATGTGTTCTGCAATTTTGCAATATTCGTATGAAACAAACAGACCGTTTTATTTTACATTTTCTTTTACTTTCATGTCAAAATTTCAGTGAAATTACTCTTAGTGTGGCCCGGGACGAAGGAAATATTATGAATTCTGCAAATCTATTAAAACTAAAAACAATTCCCAATAGATGCACTGATGTCAACAATTTACGCACGCGGTAAATGATAAGAACAGGACCGAACAGAGACTGACATGGCATCCAACCTCGATTTAGTGAACGATAATATGACTGAAGAAAGTAGGCAATCGATAGCACCCAGCAAAAAGTTTGCATCCGCGGATGCAGTTAAATCGCTAGAACAATTGCCGCTGCAGTACATCTTTTCCTATGAATTTTACAAGAGAGCGCGCAGCTAGGATGCACTCCATTTTGCTTCCACGACACACAGCTAGGATGTACTCCATTTTCGATCCAAATCACAGCCTTTGATATAGTGTTTTGGATTGAATTTAAATGCAGTCTAAAGATGTTATAAAATGCAAGCCATTGCAAATATCCCAAAATAAATAAAATACCTTGCTTATTCGTGTAAAACAAAAAACTCCAACTCCACTTCAATAATAATTTGCGTCTCGTGAATTACAGCAATGTTCATAACTTTAGTTTGTATTTCTTTATTTTTTATAAAACAAATTCTTAGAATTTTAACACTCTTAAGGCCCCCGCTCATTAGTCAGTCTGACTGCCAGTATTTATGGTAGTATGTGTAAATTTTTGAAATTTTGAGAATGTATGTGTGAGTTTTCCAAGACTGATGAAAATCAAAATAGTTTTGATTTCAAAATGAACCCCCATCAGTCTGGGTGAATTGTGTTTATTTTCAAATTGTCAATAAATAATTTTGAAAAACAGAAAATAATGTTGGTGTTGGAACACAAAAAACGTAGAATTCATTCATTTTTAGAGGAGAAATTCAAGATTTTTAGACTTGACTGATGGTTCGTGCTACACACCTGTCAGTCACACATACAGAAAGGGTTCGTCGGACTGACGGCACAGACTGATAAATGAGTGGGGGCCTTTACTTGGGTTCAAAAAAAAAAAAAAGGCTGCGACTGTAGGGATCAAAAATTGGCCTGCTTGGCTAAAGATCTTTAAGCGAGTGCTTCCAAAATGTATCGAGCGCAGTGCATTTTCATAACTCCGTGTGGACTGCATCGAAAGATGAATTGAAATCATAACTCTACATTGCACTACTTCCAAACTTTTTTGCTGGTAATTTTTTGAGTAAACGGTGTCCTGAGCAAGATCGTTTACACCAGACAATTTGTCTTCAAATACAACCCTGATTCATTAGCTGTCCAACATTTTTTCACAGACAGTCGGGTTAACAAATTTTTGACATTTTTGTAAAAATAAGGAAATGTTTATATTGTAGCCTTTTGCAGGGTTAACCTTCTTTATGAGGATTTATTTGAAATATAAGGAATGGAATTGACATGTGAAACCCAGTGGATTTGTTAAATCCGCTTATATATAAACGTACTATAAGTGAGATAATAATTGAAATGTGTTGAAAACAAAAGAACATGAACAAAAACAAAATATGTGAACAGAAAACAAAGGGAAATCGACGATTTTCATTTATAATTTTACAGATGTTTCTGCAGTTGTCTGTTTCTGCAAGTTGTCGGTTTTCGACAATCAATACATGTACTAAACTGTCCTGTCATGTATAAACGCAGGATAAGCACTACCCTTGCTTCTTGCTGACAGTTTATCCACGAACGAACTTGATACCACAGCCGGGATCTTCATGCATCCAGGAGCATTGCTTATTGGGCAAAGTCGTTAAAGCTAGACTCCCTGAGGAAGGAACCAAGAGAGAAGTCTCCCTTGTCCCATCTGGCATGTTTGTGAAACAATTACATATAAGAAAAAGAAGGCTAGGTTCATACACTATCCTAGAAAGATCGTCAGGGCACCCTCGTCCATCTCGATGAGAGAGCGCAGAGCTTGTTCAGTAGTGGGATTCTGTAACTCATTTTTGCTGTTACCGACAAAAATCGGTAAAATTAAATCTCAAAATTATGACTAAAAACATAAAGAAAAGTTGGCATCACTGTTTGTGTCGGTAGAGGCTAGCGACTACTTTTTATTCATCGTTAACATACCGAAAAATTTCCTTAATTATCGAAATTATAAGCATTTTAATTTTACCGACAGTTATCGATAACAGCAAAAATGAGTTACCTAAATTACTCATGAGAAATAATAATCTGAACAAATTCTTATTCATCCTGATGTCCGCAGGGAATAAGTTGAATTCAGCGATGTTTATTTGACACAATCTTCCAAGAGTTATTCACGCCTTTTGGACCTCAACACCTTCACCTGTCACCCCAACAGCAGGACGAAGTTTAAGCGTGTGGTTCCTACCAAAACCAACCCTTTTTACCAAATGACAAGGAGAAGAGAATTAAGTCAACGGAGGAACAAAACCCGAAGGCCAAGAGAGGAGGTCAGGACTTCAAACTCTATACCTCCTCTGATTGCTATCAAAAGACTGAGAGCCGGAAAGATTTCAGTGAAAAGCTTTCCTAAAAAGCTAACCCAAGTCACAAGGTATCTTTCGAATCTCTTCTCTCTACCTCGACTTAACTCAAATTTGGTAAAAACTCTCCAATTTTTTTAAAAAAATTCCAGATGTATGTAGGTATTTTTATGCTGGTCACGGGTATGTATAATTCTCATGGGAGACGGACCCAGTTGCCCGATTACTAGACCAGAAAGTCCAGGTAGGTTCTACTGACCCTATTGACAAAAAATTCATATCGGTGGAAGGCTTATGGAAATCTTCTTCTTTATTTGCATATCCGTTATCCGGATGTTAAGCGATCATACAATATTACATTTTATTACATTGTTCTTGCAAATATCTAGTTTATGTGGAAAGCGATAATTGTCGGTTTTTAGCCGCTGTTAGAAGACTGAGTTCATCGCGGTATCCGGTCCAGTCTTGAATATTTTTTAGCCAGGACAATTCTCGTCGACCTCTACCACGTCTTCCTTCAACTTGGGATTTGAGAATGATCTGCAGGATCTTATATTTGTTGTTTCTCATCAAATGTCCCAAATAGGAAACTTTCCGGGTTTTGATGGTTTTAATTAGCTGCCGTTGTACATTCATTCTTCGCAGAACTTCGGCATTTGACACTCGATCGGTCCATGGAATTTTGAGCACACGTCGGTATGCCCACATTTCAAATGCTTCCAATTTCTTCTCGTCTGCTGATTTGACAGTCCATGTTTCAGCCCCGTACAATAGAACAGACCATACATAGCACTTGATAAAGCTGCATGATACAATGATACAAGGTAACCTCACGCTCGCAGCTCACAGAGTTGTATTCGCTTTGCCGTCCCTTCATTGACAAAATTATTTTGACAAACTTTGTATGTATATGTTAAAATATACATATGTACATATGTCAGTTATGTTTACATTTTCAATTTTAACTTCAATTTTATCATTTAAAATTAAATTTTTCCTATAATTTGGATTTATTATGTCCAAACTTTGATGATGATCCATATAAGTCCACTTGTACAACCTCCAAAAAAGTTCAATATTTTTCTCTGATATGGTACGTATTGGTAAGTTACTAGTTTGGTCCATAATTTGCACATCGTAATATTTCTTCTTGTTATAGATGATAGATCGACTGTATCGGTCTCATCCCTTGGGTGTCTCCCACAGAAAATTGTTGGCATAAATGCAGCTTGGACGCACGTTATGATATATTTTGCAGCATGCAGGATTTTTCGTGGGCAAGTACATACTTCCGCTTTGTCCGAAATTTGCACATCAAAAAAGTTCTTCCAAGCGAACAACAAATCAAAGAACAAAAATGTTAGAGGATCGATTTGACATTTTTGCCAAAGGTATTCCTTGTGGTCTTGTTTAGAGCGATATTATGTGTTTCTTGGACAAGCGAATGGTTTCAGACATATTGGTCCAAAAGCTTCAAGAATTCCTACTGGTGGTCACAATAATTGAAAGGAGTGAGTGAGAGGACCAACTTTTGCACAACGTAATATTTCTCTCAAACATGAGCAAGTCCTTGCTCCTGACATGAGCCAACATGCCAACTAAAATGGTTGTTTGGCACGATAACTATCGAGAGAAATGACTCCATAAAATAGATCAAGTTGCAAGATGGACTAAGGCGTGTCGAAAATTGTATAGCGCGTATTCGTAATCATGACTACAGCTCTTGTTAATGTATGTATATATTTGTCTTATTTAGATGATATGTATACTAGATGATATGTATTTTTGCATCATTGATGTTAAATAATAAAAAATTGGAAAGTTATCATGGCTACAACATTATATTATTTTGTGCTGGGGGAAATTAACACATTCTGAGTTATGGACCCGAAATGACACAATATTTAGAACCACGCCTTCTCTCGCACTAAAGTTTTTCTGTTTTTTATACCTACCCCACAAACGCATAAAATGCTATTTTTTATTAGGACGTTTGTCAGCCTTTATTATTTTGTGTACAACCGTGAAAAATGAAATGAAAAATGCAGAAGACTAGGGCTGACTTCCGTATCGTCAGATGAGATGTTGTTTTTAAACGTCGTCAACATATTTCAATAAATGCATTAGAAATATAAATGATACATGTTTGGTTTTTAGTTGCGTTAAAAACGCGCAGTTGTGACGTTATGAACTACGTAGCTTCGCATTTGTTAAATATTGCGGCATTATAAAACACAATACTTCAGACATTTGCAGTCATTTGCCAAGCATCTGACGTTACAGAATTCAGCCTATATTACAAATAATGGATTACAGCTTGGTGGCAACAACAGAAAAGTGGTTCTTAACCAATTCAACGTTGCTCTCATTGAGATCTTGAGACGGCGGACATGAGGGAAGACCTTGATGCGTGGATCATGGACAAGCTTGCTGATTGTTTCAGTTTATTAAGGCGAGACAAATAGGCATTAGCCATCTTGGGTTGACTAAAGTTTTATTCCTTCCATGACAAAACGATTCCCAGATGACAAAACGACCAACAAAGCCACTATGAGCCAATTTCAACAAGTTCCGTTTGTCAACACTTGTGTTCCAATTCCGGGGAATGTTACGGAAATCACGACACAAGGATTCGTCTACGCAATATACGATGAAGGGTCCACAGCAGGCAATGCGACGACGGTCGGGCATGGTTCCACAGTCAGCACGGAAGCGTTACACATTTGGTATTTTGCAACATTAGCACTTCATCAGAAACGACCAATGGCCTTTAAATATGTCATCAATGTTGTGATCCTTGTCAAGCCGGAAGCAGCGATGACAGATACCAAAGCGTAGCTGGTTTAGTACTTGTTTTACATGACCTTGGGTAAGTCTTAGTAGGGGCGAACATGCGTGGCGGTCACACAGCAACTGACAAGAGCGATGACTACAACAACAACCACCACGGACACGTGGAATACAAGCAACAACGCGACTAGTACACTGTGATTCGGCTGTCTGGTGACCTGTAACAAGCAACAAACATTCTATATATAAAAATATAATTCCATACATCAGCGCTCCAATTCAATTACTTACCAGCTTTTTCGCCAACGAAATAAGTTATACGCTAGTTACGGCCATCAATTCATGAATATCGTTGACGACATAAAGGACGACTGCACTGCTGGCTAGCAAACGCTCTTTTCCTTGATTCATCCTTTTCCCAATATACGAGACCAATTAACTTTGGTGTCTTGAGGCATATTGCTTGCCATCTTTCTTGGCAATTTTTCGCAGAGTTATTGTATCTGCAGTCCAGAATTAAACTAATTAAATAAATCACGAAAAGGAACACACTTTCTCCCGCAATAGTGCCAAAGATGATGCTACACCGCTTGGCTAATTTAACTAAATTAATAATTGAGATGTATTTGTTCCAAAAAATTATATGATAGATAAAATGTAAACAAACAATATTTTGTTATTGTTGTCATTGACATACAATAACAACAACTTTCATATTGTTTGGAATGTAGGGTTGTATTTGGCAGCTCAAGGACGGTTTTTTCAAATGAGATTACCTTCTTATTCTGCCATGATAAAGCTGGTTTTAAGCTCAATGTTGATGTCGTGGCTGCTTAGTACTTTTTTTGTATTTGAGAAACGCTTCTCTCGCCATTTCTATACGACATCGTATTTCATTAGAAGATTGCCACTGCTCATTTATTTGTGCTCCCAAGTATTTATATGATTTTACTCTCTCTATTTCTGATTCACGGATTTTTAGTGTGGAGTTGTAGAAATTGGTACTTTTACTAACGATCATATATTTTGTCTTATTAAGATTAATGTATAATCCGTATGAATTACTTATCTCGTTGAGGGAACTTAAGAGACTTTGGAGTCCAACTAAAGAACTCGCTATTATCATGGTGTCATCAGCGTATCGAATATTGTTAATGAATTGTCCATGTATTTGTATCCCAATCCTTTTTCCTTCTACGCATTCTCGAAATATTTGTTCAGCATATACATTAAACAATAATGGTGAAAGTATACACCCCTGTCGAACACCTTTTGATATTACTACTTCATCTGTAGTTTCACCGGATACTTCTACTGATGCTGTCTGGTTCCAGTATAGATTTTTTATACATCTTATGTCATTGTTTTCAATGCCTATGGATGTCAGAATTTCCATTAGCTTGCCGTGTTTAACAGTGTCAAAAGCCTTTTCATAGTCTACAAAACACATAAATACGTCTTTTTGGACATCGCGACACTTTTGGATTAGCACTTGAACACCAACTAGTGCTTCTCGAGTTCCCATTCCCTCTTTAAATCCAAATTGCGTTTCTCCCATTGCTGCCTCGCATCTGGGGTATATTCTTTTGTGAATTATACGTAGGAATACTTTTAAGGCGTGGCTCATTAGGCTAATTAATCTATAATCGTTGCATTTTCTGGCGTTTGCTTTCTTTGGTATGGGGACAAATGCAGATTTCAACCAATCTCGCGGATATTGTCCTGTGTCGTATATATTATTGAACAGTTTCACAAACAATTGTATATTGTTTTCATCGATTAATTTGAGCATTTCGGCGGGAATTTCATCTGGACCAACGGCTTTTTTGTCCTTTAACGATTTTACTGCATATATGACTTCTTCTTTGGTAATAGGATTTACACTTACGAGAGAATTTTCGTTTATGTCAGAGTTTTCATTACGATCACAATCTGATCTTTCATGATCTGTAAATAGTTTTAATATGTATTCATTCCATATTTGCTTTCTTTGCGAGATTTCAAAAACGGCTTGGTTATTATCATCAAAGAGTATAGATGGAGGTTTCCGTTTGTATATTCCGGCTGTTTCTTTCAGCTTTTTGTGCATATTATGGAAATAACTATCCAGAAAATGGTCACACAATGGCTCAGAAGATTTAGCAGAAAAAAAAAACGATTTTTGGGCCGCGTTTTTTTTTTTTTCTCTTGTATAATCCTGAAGCCGGTATAGGTTCTTTATGGGCAATGGTTAGATTTATTCCAAATTATAGCATACACTCTAACCTTTTCAAAATGGTGATACACGTTGCTATATCTTTCCCCGATTCAGAGATAAGGGTCTTAAAATCTTCGAAAACCCATTCTGTTGGGACCATTTTCCGAAAATATGCCCTATTTCCACAATGTGTCAATTGCATTGAATTGATGTCAAATTTTGACATCTTATGTTGCAAACAATTGCCGATTCTGCTACCTGTGTATTTGTACCATGACGACGTTTGAGTAATTGGGAATTTGCAATAATCACCAAACCAACAGTTACTGATCTGGCAACCCTCCTTTACAAATGTCATTCTCTTCTAATTCACATGCCATTTTTTCCAATTAGAAGATTTTTTTCGAGGCGGGTGGATGATTTTTGTTCTTTTTGGGGGTTTATCAAGTAAAATTACATAAATTAAACGAAATTTGTGAATTAAATAGTGTTTCGGGTAAACAAAATTTTATGCAAATCAATAAACAATTTGTTTATTAAACGAAATTAACAATAAAATCGCGTTCTCAATTCATTTGTTGAGGAAAAAACTACGAAAAATCGAAATAAACGAGTATAAAGGTTAGTGTGGCAGAAGGCAAAAGAAAAAAGGGACAACTGAACAAATAAAAACGGTTAAATTATGGCGGGGTGATAAAAAAACCTTTGCAAAAAAGTGTTAAAATATACGATGAAATCTGTGCTAAGCTAATTTCAAGTGGTCTATTTCAGAAACAGGCGTGAATTGAAGTCACCAAAAACAACAACAATTGTAAGAAGAAGCAATAAACAGACACACACAGCGCATCAACATGTCCACAACCTTGAAGTTTGGTAATGTGAAATTAACCAAATGGCAGTTGGCCCTCCTTGTTGGTACTCCTTTGGCGATTGGTGCGGGTATTTATGTTTATCGCAAAGTAAATGCCCCCTCCAACAGCAGTTCCGATGAGAGTGCGAAGAAAAAACAAAAGGCTTTAGATTCCAATAAACAATCGCTGTCCATTGATGGCACCACTGAGGACAAGGAATTGGAAAAGAAAAAGAAGACTGTAGAGCTGGAAAATGAAAAGTTATCTCCACTCAAGGAGGCCACCATGTTCAAGAATGAAGGCAACGTGTGTTATCGTAATGGTAAATTCGATGAAGCCATTAGTTTCTACGACAAGGCCATTGATAAATGCCCAAAGGATAATAAATCCGATTTGGCCATTTTCTATCAGAATCGTGCTGCCAGCTATGAAATGTTACGCAAATGGCAAAAGGTAAAGGACGATTGTACCAAATCTCTGGAATATAATCCCCGCTACGCCAAAGCGTATTTCCGTCGCGCTAAAGCTTATGAAGCGACCAATGAAATTTCCGAATGTTTAGATGATGTCACAGCCACGTGTATTTTGGAAATGTTCCAAAATAACAACACCATTTTATATGCTGATCGTATTTTGAAACAGACAGGACGTGAAGATGCCGAAAAAGCAATTAAAGATAAGAAACCTGTACTACCTTCAAAGAGCTTTATTAATACCTATATGCGTTCGTTTTCATCGGATCCAATTCTAACAATGACCCTACCAGAAACACTTGATAAATCTCATGGTTTTGGTCGTGCCAAGCTGGCCTTGGACATTGAAAAGTATGAAGATATTATTCCGGCGTGCAATGAAGAATTGGAATCTTCGGAATCGGAATCACAATATAAAATCGAAGCATTGCTATTGCGCGGTACTTTCCATTTGATTTCGGGATCGTTTGTGGAAGCACAACAGGATTTGGATGCTGTGATTAATAATGGTAAGTGGATGAGGGATTTTTTGGTATTACTCTATTTCAGCTCGTCATACTGCAGCTTATCTGGGCTCATTTTTGCATCATAGGTACCCTTGATTTAATGTATTGTGTCATTGATGGCATGTGAGCTCAGCTATTTTACCATTGATGAACTGTGTGCTCATCTATTGCATTATAGATGGCCTAAGGGTTCCACTTATGTACCATAGATGACCTGAGGGCTAATCTATTGTAACATAGATGACCTGAGAGCTAATCTTTTGTATTATAGATGAAATGAGGGCTCATCTATTGTACCATGGATGACATGATGACTCATCTATTGTAGTACAGGTGACCTGAGGGCTCATCTATTGTGCCATAGATGACTCGAGGGCTCATTTATTGTACCATATATGACCTAAGGGCTCATCTATTGTACCATAGATGACTTGAGGGCGCATCTATTGTACCATATATGATCTGAGGGTTAATCTATTGTACCATAGATGCCTAGAGGGCTCATCTGTTCTAACGTAGACGACCTAAGGGCTCATCTATTGTACTATAGATAACCTGTGGGCCCATCTATTGTGCCATATATGACCTGAGGGTTAATCTATTGTAACATATATGACCTAAGGGCTCATCTGTTCTACTGTAGACGACTTGAGGGTTCATCTATTGTACCATAGATGTCCTGTGGGCTCATCTTTTGTACCATAGACGACCTGAGGCGCATCTATTGTACAATATATGACCTAAGGGCTCATCTATTGTACCATACATGACCTGAGGGTTAATCTATTGTGCCATATATGACTCGAGGGCTCATCTATTGTGCCATATATGACCTAAGAGCTCATCTATTGTATTGACGTCTCATCTATTGTACCATGGATGACCTGAGGGTTAATCTATTGTATCATATAAGCCCAGAGTGCTCATCTGTTCTACCGTAGACGACCTGAGGGCTCATCTTTTATACCATAGATGACCTGAGGGCGCATCTATTGTCCCATAGATAACCTGTGGGCTTATCTATAGTACCATAGATGACCTGAGGGCTAATATTTTTTATCATAGATGAACTGAGGGCAAATCTTTTGTATTATAGATGAAATGAGGGCTCATCTATTGTGCCATGGTGACCTGAACGCTCATCTATTGTACTACAGATGACTTGAGGGCTCATCTAATGTGCCATAGATGACTCGAGGGCTTATCTATTGTACCCTATATGACCTAAGGGCTCATCTATTGTACCATAGATGACCTGAGGGTGCATCTATTGTACCATAGATGACCTGAGGGTTAATCTATTGTACCATAGATGCCCAGAGGGCTCATCTGATCTACTGTAGACGACCTGAGGGCGACCGTATATGACCTAAGGACTCATCTATTGTACCATAGATGACCTGAGGGTGCATCTATTGTACCATAGATGACCTGAGGGCTAATCTTTTTTATCATAGATGAACTGAGGGCAAATCTTTTGTATTATAGATGAAATGAGGGATCATCTATTGTGCCATGAGTGACCGAAGGGCTCATCTAATGTGCCATAGATGACTCGAGGGCTTATCTATTGTACCATATATGACCTAAGGGCTCATCTATTGTACCATAGATGACCTGAGGGCTCATCTTATGTGCCTTAGATGACTCGAAGGCTCATCTATTTACCATATATGACCAAAGGGCTCATCTATTGTGCCATGGTGACCTGAAGGCTCATCTATTGTACTACAGATGACCTAAGGGCTAATCTATTGTACCATAGATCACCGGAGGGCTCATCTATTGTACCATAGATGACCTGCAGGCTAATCTGACCTGATTGATGGCTCATTTATTGTACCATAGATGACCTGTGAGGTCATCTATTTTGCCATAGATTAACTGTGAGCTTATCTATTGTACCAAATATGACCGGAGGGCTCATCTTCTCTGCTACATATGACTTCTGAGGTTATCTAATTTACAATATTGTCAATATATGTATCTCTGTTGTGATAACAAATCCGCCACTCTATAATAGATTACCAAGTTTATTTTCTTCGAGCTTATCTTTCTTATGCGTTTGAAAACAATAAACAGAATCTACACATATTTTTTCACTATATTTTTTTCTTTCCTTCTTTTTGATTATTTTTGCAGAAGATGCCGATAAGAAGTTACGTACATATGCCTTGATAAGACGTGCCTCGCTGTATATTCAACAAGAGAACAAAGACGCCGGCCTTGAAGATTTTGCTAAAGCTCAAAAATTGCAACCGAAATGTCCTGATATTTATCACCAGAGGGCGCAAATCTTTATTTTGTTGGATCAATTAACCGAAGCTTTAGATGATTTTACAGAGGCGATAGATTTGGCACCTGGTAATGCCATGGCTTTTGTCCAGAAATGTTATGCTGAATATCGTGTTGCCCTGTTGTCACAAGATCAAATGCGTTTGATGAGAGTAATGAATGAATTTAGGAATGCTGTGGAAAAATATCCCGATTGTGTGGAATGTTATAGTTTAATGGCCCAAGTATTGAGTGATCAACAGCAATTCCCTCAGGCCGAACAATTCTATGAGAAGGCAATTAAATTGGCCCCCGATAATGCTTCATTGTTGGTACATCGTGGTATCATGAGCCTGCAATGGAAAGGTGACATTGCATTGGCAATTGAGTTGATGGAAAAGGCCATCGAAATTGATGATAAATGCGGTTTGGCCTATGAAACCTTGGGAACAGTGGAGGTGCAACGTGCAAACCTAGACAGAGCTGTAGAACTGTTCGAGAAGGCAATTAAATTGGCCAAGAGTCAAGCGGAGATGTGCCACCTGTGTGCTTTGAGAAATGCTGCTGTGGCTCAAATAAATGTTACCCGTAAATTGGGCATACCCATGTCCTCAATATCTGCCTTGGCGGAGGCAAGTATAATGGGTCAAGCGGCACAAATGGCAGCAAATTAAATTTAAGTTTTGTTTCTTTATTTTTAATTTACAATTTTTGTTCTAAAGACCTTCACATTGACTAAGGCATTAACTTAATTATATTCGAAACATTTTCTCTTGAGAACACAACAAATGTTTTTGTTAGATATTTGAATTCCGCGCATTTTTTATTGGAATTCAAATGTCTGTCCTTTTTTTATGAAAAAAAGTAAAAAAATGCATTAAGCCAGATTTAGAATTTAGTTTATTTTTATAACTCCCACCAAACTCCAAACGTTGGGAACCTTTTGAATTTGAATATTTTTCGTTTTCGAGTAGAGTATTGAAATATTTTGATAATGATGTTATTTTTTAATTTGTTTAATATTTTGCTGCATTCTTTTCTTGTACCATAGTATTTTTGTATAGTTTTTAAACATTTTGTTGAGTCATTTACAGTTTTTTACAAATTTATCCTTTTTATCATTTATCAAATGCATTGATTTTGCTGACATTGTTTTATTTTGTTGTAACTTTAGACGGTTCACAAATCCTTTGTTAATATAATTTAATTGGTTTTCTATTTGTATAGAAAGCAACATAAAGATATACTATTTACACAGATAATATATAAATTACTACTGTTACACAATTTAAAAATTAGACCAAATAAACCAATAACCATGAATAATTATTTCAACTTAATAAAAATAAATTATTAAAATATTAAGATTTTCGGAGATGTATTTAGATATATAATTAACAAAGAATTCGAATCTAGTTCTTTCAATCAGATTTGGAACCAAATCCAGATTCCATCGGAGGGGTCCACAACGACGGAGCGAGTCTTTGCCAATCATTAAAACCCCTACTTAGGCTTGTTCCATAAATAGTAATCGACAATACTTTCATACAAAAAGTTCTGGATCTTACATAGCAGTGTCCCGTAATGACCCCTATAGAAATGCTGATCTTGGCCTTCTTGAGTAGATGTAAGGAAAAAGTTTTACGACTCTATAACTGACCAGATTAGCCTCGACACTCTGCAACTTGGTTCGTTGAGGATGAACAGATTCCTCTATTGTAATATTGATAGACTGTAATCCCGTAACCGAAAGTAATACAGCAGAGCACCGCCTGGGTATAGACAAACAACAACAACACCCGTGTTCCGGCCAGCGGCTTCCACCTCAGAGTACACATGTTTGTATTTGTATCGTTTTTCTATTTTGGGAGCAGAATATCCCGGAATGCCTGCTCCGACAGACATAGGAAACCCCAAGACCAATATAGATTATTAGTCGGAGGAACATCATGGTCTCCGCGATGCAGGAAACAAAAATAACCGTCACCTTTATCTTGCTACGTTGCGATTGTTACAACGTACGGAGGAAAGATCGCACGAGAAGTGGAGGTTGGGAACTAGATTTCCTATTGCACCAGTCTGTTCAATACAGACCTACATATCTTGGCTGAGCCTGGCTCAGATGTGAAACTGCCGAGGTAGCGTTACTTAACGTATACACCCCGCAAAAAAATAACCGTGTTCCAGGTTATATGCCCAACGATAGCCCGTTTTTGGAATGTCATAACCGACAGGACTTAGAGGACTTTAATGCTTATCATGAGTTTGTGGCATTAGGTCCTTAGCAATGGTCATAGGGGTATAGTTCAAGATAAACAGGTTGATAGTTCTATGGAGAGATTCGCAATTCGCCAGATATAACCTCCAAAGGACGTCAGCTAGCAAGCTATCGTTCCCCTTGGGTCAGACCATTTCTGCTTAGTTGTCTGCATCAGCAGACCACCCCCATTTCATTAGATCTGAACGCATCACTTTAGAGATTTGGCCAACCATTCTGTTGTTCGGGTAGAAGAGATTACGTTCCGAGACATCATCACTCTGCAGCCGCACGCCATATACCTGCTGGTCGAACACTCGAAGTGAGAAATTTCACAGATGAGGCAGTGAGGTTAGCAAATGAGCGTGTTGAGCTTCGTCGAGCTATCCCAAGTGAGCCCAGAGTCAGGAAGCTGACACTGGAAGTGAAGCAGGGGGATACCGAGGTGGTCTAGAAAATTAGGTCCAACGTCACAAGAATTAGCAATCGTATCAAGCTGGTTTGAATAGAACATATGCATTCACAGATGCCATAAACAACTATCGTGTGAAAGCGGTCCTCGGAGGACATCCCCCATCTATAGCACCTGAGTGACAAACTTGAGTAGACCTTTGGCTCAACTACGATCGGAATGGTGCAGCCGTCTAAATTTCTATTAATGACATCGTGCAAAAGACGTTTTTTAACTGTCCTGTCAAACCTATTCAACTAAATACGGTAGCTTTATGGTTACAACCCATCGAAAGCCAGATTAAGCAGAACAAGTAAAAAGTATCAGTAGGCTTTGCCTCTGCCTCCCCTTTTTTCACAGGGGATTTTCAGAATTTTGGGCGTATGAACTTCCCGACATGAATATGCTCAAAAGTTCTGCGGGGGAGGTACCTAAAGGAATGACCCGACATAATCCATTTTGTAAGTGTTGCTTATGTTGGGAGTCACTGAAAAAACATAATATCGCTGCAAACAGTACCTTCGGTCCGAAACTATGTACGTTTGGACAAAATATTTCGTGATGCAAAGTTTGGACCAAATCTATTGCTCCGTTTGTAACATATCGCGGTGCCATTTTAGCGAATATTTTCGAACTTTTGTGGGGGAGGTACCGGAAGGAGTAGACCTATAAGCACCATCTTCGAATTTCATTTAAGATTCGAATAAATATTACGATATACAAAGTGTGGACCAACGCAATATTCGGTTAGAGAGTTGTCGTGCGCACTAACCACGACACATGCTGGCCGTAGGTGTTTTTTCGAGTCATTTACTCAAGAAGTATGGAAACTTCTTTTGTCCCATCCTAAAATGCTATTAATTTTAAAAATTTGGGATCTGTACATAGTACATTTAAGTCTACCACTCTTGTTACCGTTTTGTTTTTGTTTTCTTTTTTGTACAGCAATATATTGAATGGGTGTATAGGTATAGCTGTCGGCAAAAAAATCCACAATAGTTGTGGATTTTGGTTCTTGAAACTTATTTTGAAAAAATATATTTTTATTTAGGCCTAAACATGGCCCAAATTGTGTTGTGGAAAAAGGATTGTGTCTATGCTTATTCCCCACATAAAAGGTTCATTTCTACAACACATGTGCTAATTCCAATTCTATCTATAGATGGCGTCTTAGTAAATTATAGCACGAATAAAAATAATGTAGCTGCAAAAATTTTATAGAATTTTAAAAAGAAACTTACCATTTTGTACTAGCAGAAAGTTGATCAATTCGTTAACACCGAACAATTTTTCTTAAATTTTTATACCGAACACAACACTAAAACCGAATCATAGACTAATGAATCGTATAGACATATAATTGCTCTCAGCATTTATCTTCGAATTTTCGAAAATTGGTAGATGGCGTTAGGGAGGAACTTTTAGAGTGAAAATATTTTTGAGTGATTTCTTTTTGTATGTATTGAGCTTTTAATAGATGGTGGTAGCGCATATTAGATAAAATTTCTTCTTTTTTAAACATTTACAGTCCAACATCTCTAAAACGTTGCAGTGTGGTCCGACGAATTAATACGTTATAGAGAACGGGGTGATTTTTTTTTTAATTTGACCTACATACATTAGTGAAAGCAAATCTGTGTATATGAATAAAAATAAATTTAATTTTTATCTGGAAGTGAAATAGGAAAAAACGATCAGGAAAATTGTTTCAAGACTCCGAAAAAGTTAATCTGCTTACGTTTCATTTTACTCCGAATCTAAATAAAAATAGCAATAACGCGCTGTTCTCTATTATTTTAGGATACGCTTTTACTTTTAATATTTAATGCATTATACAGATTTGAAACAATGTGTTGTAGTTAAAGAGTCGCTATCAACATTAACACGTTCGCGGACGTGAATGCTATAGCATTCCCATTGAAAGTCATGTTTTGGACATTTATTTCTGAACAATCGTATGTTTTTGAGGTTAATGTATACAATACCACTAATATCATAAATATTCATAATACAATAAATAAAAAATTATAATAACATTAATTAATAAATACAAAAAAATCTAATTTCGAAAAAAAATTGGGTGTCATTTTGTGAACTTCTCTGAGTTTTTTTGCGTCCGCGAACGTGTCAACATAGTAATCATACCATCTTCAATATTATTTTCTTATGAATATTGAGATCATATTTCTGTTGTAGTAATATAAGTTCTGATCATTTTTAAAAGTTCACTAACTTCTTGTAGACTATAGTGTTTTACATAGTACTGTAGAGTAAACGAAAAACAATTAGTATTATTTTCTTAAATATCAGCAGTTTCTCTTTTTAATTTGTGTTCTAATTTTCAAGAAACTAGGCAAAATAGTTATAAAAATTTGTCGTATTTTGAAGCAATTTGTATTCTAGTTGAACGTTGTTAAGAGTTTAGCTTTTCATTTATTACGAAACTTCAATGAAGAAAAATTAAAAAAAAAGAAAATTCTTTATAGAGACATTGTTTTGTGTAAGAATATCCACTTATTCCTATACACTTCGTTATAGAGAAGGTAGACTGTATTAATAAAAATCAAATGGTCTGTGAATAGTTAAATTAGATAAGTTATCTCACATGCAGCCTAACCGTTGTGCCACTGAAGTGATAATTTTGCCACTTTTTCGTTTGGGATACTTTTGTGCCTCTTTTTAAGAGTTTCTGATACTGTTGCAAAAACACTTTTATACACTTTAAATATATGAAAACTACCCGTAAAAAGCCGGTAGGACTTCGATGTACATACAAATGAGAAATATTAGTTGCGTTTGTCATTTAAGCATATCGTCACCATAAATGCCCAAAGACGTAACCGACATGAAAATCCAAATTCGTTTTTTGACGTAATCTTATACATAAAGCTAAAATACATGTTCTGGCAAAATTTCAAGCTTCTACGTTCAAAAACAACGATCCTATTCAAGAAATGGCATTTCGGAAAATGGGATAATATTGCAGATTTTGTTGTAATGAAGGATCTCGAAACTAAGAAATTCAACGGTTTTGGTTTCACTACTTATTTCCCTTCGGATATGATCGATAATATCCCATATTCTCGCCTTCATAAGATTGATATTCCGTAAAACAGTTTTTAATTTTATATCGTTTTTTGCTTCTCCTGTAAAGTTTTGGTTTTGTGGGTTACGTCTTCGGGCATTTATGGTGACGATATGTATTATCTTCTATACGTTTTGGGCTGAAGCAAATGACTGTGAAAAAAGTTTCCTCACCGACTGCGAACACTAACTAAGGGCCTTTTGATATGTTTTCTATTAAAAAAATTACGGCGATGTGATGGTATTTTTGATATTTGCTAAAATTGCAAAAAAGATAAACCTTAATGTACCTGCTTATATACAAACAATTCTGTTCCTAAGCTTTCTTTTAAAAACACTGACAACAATGCTAATTACGACAAATATAAAATGTCTGAAAATTGCGATTCACCTGAATAAGATGGAATGCAAAATTTCAACACTGTATTCTTATACGAATATCTTCACTTCTAGCCGGGGTGGCTGATAACATTAGATCTCCCTAAAAATGTTTACCGTCAAAAGCTTACGCACACGGGGTAGTGGTGGAGGGTATCACATAGTCGGTCCCGTGTCGACTATAGCCTTTGCTCACTTGTTTTTGTGTGGTATTATATCACTAAAAAACTCTCCTAACCAATATCTTTTTCCAACTCTAAGGTTTTTACATAGAGAAAAAGAAAACAATGTACACCTATCATTAATATTCATTGGAATCAAAATGTTGTACATAGATATTCGTATGAGGCGGCCTGACGGAATAGTTCCCAACAACATCTCCGGGAAATTGGGAGAATGTGGTTGAAGGGTATATACAACATATATTTTGTTCTGCTGAAGTTAACTCCTATCTCTTACATCCAAGGTTTATTATTTAGTAAGGTTATTCAGAAGGCAAATTCAGACCGTAGTATTCTTGTGATATAATTTTTTTTCAAATAAACATGTTGTACTAGAATACATTTAGTTTAATTGGAATATTTTGTTAAAATAAAATACTTTTTGACCGCAAGAGAATACATCACCTGGGTTTACTGCGTCACATGGTAATTGCATCTATTGAAATTTGTTGAAAAATTATTTATGCAATCGTTGACGTTCATAAAAAACATCGAAGTAAGTTATGTTTTTAGAACTATAGTGCGATTCTCTAATACGTTTTTGGAGTTACCGACAAAAATCGGTAAAATTAAAATGCTTATAATTTCGGTAATTAAAAATATTATTCGGTAAGCTAGCGACCAATAAAAAGTAGTCGTAAAGGTATACTGATATCAAGAGTGTTGTCAACTTTTACTTGAACTTTTCATTTCATTTTCACATGTCAGTGATTGGAATTGTCGGCCAGTCCCGCCTATAGCTTTTGCTTACTTCTTTGTTAAAAGTCTCCATTTTAAATCCTTGAACGGATCATTCTTAAATTGTCACAGTGTTAATACATATTGTGAAAGTAAAATAGACTGGAGAGGAAATTGTAGTACCATTATAATACATAGTTTTTCAATGCGTATATCCTAGTGATGCTATAGACACCGTCTCAAAAATGGTTTGACATGAATCGTACCAAAAATAGGAGTTGCATAACATTCCGCTGTCTACATATGAATAATACTTATATATTTTCATACTTGTACTGTATTACTATCTGACCCGTTCGTTTTCTCCGTAGTGATGTCATGGCGTTCGAAATCAAATTCCTCCGGAACTAAGCACTTCAGCGGTTTTGGTTTCACTATTTATTCCCATTCTTACATGATTAAAATGTTCAAAATATTCCCTCTCATAAAGTTCGATAACAACAAGTTTGTTCAAACATATTAACTAATTCGTTTAATATTTTATTTTTTTGTATTTCCCTTTGTTTTCTTTACTAAATCATACTTCTTCTATACGTTTATAATTTGTATTTTTTTTAAAATTTAATAATTTTTGTCATAGTCACCAAATCAATTCATTTTTTAATTTGTTTTCAATCAATTTTCATTTGTTATAAATTTGTTCTCACTTTTTTTAATGTGTAAAATGTAACGTTTATAAATACATATATTTGTGTTAGTTGTGCTTGAAGCAAATTTGTACCTCTAGTCATATACAGCAAACATTGTGATCGGATAAAATGAATAAAACATCTTTAACATACATATGTAAATAATTTCAAGATCAAAATTTACAGCCTATTTATGTATGTCGAATGAAGAATGTGTGCGAAAGAAACACGTCCAAACTCTTGTGTGTTTTTCAAATTTGTTTTTTGTTTTGAAGCAAAAGCAAAGGTAAAATAATTTCGAAAACTAAAGTTCGGGCGTGTTTCATTCGCACACATTCTTTTTTCGACATACAGAAACTGGCTGTTAGTATCCTTTTTATTGAGAAATGCCCCGTTTGCACTCAACCGGGTTAACCCAGGGGGTTTGGGTTTCAAATTTCAACCAGCATATCGGGAAAGAAAGCGAAATAATTTTGGACGCGTATCTAACAAGTGTGTGGCAAAGTTTTTTTTTTAACAAAAACAAGGATTAAAGACATGGTAGAACAAATATAAGGTAAAGTTAATACTACAACAAATACAACTCGAACAACAACCACAAAGGAATTTGTTTTTGTTTGTAACGTTACTGCCAGTTGTATTTGTAAACAAAACAAGGAAATGTCTATAAATTAATGGAATTTAAAAAACTAATAATTTTTCACATTTGGTTGAATATTTTGGAAAACATGAATGAAAATTCGTTACATTTTCAATTTTTATGTTTCCACATCATTCCACTAAATGCATAAATTCTCGCAGAAAGTAGAATTCTTGCAGAAAAGTTTGGGGTCGCTGGAAATTCATAGAAAAAGGAGAAGCTGTTTCAATGTTTTGTTTTAGAAATCAAAGAAGCACATGTTTATTAGGGATATAGTTTTTATTAATTTTAACAAAATTCCTCACATATTAACAAACGTTGTATCGCCTCTACAAGCGGTGATTTACTGCGCGGCTTATCGTTCGAACTTGGAGGAGGTTACATATCATTGATATGAAGAAGTCTTTCTGGGAAATGGTTTTTTCCGAATATTATATTTTTTTTCAAAAAATATATGTCCCTAATGTACATCGAAATAGAAATAAATGTATAAAATGTCATATGAAATTTGACACTAACACTACAACCCAGTTCAGTCAGCTGGGTATTGCTGTTACCTTTTCTTGTTCTACCATGGATTAAAGAATGAAAACAATAGGTCTGTTCGATAACAAACTTGTTCAATAAAAGATATATGAGAAGTAGTTGCAAGAACTTGCAAATACTTGTTACTTGCGAAGTTATCGAACAGGCCATATATCTTGAATGTGCCGTAAGAGCCATTTTATACTTGCACTTAAAACAGGTGTTTCTGAATTTACGTCATAATCTATGGACAGATAATCTATGGAATTGACAACTTAAATGACGCATGTTTTATAAAACTTACTTACGGACATGGTACAAGAAAAATATGTCTTATGCCAGACTATGAAAATTTTCATTGAAAACGTTTTGCCATTTTCTTCCAAATTTTCATTGACATCTACACACATATTTGAAATCATATGAAAATTTTGATATTTTCATTGCTTTGAGAGTTACGAATATAAACACAAAGAATAATTTCAGATTACAGAACCTTGTGTACAGAGTTTCACCCCCTTCACACCTCTTACCAACAAACTCGTTTTCACGTTAATGAAAATTTTCATAGTCTGACATAAGACTATGAAAGAATTTATGTAATTTTCAATATTTTCTTAGTCCTAATTTCTACCTCATTTGTTATTCTGTCAGACAATTTTGGCCGAGCAGAGACTATCAACATATTTGGATACGTTCATTTTGACATTTCTGATTGAGTTTTTGAACAAATTTGTATAGGAAAGCCACTTATGTTGTAATAAGAAGGCTGGGTTATACGAAATTTTCTAAGTCCTTTAGTCCAAATTTATTGCTGTGGCGGATCAATAATTAATAACATAATAATCTGCTAAGAAATCGACGTTTAACGTGTTTTTATGGTATCACAAAAACCATGGGACAAAGTCAATTCAGATGAATTTGATGATGATATTAGATATATTTTAAAATTTTGGTAGATTGCCGTAACAAAATAAAAAAATTGCAGATTTTCATATTATTTTACTTCAAAATATGTTCAAAAACTGCATAAAAGCATTGCCTCCCTTATAAGCCGTTTATATATAACAAGGTTAACCCAGTGGGTCTGGGTTTCAAATGTCATTTCCATTGTATATACTTCAAACAAATCCTCATAAAGAAGGTTAACCCTGCAAAAAACTATAATATAAACGCCGTATTATCCGGGAAAATCGATTATCCGTAATGCCTCCGGTCCCGACCATTACGGATAATCGAGGTCCAACTGTATGCAAAAAATAAAAAATATGAGCCCGACATTGCATTTAGTTTTCTTCAAAACGAATTTTGGTCCAATCAGAATTTCGTATCTTTATTATTAAAAAATATGCTAAATCCGATGTCTAGTAATTACAAATTAAAAATCTAAATTTTTAAAAATTCATCATTCAATGTATGACTTTTATGTCTTCTTTTTAAATATTTCTAGTGTATTTGCAGTGCAATTCTTTGACTAACTCATTTTCGGTTACCTACAATATTGCATACAATTTCGACAATTCAAACAAACTGACAAATTTCTTGAGCATATGAACGATTTATCTGAAAAACATATTACTATTGAGTTATTTTATTATGAATTTGAATAACAACTCAAGAGTTTAGATTTTGAAACGAGTCACAAAAACAATATGTCTTCCTCGGCTATTCTCATAGACTCTATGAGTCTATGAGCAGTGTTGCCGTTTTGGGCATTTCGGCCCAAATTTGGGCCGAATAAAAAATAATTTTTAATTTTGGGCCGATGGGCGGCCCAAATCCGTTTTGGGCCGTTTTCATGCTAATAATTTTAAACAATATTTTATAAAATATCAAATATTAGTCTTTGGGCTATTACAAGCATACTTTTACTATTGGATGGATTTGAAAACGTAAGATAAAGCAATTTGGTGGCATTAAAAATATAATTTTCACATTAAAACTTAATGCCAAGAAGATCCTCCTAGTACTTTAATGGTCACTTTTAACTTTTAGTTACTCGGGTTTTGAAATATATTTTTTATTATACTTAAGTATTTGGTTAAGATTCATGCATTGTGTTCATAAATAAAAAAAGTTCATAATAATTTGGTGGCAACGGAATAATGCCAAGCTAGATTTTTTTTTTCTATTTTTGGCATATATTTTACCTATAATTAACAACCTTAAGAATTAATTTCAAGCTGATAGTTCAGGTTTATCCTATTTATATCCGAGTGTCATCTCAAATTGTCTTTTTTTTTATAAAAAAAAAAACTAAATAAATAAAGAAAGCATCAATATATTGACATTGACTACAAAAATAAATCGTACCAGCTCGAAATTTCATAAATATTTGTAGGCACAAAAGCAGACAATTACATTTATGCGCTCTTACATAACAGAAAATGAAAAGTTTGAAATATAATTTGATGTTTTGGAGTTTTATATTAAATTACTAGATCAAAATAATAAGAGAATAGACTCTTAAAGTGACCCAAATACCCCCATTATTACAATTCTTCTTTTGTTATAGTTTGGATTTTGCGTACAAATTTATAGCGTTTCGGCTAACTTAAATTTGATAGTAATGATTAAAATTGAAGAAGGACCTTCTTTGTATTAACGTTTAGTGTGAAAATTACTCTTTTAACGCATCCAAATTGTTTGTTTTTGCGTTATCAAATCCATCTAATAGTAAAGGAAAGGATGTAATAATGGTTCTTAAACTACTAAATAAAATAACTCCATATAAGGTAACCTCAAACGATGTTTTGCCTATTATGAACCAGGTATTACATTTTCGCAGACTTTGCTAAGACTCGGTGAAACTATACTTTCTTTCATCTCAAAGAGCACATCTTATAATACCTTTGGAATTTTTGTTGTTGAAAGATAGTGCATATTCCTGAGGTAAATGGCTACCTGCGAAACCATATTTTTGTAAAAGCGTTTTGCGGTGCCAAGATAGATCGAAAACGGATGGGCCATCATAGTATATTTATGTAAGCCTTTTAGAAACCTAATAAAAAAAATATTTTTAAAACAATTTTGAGCTGTCATATGAACATTATTGGTCAATTCGTTTTAGAGCTATCGTGGCACCGACTTCAAAAACACCGTTTCGAGAAACACGCACTTAAAGTTTATATGCTACATTCAAATCGCAATAAATTGTTGCCTTCCAATCATAATATCTCAGACAAATTTTTGCGACATACTATAGATAGATATTATTTTTGTCGATTTTCCTAAAAGTAATAAAAGGTATCTATGAGAAATATATATTTGTGTTTTAATTTATGATGTTGGGCCGTTTTAGGTCGTTTTGGGCCGTTTTTAGGAAAATCATTGTCATCTGCCGGAACAGACACGCTCACAGAGGCTGCAAGGAACAGACACGCTCACAGAGGCTAATGCATAAAATATTTAAAAATCTCTTATATGTTGTTATGAGAAAATTTATGCATAAATCGTTAACAGCATTCCATATCTATTCGTAGATGTTTAAAGATTTTCTAAATTTATTATTATTTTTGCGGAAAATCAACAAATAATAAACAAATATTGAAGTAAATCCAAATTATCCTGTCCCAGAGTCCGTACAAACCCTCAAAAAATAAATTAAAAAATATCTGCGGAATCTAAATTGGGTACATAAATTGCATATTATAGTAACAACAAAATCGAAAAAAATTATTGTTAGAATATTATTCCAAATATGTATATTTTTTGGTTCGATTAGAAAAATCAGAAAAAAATATTTGGGAGTTTTCCAACTATTTCGCTAAAATCCCATACGATGAGTAATGTACTGTACTAAAACTTCATCAAGAAATGTGGTTAACCATCGCAAAAGCTTAGTTGCTTACTGAAATTACTTATAAAGTTAGGAAAATAAGAGTAATATCGAAATTACAATCATTCAAAATATATGAAAATTAATAAGCCTGTTATTCGCGAATTAGTTAAAGTCGATTGATGCGCATCCGATTTTGGATACAGCGAATCAATCTCTTTCAATATTTATGGATATTTCAATGTTTCACTCAGCAGCCATTGTGTGCCGTCAGCTGCATCTCACAATGTCAAAACCCTTAAAGTGGGTAAAAGTCGCGCAATGTGCATACGATTTTTATGCGCATTCGGTTTCATTAGCGCCCATCAAAAATACGTCAATATACATATATTTCAAGTAGATTCTTTAAGAACCGCGGATGTGCCTCCACATTCTATTTTGTGTAAGATACCCATATTACTCGCGTATCTCTGTAATTTATGACACGCGTTTTCGCAAATATTATAATCGCGTATAAAGGATTCCATTTATGTAAAATTTTTTAAAGAAAATCGCGGTTTAGTACGCGGATTTGTCAAAATATATTTTTGCAAATTTTCCAATTTCCAAGGTATCTACATATATTCGCGGTTTTAGTGGATGGATTCGATCGCGGAAGGTCTCATTAGATCCGTCGCGTAAAAAATTAAATTCCTGCGGGGTTCCAAGGATTGAATGACACTTGTAAATTTTACGCGCAAAAAATAGGTTTTTTAAGAAAATTCACGCATCAAATTTTGGCCTTTAGATCAATTACTAGGATGCTGTATGGAGCACACTCATGAGATATACATACATTAAACGATGTAGAATCACGAGATCTATAATCGTATTATGAATTTTGTATAGTATCTTGTTGGGCGTCCGGATTATTAAAAAAAGCAAAAACCCCGAATTTCCGGCTTTAAAATGTCAC
Source organism: Musca autumnalis (assembly GCF_047663935.1). Taxonomy (NCBI): domain Eukaryota; kingdom Metazoa; phylum Arthropoda; class Insecta; order Diptera; family Muscidae; genus Musca; species Musca autumnalis. The sequence goes on from NW_027411755.1 coordinate 196,597,718, forward strand.
TATTAATTTTAGGTGAACGCAGTGGATATAATTCATACCAACATAAATAACATTTCCTATAATTTACTTAACGTTTGTAGAAATGTTAATCAATTTCACCACTTTCGAAATAAAATTTTCTCTCTCGAATGTAACTCACTCTCAAAATCCTATTGAGTGAAAAAAATCCTAGCTTTGAGCTAGGGAACTGCCAATTTTTTGAAGGGCGACACCTGTGAAAAACGTGCCTCATTACAATTTCTATGTCTCTGTATTTAATTAGTCTATGACACAAACGCACACGTATACTTGGTTTTATTCTTTTCTAATTGGAAAATATGGATACGTATGGATATATGGATACGGAAATCAATTATTTTTATGGCACATAACGTTTGATCAACGTATTGCAACTTTTTTAAATTATTTTTAGATATTTTTGCCTTTGAAATGTGTTTGCACGAACAATTCAACTGCGACGAATGAACTGACTGGAACTGACTGGAAGAGGCAACAGTTCTCGACAATTAGCCAAGTGAGAGATGAATGAAGTGAGAATGAATGAGTTCAATACAAAGGAATAGGAAACGGAATACACATTTCAATTCAGGGTTTCCACATTTTAATAATTGTTCTATATAATAACCCCCAGTTTTTGTAACTTATTTTTGTTCGTTCGTCTATATTCGTAATAATTTAGGCATACACATCTAATTTTTCGTATACCCGTTCCATATATCATTAAGGATTCCTCATTTAAAAATCAGCGCTCTACATTTGCGCTAAAGCGAGTAAATCGATCTACAAAATTTGACAATTCGTGTGAGAAGAATAAAAATTTTTACAAAAACTGGGGGTAAGTCTGTACGGTAACTCAAAAGTTTGTACAAAATGCTGTTCGATAACAAACTTCTTCAGTAAAAGAAAACTGAGAAGTACTAGCAAGAACTTGCAAATACTTTTTACTTGCGAAGATATCGAACAGGCTTATGAACATCCATGATGCAATAACAAGGTGACTCTGTAATAGAGTTGGACAATCTAGTTCATTTGAAACATCTAGTTCAATAGTTCAGCTCTTTAGCTGAACTACTTCAGTAATCTACTTCATAGCTTGCTATCAGGTTCAATCATTCGGATCAATCATTTTTTTTAATGCAATATCGATAGATAGTTTTGTCTGTCGATATTATCGCATCAAAAACCCCTAACCTAAAATTAATTGAAATAGAAATTTCGGTTTGAGAATATCGATAGTTTGCCAGCACTAAAGCGGGGTACACACGAACAGTTTGATTGCCTGGTTGCCTGATGCCTGACAAAAACGAACGGCTACACTTGCAAGCAGCCCATTATTTGAGCAAAACTGGCAGTCAATACTGATCGTGTGCACCCCACTTTAGGTTAGGGGTTTTAAATCCGATAATATCGATAGGAAAAACTATCTACCGATATTGAATTTTTAAAAATAGTCGATATTATCGATTTTTTGCCAGCTCTACAATGTGCACGCAGCTTTAGTCTGTAGTCACACTTACACATTTTTCGGAAAAGTAAATTGTATTTTTGTGTATTTGTATTTATGTAATAAAATTAATTGGTTTTTCTCCTTTATATTTCTTTGAAGTACTTGTGCAAACAGTCAACAAAATCATAGATATTTCCGCCATTTTTATTTCCAAATTGATGGTGATGGCAAATTAACGATAATATCGATAGCTATCGAGTTTTATAATGAAATATCTAAAATATCTCTTTATGGAAATATCGATAGTTTGCCAGCTCTAAGGTACATACATACATATTTTAGTGTTGGGCAATCTCGTTCATTGAGCGGATCGATCTTTTTCATTCCGTTCACCAAAAAGATCCGGGTCGTTTACTTCGTTCGTTGGCTCTTTTTCGTTCAACAATACATTTGACTTTATTATTTTCTTTTGAAGTCGTTCGTTCTCTGCTGCATATGACTCTGTCGTTCTTTTCACCGAATCGTTCTTTTGAAAATGTTCGTTCACGAATGACACATTGTGTGCTAATGGGGGTGGTTTTGTTTCTGAACGTAGTGGTGGTGGTTTTGACATGAAAGAACCAGATGAACGAATGATGCAAAAGAAAGATATGACTGAGATGTGCTACTGAACGAGGTGAGTTACTGAGCGAGAGTAGCTGTCTGAATCATTGTTTGTTTTGTGTGGAAATTTGTGCTGTTTGCGCTAACGCAGCGTTTGTTTAGAGTTTGACTGCAAAACCAATGCTGCTAATTTTGTAAGCAGCAATGACTCGTCCATCGGGGATTTAAATGAACGATACATATAAAAGAATGGGCAGGATACGGATCCGTTCGTTCTTTTCACGGAATCGTTCCTTTGAGCCGTTTCGTTCATGAACGACGCAACTCTAACATATTTACATCAAAGTGTACGTTTCCCAGTTTCCTGTAAAAAAACATAATCCACTTTCATTATTGGTCTGTTCCAGTACTGCAAGAATCTACTAATTTTTACTATTTTTTTCAATAACATAAAGGAAAAAATGTTATCGTAGTAAAAAATAGTAGCTTCTTGCAGGTTCTGGAACAGAGCATATATTAGGTCTGTACGATAACCCAAAAGATTGTACAAATGTGTACAAACTTTTACAAAATGCTGTTCGATAACAAATTTGTACTGTAAAAGAGAGCGAATTTGGAGAGAATTTTGAAGAGTTTTGTGACTGAGAACTTACAAGTTTTTGCAAGCAAAATTTTCCTTGTAAGAATTTGCAAGTTTGATCAGCTGATTGCAGTTCTGGGCAAAAATATAAACAAACCTTTTTTTATTAAAATAATTACAAGATAAAAAAGAAAAGACAAAACTAAATAAATTATGGAAAACATCTTATTTTGTAAAATAACTTATTTTGTAGTTTGTGATTGTTTTATTTCTAAGGTATCAATCCATGGAGTAGGAGGAACTCTATGTGGACGGCCAGCCGTTAGTTTATGATATGGAAAGAGAATTATTTTTGTAGCAATGGATAATCAAAAAATTTTCGTAAACAACCTTCGATTGTTAAATTAAATCTTATCCGCCAAACTTCTTGTTTGTCAAACCAGCTGCCTTCTTGCAAGTTTTTGCAAATTGTTGTTCGATAACATTCCGCAAATTTTTAGCTTCGAGAGAGTAAAATTAGTGGAGAGAAGCTACTGAGAACTTACTGAGTACTTGCAAGTATTTTTACTTGCGAAGTTATCGTACAGACCTATTGTTTCTTTGTATAGGTAAACTGTTACAGTTGAAACTCGATTATCCGGGAACCTCCATTATCCGTGATAGAAAAGAAATGTTGGACTTTTTTCCATTTCTTCTATTTTTCGTTATAAACTTCATTGTCCGGGAGTAAAAACACACTTTCCAATTAATCTGATTAAGCAAACCAAACCAACCCAATATTTAAAACTGAGGTGGAATCTGCAATAAAATTATAACGTAATAAAAAATCTTGTGGACCAGACGAAATTCCTTCCGAAAACATACAGCTTTTAGTATTACTTTTTAACTACATATACGACTCAGGCAGATACCCCCAGGACTGGCTGAAATCTACTTTCATCACAATTCCGAAGAAAAACCACCCAAGACAATGTACCGATTACAGACTAATAAGTTTGATGAGCCACGCTCTCAAAATATTTCTAAGAGTTATACATTCCAGAATATATACAAAATGTGAAGAATACATGGGGCTATCGCAATTTGGATTTTCAAGAAGGCATGGGTGCGAGAGAAGCCCTACTCTCTATACAAGTTTTAATACAGAAATGTAGAAATGTACAAAAGGACGTATACATTTGTTTTGTGGATTATGAAAAAGCCTTCGATACCGTACAGCATGACAAAATGGTGGAAATCCTCATTTCTATTGGCATCCAAGGAAAGGAACTACAGTGTATCAAGGAACTATATTGGAACCAAACAGCACAAGTCGACATTAATGGAGAACTTACAGAATCCATTGCAATATCCAAATCCAGAAACGAAGAAACAACCGAATTACAAATAAATAATGTACATATATATAGAGTACTGACTTTTAAATATCTCGTCAAAATAAATGAAAACTGGGATAACACAAAAGAAATACGATGCAGAATAGAAATGGCGAGAGGTGCATTTTTCAAATACAAAAATGTCTTATGCAGTCATGACATAAACATGGAAACAAAAATTCGATTTTTTAAAACTTATAGCACGGTTACACTACAGCTTTTTGCCGGGTTAACCCACTTCATGAGGATTTATTGCTTAATCTGGTCAAATTTGACCAGATTTGCCATACAAAAATTAAATCCTCTCACGACTGGGTTTATTTTAAATCTGGCACAAATCCACCAAAAATACAGTGTTGTATTCCGTATTTGTGCAAAAAAATCCAACTCTACCCAAAAAGTACCAAAAGTTGCAACTGTTTTTGCAACAGAGTTAGTCGTGCTTTACACGTTTACGATTGGTCACATGTGATTTTATGGAGTTAATAAATCTAAAGTTATTTGAAAATCATAATATTATTTATTTTTTTACATTATATACTTTTTTAACAAAAATTACGCTTGATACCATAATACAAAAATGTATCCCTGTCTGTAAAATATACCAATATGAGCAAAGAGTGGACGATATCTCATACGAGAAATTGTAAAAGTGTAAAACACGACTTTATTAGTTATTTTGTATGTATACGTAAACAAACATCAGCTGACAGTTTATATCCTCGAAAAACAAAGTGTAACCAGCAAAGATTAACCCACTGGATCTATTAAACACAGTGGGTTAACCTTCAATAGTGTAACCGGGGTATTATGTCTGGTCGGTCTTGCTGTACGCCTCAGAAGTATGGACGCTAAAAGCCGTTGACATGGTATAAGTAAAGAGGTAGATCTAGATGAAAACAAATTATAGAACCCTGGTTTTTCCTGCATTCCTAAAACGTCAAAATTACTAAACACAAAACCAACAAGTGGGTTTGTTTAAAATAAATTTTTTGAGCCATGGTTTAATAAGAAAGGTTAGCCAAAGCTTTATGTCAATTTAAATTTTTTCATTCGAGTATGCCTAAAACTTCAAAACAATATAAACAAACTGTGTATGTATGTGTGGTGTTTGAATAATATGCCAAACAATTTTGAAAACAATCGAATTAAATGATTTTTAAAATTGTTTTTAGACCATTTGTATGGAAGAAATTGGTGAAATTTGCATTGAAACAATCAGTTTATCATATTCACAACTCGATTATGTGGAGAAATCTTAACTCTTCATTCATTTTTCGCGTTTTTTATAATATGCTCAAAAAATACATTGTAAACAAACCCACTTGTTGCTTTTATTTTGAAGTTTTAGGAATTCAAGAAAAACAAGGGTTCTATAGATTTTTTTCATTTAAATCTACCTCTTTACTTATACCATGTTTTGAGCATTATATAAAAAACGCGAAAAATCATAATCGAATTGTGGATATGATGAAATGATTGTTTCAATGCAAAGCTGAAGAATTTCTTCCATGCAAATGTTTTAAAAACAATTTTAAAAATCATTGAATTCGATTACTTTTAAAATTGTTTGACATATTTTTCAAACAGCACACACACACGTACACAGATTGTGTATATAATTTTGAAGTTTTAGGAACACTCGAAAGAAAAAATTTAAACTGACAGATAGCTTTAGCTAACCTCTTTAATTAAACCATGGCCGTTGACATAAAGAAACTGGAATCTTTTGAAAAGTGGATTTATCGGCGTATCCTAAAAATCCCATGGACACATTTGATACCCAATTCAGTAGTTCTGACAAGGGTTAATCGAGAACGTGAACTAATTACAACAATAACAAGTAAGAAAAGCGTTAAGTTCGGTCGGGCCGAACTTTTTATACCCTCCACCACAAATTTCAGCTATTTCGGTGGATTAATGTGGCCACAACCTTCAAAATACCGAAATTCGGAAGGTACCGTTCTATGGGGGCTATATGATGGCGTGGACCTATACCTACAAATTTCTGGGGGAAAGTTTTATACGCCTAAAGAAGACTAAATACCAAATTTCAGCCATATCGGTGTGATATGAGGCTAAAACGTTCAAAATATCGAAAATCGGGAGATATTGTATTATGGGGGCTATATCAACACGTGGACCTATATAAACATTTTATGGTAGAAATGTTTCTTAGCCTCTGGAAACACAAAATACAAAGTTACAACCGATTCTTTGGTCAAATGGGTCTAATACATTCAAAATATATTAAAATGACGCGTACTTTATAGGGGGTCTTATGTGGGAACTATACCAAAACGTGGACCTATATAACCGAACTTTGGTAGGAATGTTTTCTGGCCTCTGAAGACACAAAATACCAAATTACAACCAATTCTGTTGTCAAATGGGTCTAATACATTCGAAATATATTAAAATGACGCGTACTTTATATGGGACCTTATATGGGGGCTATACCAAAACGTGGACCTATATAACCCAACTTTGGTAGGAATATTTTTTGGCCTCTGGAGACACAAAGTACCAAATTACAACCAATTCGGTGGTAAAATGGGCCAAATATCTTAAAAATTCCTTAAAACGGCGACGCGTCACGCGTCATTTTGTATGGGTGCTATACGAAAGCGTGGACCTACATACCCGCTTTCAATACCAAAAGTCCTACGTAAATATAACACATTTTCCCAAAATTTCATCAACCTATGTCAATCCGTTCGGACGCTAGAGTGATTTCCACAGACGGACAGACAGACGGACGGACATGGCTATATCGATGTAGAATTGCACGCTGATCAAGAATATATATACTTTGTGGGGTCTACAATGATTATTTCGAGTAGTTACAAACGTAGTGACAAACTTAATATACCCCCATCCTATGGTGGAGGGTATAAAAAGAAGAAAAGTGCCATATCTTGGACATATAATGAGGAACCGAAAATACAAGCTGCTCCAAACCATAATCGGTGGAACGATAGAAGGGAAGCCATCCAGAGGACGGAAAGAAACATCATGGATTGACAATATTCCGAAATGGACCGGCATTGGAAATTTCTCATTCCTACTGAGTGAAGCCAGAAATAGAGAAGCTTTAATGGAGATCACGAATAATATATGAATATACCTTAAAATTTGTAACAAATAATGATATATAATTGTATTGGTCGCTTATATTCGGAGATCGAATATGCAAATAAAGAAGAAGAAGAAGCAAACAAAAGGTAAACAAACGAAAACTGGAAATTCTCCCGTATTATACAATTTGTGTATTTATGGTATCACAAAAACCATGGGGCAAAGTCAATTCAGATGAATCTGATGATGATGATATTATGTATCCTTTTAAAATTTGGGGGATTACCGTAACAAATTTAATAAAAATTGCCGATTTTCATATTATTGTACAATATTATGTCATTTTTACTTAAAAATATGTTCAAAAACTGCATAAAAGCATTGTCTCCATTATCCGGGAAAATCGATTATCCGTAATGCCTCCGGTCCCGACCATTACGAATAATCGAGGTCGGACTGTATTTTTATGTTTAATTTTCGTTCTTCTACTTAGCTCTGAATTCAATATTAAAATCAGTCCAATTTGTTAAAACAGTTTACCATTTATTTCATTTAGTTTAACGTTAATTTATTCTTATTGGCGGTATTCGATTACCTAAAATTTCAATATTCACTGTTCAGTTCTCATTCTTAATCTCATCCCTCGTTCACTAACTCTCTTTAAAATTTGCGCAATTGGTTTTGTCAGTGCAGCTTTCCGTTTCCTTAATTTAGTTCTTCCGTCGCAGTGTATACGTTAAGATGTTTTATGCTGTCGTTCTGGTCGCTATTCCTTTTTGTTCTTAAACTATGAAAAGTTGTTTTTGTGTTAATATTGACAAATAGTGAAAAATTAATTAATTTCATGAAAGTATATAAAATAAATAAATAAATAAATAGCTTTACAAAAATAAGAAGAAAATAAGTGTTGACAATTTTCTAATGTGTTTTAAAATTTATTAACGCCGATTCGTGTTTTTGCCGGTCTATCGTTGTGTTTGTTTCTTTTTCGATTCGTTTAACTATTCGGGGTTTGTTCGGGTCTCTAATAAAAATGCTCTTCATGCTGTGTTAAAATATGTTTATTAAAATATCAGAAATATATTGAAAATATTAATTTTATTTTTAAAGTTCAATTAATTTGCTAATTTTCATGAAAAAATTGCCTGTTTGCTGTTAGTGTGTGTGTTCGTAAAGTGTTTTGTGTTTGTTTGAACATCCGTGGTGAAATAGGCGCTTCGTTACATTCACCTCACTTCCCAGTTTATGAAGAGGTAGGTGTTTGTAGTTTATGGCATTGTATTGACTTTTTATAGCAGTTTAGTACTAAAAATGTGACTAAAATATTCGTTAAATCCAAAATTTGTTTTTTGATGTGGTTGAGAAATAAGCTGAATGGTGCATGGCATGACTAAATTTGTACTAAATTCAAAAAATTATTAGCCAATTACTCTGGACACGAACACTTTCGTCAAAGTGGTGAGATTTTTTAATGAAATTTAACATACCCAACACACTTTGTTGCCCCATCATATTGTTGCATTATCATCTGTTATGAATATATTTCCCATTATCCACAAAACTGAACGCATATTTCCCAGGGGACCCTTTAATCAAAATTTTATTAATTTATTTATCCTCTTCATTTTACAAAAGGAACAAAGGCTTACCTCCCCTAGTAGATTGTCAAAATATGGTGCAATAATATTTGTTATTGAACCCAATTCATGGACTATTGTTGCAATACTGCTGCTGCTCCTCCTTGATATTTGCGACTGAATCAGCAATGAGTGCAAATTTATATTTGTGTGAATATTGGCCATAACCGAAATGGCACAATTGAACGTCATTTCCAAAGGATTCATATTATGGGTTGACAATAGGCAGGATGCATAATCGGAAAACATGTGTGGAAGATAAGAAGCTGAAATATATTATTAGAAAATGTTATTATTCTTTGTTCTATAGAACAAATATATATATATATATATATATATATATATATATATATATATATATATATATATATAGAGCAAATATATTTGCTATACCTACCCAAAATAATCTTGAATTTTATGAATGCTCTTGGATTCAAATTTATACGATTCGCAGAGGATTGAAGCAATTTTTGTAGAATGCGAGATATTAGCCAACAGAGTAGAAACGGTATTAAGATTTTTAAGATTGTAATCAATATATCCCACAAGTGATGACCTCTTAAATCGTATATGAGATTATTAAGTTCCGCAATTAGTAGACTTTTTGTCCAATGGAATTCCATTGTGTTTAGGGTTAAATTCCACCAAGAAGGTCTTAGGAAATTGTCAATTTCTTCACTATGAATTGTGGGTAACAATGATTGTGTGGATGGCGGATTAGTTGCAGGAATTCTATGTGTTGATATGACTGATTGATATGGTATGACCTCCTGAGGATGATTGGCAACAAATACGGTAGGATTGCAATGACAAAGGATCAGCTGTAACAAAAAGTTATTGTTACTAAAGGTATATAAATTACTAAAGGAATGGACCGACATGGTCAATTTTGAAAGTGTGTCTTTCTCGATAGGATATCAAGAAACATGGACTTGCTCACGAAAAACATCATATCGCTGTAAACAGGGCTACTAGGAGTACCTTCGGTAAAAATTTCCAAAGGATTCTCGTACAGACCCATAACCGCACTTAAACAATAATGTTGATCATTTGTGTGGGTGGTACCCTAAGGAAAGGACCGATAGGTCGCACTTTTGAACATAAACTAAGTTTGAACAAAATATTTCGAGATCCAAAGTTTGGACTAAATAGGTTGCCCTTACCATCTGGCCAATATCAAATGCCAATCTGGCCAATATCAAATGATAGCGACAACACTTACCATGCATGTCAACCACAAGGAAGCTGCAACAATCATCGAGTAGTACACATATATCCATTGAACAGCAAATCTGAATAGAGTACCAAGAAGATTTATCAACAATATTGTAATATGGCCATTATGAGAAATAAATTGTTTGACGGCACACGTTTCTTCTACCCCACGATTTTGGCTCCTAATGTTTGTTAAACATTTTAATACCATACCCTGCCCGAAGCCGGTAACAAAACGAATCATTATTATAGTTCTCCAGCCATTGCACTCCATAACGGTGGACCATGGAATTACTGCAACAAAGAAAGTACCAACTAAGGAAGTAGATAACATCTTGGCGCCTTTACAATGTTCCGAAAATAGTAGTCCAGATATGTGACTCATGGCATAGCCCATATAGAATGCGAACATTATCAAAGTATGAACCTGGCGTTCATTCTCTTCGGCAGCTGTGTATAACAAGTCTTTTTTTCCAATTGGACTCGTTGATCTTTGCGTGGCCATTAAATATCTGCTCCTTCTGCCACCATAATCTCCACAGGAAAATCTTTCAGGCATTTCAAATTTAAGAAAATTTTGAAAATTACTAATTAATTTTGATTTGGGTTGCAAATTATCTATTTTTATCACACTTAAATTTTCGGGAAGTTCCAATTTTTCATCGAATCTCATTGAGAGGGCATTGACGATTATTAGAAATGTTATTGAGCCAATTGCAAAATTTTGAGGAAGGAATAGATCTGGAACAAATAAGGTAATTATTGCTAAATATTCTGAATATTTGAATGATTAACTTACGTTGTCTTAATGATTCGAAAAATTGCGGGCCGTGATTCATTTTGCGAAGAACATTCAAATAAATAAATATTAAGTCCCAATTTACATTAGGCGAGTTTACTTGCGGCAATTGTCAGTTTGTAGGTGAGAGAGGGGGCTGAGAGGCACAGGGTTACCATATGCCTCACCTCTCTCTCCATCAAACTGACAATTGCCGCAAGTAAACTCGCCTAATGTAAATTGGGACTAACCAGAAAACATTTCGAAAATACCCACCCTGTAGTTTGTCATTTTCTACAAGCCTAGTTAAAACTTGACGTACTAACAACGTTGACGTTCTCAAAAGTGAACACACGTACAAGAAGACTATTTGGTCTTCCATAAGAAGTCCTTCTGGTCTTCCTTAAAAAGATTTCCGGTCATCTATGAGCATTTATACAAAGACCTTCCGGCCATCTACAAGAACACCTTCCGGCCTTCTATAAAAAAATCTGTCTGGTCTTCTATGAAAAGACCATCCCATCTTCTGTAAGAAAATCATCAGGTCTTTTATAAGAGAACTTCCGGGCTTCTATAAGAAGACTTATTGGTGTTCTTTACGGATGTTTCCAGTCTTCAAGGAGATTTCCGGACTCTAGACCTTCCCGTCTTCTATAAGGAGACCGGCCTTACGTCTTTTATAAGAAGACCTTGCGGTCTTCAATAAGAAGACCTTCCGGTCTTCGTGTCTTCTATATGAAGACCTTCGTGTCTTCTATATGAAGACCTTCGGGTCTTCTATAAGAAGATCTTCGGGTCTTCTATAAGAAGACCTTCGGGTCTTCTATAAGAAGAACTTCGGGTTTTCTATAAGAAGACCTTCTGGTCTCCTATAAGAACACTTTCCGGTCTCCTATAAGAACACCTTCCGGTCTTCTTTAAGAACACCTTCTAGTATTCAATAAAAAGACCTTCCGATTTCAATAAGAAGACCTTCGGGTCTTCTATAAGAAGACCTTCGGGTCTTCTATAAGAAGACCTTAGGGTCTTCTATAAGAAGACATTCGGGACTTCTATAAGAAGACCTTCTGGTCTCCTATAAGAACATCTTCCGGTCTTCTATAAGAACATCTGCCGATCTTCAATAAAAATACCTTCCGGTCTTCAATAAAAGACCTTCCGGTCTTCAATAAGAAGACCTTCCCGTCTTCAATAAGAGGACCTTCCGGTCTTCTGTAAGAGACCTTTCGTCCTTCTATGTGAAGACCTTCCCGTCTTATATAAGAAGACCGGAAAGTATTCTGGTCTTTATAAAAAAACCATCCGATCTTCTGTAAGATCATCAGGTCTCCTATAAGAGAACTTCCGGTCATCTATAAGAAGACCTACCGGTCTCCTATAAGAACACTTTCTGGTTTTCTATGTGAAGACAATCCAATATTCTGGAAGAAGATCTTCAGGACTTCTATAAGAAGAACTTCCGGTCTTCTATAAGAAGAAATTCCGGTCTTCTATAAGAAGACTTCTTGGTCTTCTCTAAGGAGTTTTCCGGTCTTCGAGGAGATTTCCGGACTCTAGACCTGCCAGTCTATATCTATAAGAAGAAATTCAGGTCTTCTATAAAAAGACTTTGTGGTTTTCTATGTGAAGACAATCCGATTTTCTGAAAGAAGATCTTCAGGACTTCTATAAGAAGAACTTACGTTCTTCTCTAAGAAGACTTCTTGGTCTTTTTTAAGGAGTTTTCCGGTCTTCAAGGAGATTTCCTGACTCTAGACCTTTCCGTCTTCTATAAGAAGAAATTCAGGTCTTCTATAAGAAGAAATTCAGGTCTTCTATAAGAAGACCTTCGGGTCTTCTAAAAGAAGACCTTCGGGTCTTCTAAAAGAAGACCTTGGGGTCTTCTATAAGAAGACTTTCTGGTTTTCTATGTGAAGACAATCCGATTTTCTGGAAGAAGATCATCAGGACTTCTATAAGAAGAACTTCCGGTCTTCTACAAGAAGACTTCCTGGTCTTCTTTAAGGAGTTTTCCCGTCTTCAAGGAGATTTCCGGACTCTAGACCTTCCCGTCCTCTATAAGAACAAATTCGGGTCTTCTATAACAAGTCCTTCGGGTCTTCTATAAGAAGACCTTCGGGCCTTCTATAAGAAGACCTTCGGGCCTTCTATAAGAAGACCTTCGGGTCTTCTATAAGGAGATCTTCGGGTCTTCTATAAGAAGACTTTCGGGTCTTTTTTAACAAGACCTTCCGGTCTTCTATAACAAGACCTTCCGGTCTTCTATAAGAAGACCTTCGGGACTTCTATAAGAAGTCCTTCGGGTCTTCTATAAGAAGACCTTCGGGTCTTCTATAAGGAGATCTTTGGGTCTTCTATAAGAAGACCTTCGCGTCTTCTATAAGAAGACCTTCGGGTCTTCTATAAGGAGATCTTCGGGTCTTCTATAAGAAGACCTTCGGGTCTTCTATAAGTAGACCTTCAGGTCTTCTATAAGAAGACCTTCGGGTCTTCTATAAGAAGACGTTCGGGTCTTCTATAAGAAGACGTTCGAGTCTTCTATAAGAAGACCTTCGGGTCTTCTATAAGAAGCCCTTCGTGTCTTCTATAAGAAGTCATTTCGGTCTTTATAAGAAGACCATCCGATTTTCTGCAGGAAGATCATCCGATTTTCTGTAAGAAGACCTTTCGGTAATTTATTAGAAGAACTTCCGGTCTTCTACAAGAACACTTCCTGGTCTTCTTTAAGGAGTTTTCCGGTCTTCAAGGAGATTTCCGGACTCTAGACCTTCCCGTCTTCTATAAGAAGAAATTCGGGTCTTCTATAACAAGTCTTTCGGGTCTTCTATAAGAAGAAATTCGGGCCTTCTATAAGAAGAAATTCGGGCCTTCTATAAGAAGTCCTTCGGGCCTTCTATAAGAAGAACTTCGGGTCTTTTATAAGAAGGCCGTCGGGTATTCTATTAGATCTTCGGATCTTCTATAAGAAGACCTTCGGGTCTTCTATAAGAAGACATTCCGGTCTTCTATAAGAAGAACATCCGATTTTCTGTTAGAAGATCATCAGGTCTTCTATAGGAAGACCTTTCAGTATTCTATAAGAAGACTTCCTGGTCTTCCTTAAAAAGATTTCCGATCATCTATGAGCATACCTTCCGGTCATCTATAAGAAGACCTTTCCGGTCATCTATAAAAAGACCTCCCGGTCATCTAAAAGATTACCTTCCTGCCTTCTATAAAAAGTCTTTCTGTTCTTCTATGAAAAGACCACCCAATCTTATGTAAGAAAATCCTCACGTCTTCTATAAGAGAATTTCCGGTCTTCTTTAAGAAGACTTCTTGGTACTTCTTGGTGTTCTTTAAGGATGTTTCCGTTCTTCATGGAGATTTCCGGACTCTAGACCTTCCCGTCTTCTATAAGAAGACCCTCGGGTCTTCTATAAGAAGACCTTCGGGTCTACTATAAGAAGACCTTCTGGTCTTCTATAAGAAGACCTTCCGGCCATCTATAAGAAGACATTCTTCTCTTCTATAAAAAGACCTTCCGGCCTTCTATAAAAAGACCTTCCGGTTTTCTATAAGAAGACCTTCCGGTCTTCTCTAGGAAAACTTCCTGGTCGTCTTCGAAAAGCCCTCTGTTCTTCTATGAGAATACACTCCTGTCTTCTATGAGAAATTCTTACGGTCTTCTATCTGTGACAGAACATTCTGATCTGCTATGAGAAGACCACCTGCTCTTCCATGTGAATGCCTTCGGGTCTTCTATAAGAAGACCTTTGGGTCTCTTTAAGAAGACTTTTGGGTCTTATATAAGAAGACCTTCAGGTCTTCTATAAAAAGATCTTCGGGTCTTCTATAAGAACACCTTCGGGTCTTCTATATGAACACCTTCGGGTCTTCTATAAGAAGACTTTCTGGTCTACTATAAAAACACCTTCCGGTCTTCTATAAGAACACCTTCCGGTCTTCTATAAGAACACCTTCCGGTATTCTATAAGAACACCTTCCGGTCTTCTATAAGAAGACTTTCCGGTTTTCTATAAGAAGGCCTTCTGCTCTGCTATGAGAAGACCTTCCGGTTTTATATAAGAAGACCGGAAAGTCTTTCTGGTCTTTATTAAGAAACCATTCGATCTTCTGTAAGATCTTCAGGAAGATCTTCAGGACTTCTATAAGAAGAACTTCTGGTCTTCTATAAGAAAAACTTCTTTGTCTTCTTTAAGGAGTTTTCCGGTCCTCAAGGAGATTTTTTGACTCTAGACATTCCCGTCGTCTATAAGAAGAAATTCAGGTCTTCTATAAGAAGACCTTCCGGACTTCTACAAAAAGACATCCTGGTCTTCTTTAAGGAGTTTTCCGGTCTTCAAGGAGATTTCCGGACTCTAGACCTTCCCGTCTTCTTATTTCGGGCCTTCTATAAGAAGACCTTCGGGCCTTCTATAAGAAGACCTTCGGGTCTTCTATAAGAAGACCTTCGGGTCTTCTATAAGAAGACCTTCGGGTATTCTATAAAAAGACCTTCCGGTCTTCTATAAGAAGTCCTTCGTGTCTTCTATATGAAGACATTCCGGTCTTCTATAGGAAGACCTTCCGGTCTTCTATAAGAAGACCATCCGATTTTCTATAAGAAGACCTTCGGGTATTCTATAAAAAGACCTTCCGGTCTTCTATAAGAAGTCCTTCGTGTCTTCTATAAGAAGACATTCCGGTCTTCTATAAGAAGACATTCCGGTCTTCTATAAGAAGATCATCAGGTCTTCTATAAGAAGACCTTCCGATTTTCTGTAAGAAGATCATCCGATTTTCTGTAAGAAGACCTTTCGGTCATTTATAAGAAAAGCTTGGGTCTTCTATAAGAAGGCCTTCCGGTCATCTATAAGAAGACATACCGGTCTTGCCTTGCCTTCCGGTCCTCTATAAGAAGTCCTTCGTGTCTTTTATAAAAAGACATTCCGGTCTTCTATAGGAAGACCTTCCGGTCTTCTATAAGAAGACCATCCGATTTTCTGTAAGAAGATCATCCTATTTTCTGTAAAAAGATCATCCGATTTTCTGTAAGAAGACCTTTCGGTCATTAATAAGAAGTCCTTCCTGAATTCTGTAAAAAGAACATCCGATTTTCTGTAAGAAGACCTTTCGGTCTTCTATAAGAAGACCTTCCCGTATTCTATAAGAAGACCTTCCGTTCCTCTATAAGAAGACCTAGCGGTCGTCTATAAGAAGACCTTCCGGTCTTGCCTTGCCTTCCGGTCTTCTATAAGAAGTCCTTCGTGTCTTTTATAAGAAGACATTCCGGTCTTCTATAGGAAGACCTTCCGGTCTTCTATAAGAAGACCATCCGATTTTCTATAAGAAGACCTTCGGGTATTCTATAAAAAGACCTTCCGGTCTTCTAAAAGAAGTCCTTCGTGTCTTCTATAAGAAGACATTCCGGCCTTCTATAGGAAGACCTTCCGGTCTTCTATAAGAAGATCATCAAGTCTTCTATAAGAAGGCCTTCCGATTTTCTGTAAAAAGAACATCCGATTTTCTGTAAGAAGACGTTTCGGTCATTTATAACAAGACCTTTCGGTAATTTATAAGAAGAGCTTGGGTCTTCTATAAGAATGCCTTCCGGTCATCTATAAGAATACCTTCCGGTCATCTATAAGAAGACCTACCGGTCTTCTAAAAGGAGACCTTCCCGTATTCTATAAGAAGGCCTTCCGGTCCTCTATAAGAAGATTTTCCGTTCATGTAGAAGAAGACCTTCCGGTCTTGTATGAGAAAATTTTTCGGTCTTCTATGAGAACCTTCCGTACTTCTATAAGAAGACCTTCCGGTCATCTATAAGAAGTCCTCCAAGCTCCCTGTAAGAAGACTTTCCGATCTTCTCTTAAAAGTCCTTCCGGTCTTCTCTAGGAAAACTTTCTGGTCTTCTTCGAAAAGCTCTATTTTCTTCTATGAGAATACACTCCTGTCTTCTATTAGAAATTTTTACGGTCTTCTATCTCTTCTTTGACAGAACATTCTAGTCTACTATGAGAAAACCTTCTGCTCTTCTATGGGAAGACCTTTTGCTCTTCCATGTGAAGACCGTCTGGCCTTCTATGAGATGAACTTCGGGTCTTCTATGAGAAGAATATCTGCTCTTATATGAAAAGACCATTCGATGAGAAGACTATCATCGATGGAAAGACCTTCTTCCTGTTCTTCCGTGGGAAGACTTTCTAATCTTCCACAAGAAGTACTTCGTCGAGAAAAACTTCTGGCCTTCTGTAAGAAGGGAAGACCTCCTATGAGGTGACCTCCTGCTGTACTATCTGAAGACTTTCTTATCTTTTATGAGAAAACCATCTGCACTTCTACGAGAAGATACTCTGTTCTTCTATGAGAAGACCTTCAGATCTTCTATGAGAAGACCTTCAGATCTGCTATGAGAAGATCTCTTCCTTGTATGAGAAGACCTCTGCTCTTATATGAGAAGACCTTCAGATCTTCTACGAGAAGACCTTCAGATCATCAATGAAAAGACCTGCAGATCATCAATGAAAAGACCTTCAGATATTATATGAGAAGCCCTTCAGATCTTCTACGAGAAGACCTTGAGATCATCTATGAGAAGACCTTTAGATATCCTATAAGAAGACCTTAAGATCTTCTATCAAAATACCTTCAGATCTTCTATGAGAAGAATACTTTCTGGCTTTCTGTAAAAATACCTACTGGTCTTTTATAAGAAGAACTTCTGTTCTCCAATAAGAAGACCATCTCGTCTTTTATTAAAGGATCTGCTGGTCTTGTTTAGGATGACCTTCCAGATATTCTAGTTGGTTGTAAGAAGATCTTGTGTTCTTTTATGCAAAGGTCTTCCGCTCTGTTATGAGAAGAACTTCTGCTCTGCTAGGAGAAGACCTTTCTCTTCTATGAGAAAAGCTTCTGCTCTTCGATGAGAAGACCTACTCCTCTTCGACGAAAAGACTCTTTGCTCTTCTATAAGACGGCCTTGTGCTCTTCTATGAGAAGATCTTCTGTTCTTCTAGGAGAAGACCTTCTGCCCTTCTAGGAGACGACCTTCTGTTCTTCTATGAGAAGACTTTTTGCTTGTCTGTGCGAAGTCCTTCTGTTCATCTATGAGAAGACCTTCTGCTCTGCTAGTAGAAGACCTGTTTCTCTTCTATGAGAAAAGCTTCTGCTCTTCGATGAGAAGGCCTACTCCTCTTCGACGAAAAGACTCTTTGCTCTTCTACCAGAAGAACTTATGCTCTTTTATGAGAAGATTTTTTGCTCTTCTAGGAGATGTCCTTTCTATAATTCTTCTGCTCTTTTATTATAATGCCTTCTGCTCTTCTATAAATAGACATTCTGATCTGCTATGAAAATATCTTCTGTTCTTCTATGAGGACACTTTTTGGCCTTCTATGAGTAGACCATCTGCCCTTCTACGAAAAGACCTGATCTTCTATGAGAAGAACTTCTGCTATTCTATGCTCTCGATGGGAATACCTTCCTGTCATCTATGAGAGAACCTCCTGTTCTGCTATGAGATTTCTGCTCTGGTATGATAAAACTTCTTCTCTTCAGTGAGTAGACTTTCTAGTTCTGTATGATATTTAGGTCTTCAATAAATAGACGTCTTGCTAAAAAGACCTTCTTGTCTTCTATAAGAATGAGACTTATTTTTATATTATTTTGCAATTTAAAATAATTAAAAAAATAATCTAGAAATATAATTATTAAAAATTTTGATCTAAGAAATTCGTCAGCATCTTTATTTCCGTTTAGTCCTCTGTTCAGCTTCATACTCCCGTAATGTTTCTGGATCATTGTAATACTGGACTTCACCTGAAGCCCAAATACAATAAATGACAGCGGTGCCGCAGAGAACAATAAAGGCTAACCAAAATACGGCACGCCATTCAAGCAGGGTGGCCTGAAAGTTAACCACGTTAGACTAAGTTCCGTAACGTTACACATCAAACCTACATTTGGTGTCATGACACCCACTAAATATGGAGCCAACACACCAGTTACGGCGCCAATGCCATTGGTAATGGCCATCAAGGTGCCGGCATAATTTGGACTCATATCGAGGGGACCTAACTTCATGCCAGCATAATAGGTACCCATTAGGCCCATGCAAATGGTAAACAGAATAACCACAGCCAGGCGATTACAACCAGCATAGGAAGCAGCTATCATAAATATGGCGGGACCAAACGCAGCTAATGTGTTGAAAGAATAATGGTTACGGGGTTACGGAATGCTGATTAGACGTTATACCTATTGCTGTCATTAGTTTCCTGGTATTGGTAATATTCAGGATGTTCTTCACCATCAACCAATCACCAACAAATCCCGATGATATCGATATAATCCACATACTAACGTAGGGTAGGGAGGAGTAAAGACCATTAGCCTTAATGGAAAATTGCATTACATCAGCCATGTATTTGGGCAAATCGGTAACCATTATATAGAAACCCCAATCGTGACCAATTTGGGCGCATATCAAAGCAATCATAGGCATGCTGGTGAAAATTGCCTTCCAGGGAGTGGGTCCAATATTGTCGTTACGACTCAGCGCATTCAATTCCGATTCAAGGTATTCACGTTCCCTCTCCGAAATAAAGGGATGGTCAGAGGGACTGCTATAGCATATAAAAGTCTATAAATGAAATGCTGTGAAAAACCGTCTATAAAGAAACCCCCAAAATACTCACAAATATCACAAACCACAAAACGCTGAGACCACCGAATAGATAAAACACCACAGGCCATTTAAAATAGTGCAATAAAAATCCCGATATAGAATTTGCCAAAATGGTGCCAATTTGTCCACCACCCAATACCAGGGCGCCCAGCTTACCACGTTCGCCAATTGGTACCCAACGCGATAGTAAAACACTTAAGGCTGGAAAAGTGGTACCCTCCCCAAGACCCATTAAAATCCGAAGAATAATCAATGCCGTAGAACCACCCAAGTCAATGGCCCAGGGCGTCAGCACTGTAAATATCGCCGTCGATAAGATACCCAAACTTAAAGTCCATTTACCACCAAATTTATCAGCCAAGATGCCTCCTGGTATGTGGGTGATAATGTAACCAATATAAAATGAGGATAATATAAAGCCTTGCAGTTTTTCAGACCATTCGTAATCACCACCAGGCTAAAAAGAAAATGTGTATTATTCTAATAATCAATTTAATTCAGAACCTTAATACAAACCGATGTATCCGGATCCAGGCCATCGTCCTGTGCCTCACAAACAGCCGTACCAATATCTTCCTTTGTATGATTTCTCTTGACCACCAATTCCGTGATGACAATTGACAAACTTATTCGCATTGTATAGGCATTCACTATGGCCAAGAAGGCCATAACGGCTAATATTACCCGTTGCAACATTTTGGGAATATAGGGGGTTTAAAGAATTTCAAAAAGAAAAAAATTGATTTTTGAAAATATTTTTTGGTAGTGACAACCCGCTCTATTGTCATGGTTTGGCAGGGAGTTTTGACGGGTTGATGGTACATTAATTTAACCCCTTGTTTTTGTAAAAAATTGTATTCCTTTCACACGAATTGTGAAATTTTGTAGATCGATTTACTCGCCTTAGCTCAAATGTATACCGCTGATTTTTTTTAATGGGAAATTCTTAATTATATAGAGAACGTGTCTACGAAATATTAGGTCCGTATGTCATCTGGGACCTGAGCTATGGATGCCTAAATTATTACGAATGTAGACGAATGAACAAAAATTAGTTACAAAAACAGGGGGTAAAGGCCTGCGTACATAAGCTGCCTTGCCTGCTTATCTTGCTTACTTCTGATAAAAGAATAAAAAAGAAAAGGGCAACCCAGTTCGAAATTTCCTCGGCCTTCTTTATTCTTTTATTTTTATTATGTCAAAAATGAAGCAGCAAAGCAAGGCAATTAAAGCCTGCGTACATAAGCTGCCTTGCCTGCTTACCTTGCTTACTTCTGATAAAAGAATAAAAAAGAAAAGGGCAACCCAGTTCGAAATTTCCTCGGCCTTCTTTATTCTTTTATTTTTGTTATGTCAAAAATGAAGCAGGAAAGCAAGGCAACCAGGCAAGGTAGCTTATGTACGCAGGCCTTCAGGCAGAGCAGCTTATGTACGCAGGCCTTTAAAGGCGCGTACATAAGCTGCCCTGCCTTGCTTTCCTGTTTCATTTTTGACATAAGGTCTGTACGATAACTTCGCAAGTAAAAAGTACTTGCAAGTACTCAGCAAGTTCAACTTCTCTGCACTTATTTTACTCTCTCGAATCTAAAAATTTGCAGAATGTTATCGAACAACAATTTGCAAAAACTTGCAAGAAGTCAGCTGATTTTGCAAAAATTGCAAACAAAACATTTGGCGGATAAGATTTAATTTAACAATCGAAGATTGTTTACGTAAAATGTTTGATTATCCATTGCTACAGAAATAATTCTCTTTCCATATCATAAATTAACGGCTGGCCGTCCTCTTACTCCATGGATGCGCCGCTTTTTGCTGGGATGTGATACATTAGAAATAAAACAATCATCGGAAACTACAAAATAAGGTAATTTACAAAATAAGACGTTTTCCATAATTTATTTAGTCATCCCTTCTCTTTGTTTATCTTGTAATTATTTTAATAACCAAGTGTTTGTTTATGTTTTTGCAAAAATTGCAAAGACCGCCACAAAACATTCGAATTTAAATCAGCTGATCAAACTTGCAAATTCTTACAAGGATAATTTTGCTTGCAAAACTTGTAAGTTCTCAC
This sequence comes from Musca autumnalis, assembly GCF_047663935.1. NCBI lineage: Eukaryota > Metazoa > Arthropoda > Insecta > Diptera > Muscidae > Musca > Musca autumnalis. The sequence goes on from NW_027411755.1 coordinate 196,619,174, forward strand.
TCACAAAACTCTCATGAATTGGCGAAAGATCCGATATTTCTAGTAATAGTCCATCCATAGACAAATAAAAGAATAGACAAAGAAATCCTCTCACCTAAATTCTCTAACTCAATTAGAATTGAGCCAGTTTACGAGATACTCAATTTTTAAAATGGCAAAAACTATACATTTTTAAACTATTTTTGGTGGTAAAAGACAATATGTGGGTAGTTTTGGTCGGATCTACACCCTCATATAAAAAAATCAAACAAATCTTGCAATATACCCAAAAACAAAATGCAATTGAGTGAACACACAGCATATCGGTTGTAAGAGCGACCCCTACAAAAAACAAGCACACTACAATTTCTCCGGGTCTTTGTTCTAGAACTGCAACTAACAAAGTTTTCATAAGCGAATTAATTTAATTTGATTGACAACTCCATAAGCTTTTTAATGGTATACATATAAGTTTAATCGGTTACTTAAAACCGGTTCAAAAATCCGTTTTAATGTCGAAATATCCGGATCAAAAATTGAGATAACCGGATCTATCCTCCAAGAAAATTTGTTATTAACGTGTTCACCATTACAAGAGCTATTCGTGGTAAATATTTCAGAAGCACCCCAGATGTCTACATAAGCAATAACCAATTGTTATGTCTACATACCAATAAATAACCAATGCCGAATATACAGAAAAACAAAACATAGTTTATTTCTGAACCAAAACCGATTAAATGTCAAAAAGGACAATGAAAATGTGACAAAATCGATTAGCTGTCAAAGAGAACCGTAGCTAAAATCTTCTGAGCAACATTTTTGTAGAATATTTGGATGCTGAAAAATCTCATCTTGTGGTACTTTCACTACGGTTCAAGAAATAAAGGACGAAAAGGACATGAAAGGCATTGAGTTAGAAGAATGAAATGTCTACAAAAAGATTCGCCAATCGATTTGACTGAAGACATGTCACCTCCAAATGAAGCTACAACAACGCCAAATAGAGATATGGAGCTATTTTACCAAGTATTATAGGGAAAAAATCAAAAACTTCTACATACCTATACATAACCAATAACGAATATGCAGAAAAACAAAACATCCCAGCAAAATAAATTGGAAGTAGTGGAATGTAGACTAGTTCCTTCACGGCATGTTTTTATGCAGTTCAAACGGAGTCGTGAAAAAGCCACTCCATTCCTCACATTTTAACCGCATTTGGATGCAATTCCAAGAATCACATCCATTTGTTACATTTTAACAACATCCGGAGGCAGTTCAACGGAGTCGTGAAAAAGGCACTACAATTCCTTACTATTTAACAGCATCCGGATGCAGTGCAAACGGAGTCGTGAAAAAGGCACTCCGTTCACTACATTTTATTAGCAGTTGTTAGAGATCCCTACATGTACATAAATCAGTTTGTACATATCTACAGGCAGCGGAATACATTTCCAAAAGGAGATAATCGTGTTAACATTTCCAAACATTTGTTAATACAAACTAAATAATATTTAATTTGTGAACATTTTTCCGGTAACTCACGAGAAGAAAATTGCCCAATGGAGTGCTGTTGGAGTACATGTCGAAATCTGAACTGGTGATGGGAAGACAATATCAAACCCATTTAGCAAATGAAGCAAAAGCACTTAAGCGTGGATTAAATGAAAAGCGGGTGAAACACACATTTTTGCGATTGAATTCAATAGAGAATTTTCATAATTTGTGTTAATTTAATAAAGTTATTAATATTTTTGTTTTACACAAATAATAAATGCATTTTATTTTGTTATTCAAAACACGTGCTATGGACTGCCTCCTACTCTACCCCAAAGGGTCAGTTAAAATGCAATGCCAAAGGGTCAGTTAAAATGCGATGCAATGGAGTGCCTCTTTCCGGGGTCACTCCCTTGTAAAAATCATGAGTGAAAATGCATAATTTGATGCACTTCCAAATCACTTGTACATATCATTTAACTGCCTCTTTGGAGGCAAACTTTTCGCTGGGATAGTTTAATTCTGAACCAAGTCCGAATAAATGTCAAAAATGACAATGAAAACGGGACAAAATCGATTAGTTGTTAAAGAGAACCGTACCTAAAATCTTCTGAGCAACATTTTTGTAGAATATTTGGATGCTGAAAAATCTCATCTTGTGGTACTTCCACTACGGTTCAAGAAGGACGAAAAGGACATGAAAGGCATTGAGTTAGAAGAATGAAATGTTCTACAAAAAGATTCGCCAATCGATTTCACTGAAGACATGTCACCTCAAAAGGAAGCTACAACAACGCCAAACAGAGATATCGTGCTATTTTCCCAAGTATTATAGGGGAAAAAATCAAAAACTTCATCTCAGAAACTTGACCTATGGCGAAAAATTCCTTTTGGATTCTTAGTATACTCATCAAGTGCTTTCATCTCCAAAAGAAATTTTCCACCCCCCAAAAATGCTGCTGCACAGTGTTATTGGTCTGTGCAAGTACTGCATGAATCTACTAATTGTTACTATTCTTTTCGATAACATAAAGGAAAAAATGTTATCGACGTAAAAAATAGTAGCTTCTTGCAGGTTCTGGAACAGAGCATATCATATATACTTACATTAGGCAATTTTCCTTTTTGCAATTGTCAGTTTGATGGAGAGAGGGGTGAGGCATATGGTAACCCTTTGCCTATCGACATCTCTCTCATCTACAAACTAAGTCTTGTGCCAGACTATGAAAATTTTCATGAAAATGTTTTGAGCTTATGGGTAAGAAGGGAGAAAGGGAGATCCTTCACCTCCGCTCTCTCCTAATAGCTACAAAATGTTCATGTGTTATTTTCAGTGTCTGGCATAAGAGTAACAATAAACAATTGCCGCAAGTAAAATTGGCAGGGAGTTTTTACGGGCTGATGGTACAACAGCTCTGTTCCAGAACCTGCAAGAAGCTACTATTTTTACTACGATAACATTTTTTCCTTTATGTTATCGGAAAAAATAGTAAAAATTAGTAGATTCTTGCAGTACTGGAACAGACAAAATAATTTAAGCCCTCCATTCAGTACCCAGCAAAATTATATGGAAGTGGTTCCATGTGAAATTATGATTTCACTGGTTCTTTTGCATTAGTTTAAAAGAAGTCTTGAAAGATCCGATCTTTCACATCGAATTTTTAATGAGTTCGAATGGAGTCGTGAAAATCCGATCTTTATCATCGAATTATCATGCGTTCGACTGGAGTCGTGAAAGATCCGATCCTTTTCATTGAATTTTCATGCGTGCAATTGAAGTCGTAAGAGATCCGATCTTTCTCATCGAATTTTCATGAGTGCAAATGAAGTGGCGAAAGATCCGATCTTTGTCATAATATTGTCATAATTTTAAATAAATTGATAAGTACCCGTACAATAAATTATCAAATAATCATGTACCCGAATAATTACCCAGCAAAATTAAATGCAAATGGTTCCCTGTGAAATCATGATTTCACTGGTTCTTTTGCATTAGTTCAAATGAAGTCGTGAAAGATCCGATCTTTCACATCGAATTATCATGAGTTCGAATGGAGTCGTGGAAAATCCGATATTTTTCATCGAATTATTATGAGTTCGACTGGAGACGTGAAAGATCCGATCCTTTTCATTGAATTTTCATGAGTGTAATTGATCGAATTTTCATGAGTGTAAATGACGTGTTGAAAGATCCGATCTTTGTCATAATATTGTCATGAGTTTAAATAAATTGATAAGTACCCCGTACAATAAATGATAAAATAATCATGTACCCGTATAACTGTTTACTTGCTAAAGTAATTGTTAAAATGAAAATAAAAGTCAGAAGAAAGTGATCGGTAGTGGCAAAATTTACATATTTTAATTAAAAATACTATGTAATACTATGTTCCAGAACTGCAAGAATCTACTAATTTTTACTACTTTTGTCGATAACATAAAGGAAAAATTGTAATCGTAGTAAAAAATTGTAGATTCGTGCAGGTTCTGGAACAGAGCATAAACCCAGCAAAAAAGTCCTCCCAAAATCATGGGTTTTGTAAGGGATTTTTGGCAGCCGTAACTACTCGCATACCCCCTTTCTTCCCCATTATTTTTACAAGGGCATGTCGCGCACATTTTGTAGTTATTTTATGACCACTAGAATAACTAGTTATTCTGTGGCCACTAGAAGTTGAAAAGTAAGTTGAAAAAAATTCTATTTTTAGAACAGTTGATGTAGAGATTTTTTTTTAATTTCATCACACTTCTTACTTTTATTTTACTTTATTTTATTTCGCTCGCTGTGTGAGTTGAACACACGAACCCTCTGATTTCTAGCTAAAGACACTACATACTAGAGTTGTGTAGTTCCGGAACGAACTAGTTCCAAAGAAATATCCCGGACAAGGAACTATATCCAGCTCTTGCGTTTATATAGTTCCTTCAGTTCATATAGTTCCCCTCGTTTTTCTCGTTCCTTTAATTTAACGGCTACGTCGATCTTTTTTTATTTATTAATTTTTATGTTAATTCATCCACCAAGCAATGAAACATTTCGATCTCGGAACTATTTGGAACGAAAAAAAAAAACAAAAAGGAGCGACGAAAGAGAAAGATTCGTGGAACTATTTCGGTCTCGGAACTATTTGGAACGAAAAGATCGATGAAAGAGAAAGATTCGTTGAACTATTTTGGTCTCGGAACTATTTGGAATGAAAAGAACGATGAAAGAGAAAATTTCGTTGAACTATATCGATGTCGGAACTATGGAACTACTTTAAGGAACTAGTTCCTTTTGGGAAAAGGAACTAGAAAGATCGATCGGCTCCGGGAACTAGATTGCCCAACTCAACTACATACTATGCCACGCACGCGAACGTTAAGTGTTGCTTAAGAACTTATATGTGCAGTGCACATGTGCACCACGAACTGTTATTTTTTAATTAAAAAAACTCGCGTGCCGACAGTGAGCGTTGAACACACAACCCTAGGATTTATAGTCGGACACACACTCACTGTGCCACCGTCCTCATTACTTAGTGAGGAGCAAAGTAAGTAGGTTTGCCTTGTATTTTTTTAAGAAGTATCCCATTACTTTTCAGATTGCTTGTTATGGGAAAAAAAAGCTTGTTTACATTACTTTGTAATGGGTTACGTAATGACTAATGGATCCAAATTTTTGCTGGGAATGGTTATGAAACAAAAAGAAAATTATATTTTTTGTTTGGAAACCTGTTTCATTTTGAAGAATTAAAAATAAGTATAAAAGAGACCGACATAGTAAAACGTATCGAGCTGCAACTATTGCTTTGGCTGGGCCATGTCAAGAGGATGAAAAGCCATGACAAAACTCTAATGGGAAGACCAAGCTGAATTTGATATCACAGAACATGGCACCCAAAAAAGAAAGAATGGAATTTAAAATCAATTAGATGTTTGAAAGAATTAACAGCCTGTTTCTGTGTGTCGAAAGAAGAATGTGGGCGAATGAAACAAGCATAAACTTTAGTTTTCGAAATAATTTTACATTTGCTTTTGCTTCAAACCAAAAAAACAAATTTGAAAACACACAAGAGTTTGGGCGTGTTACATTCGCACACATTCTTCTTTCGACATACAGAAACAGGCTTTAAGAGTATTTTTTCCAGTTCATATCAACTACCCAGCAAGAAAAAAAATGGAATTTGTGCAATTAGAGTTATGATTTCACAACATCTTTCGATGTAGTCCAACAGAGTTATGAAAAATGCACTCCGTTCGATACATTTTATAAGCAGTTGCTTTAAAATGTTAGTGTCAGTGTTAGCATTTTTTTTATAATTTGTGCTAATGTAATAAAGTTCTTCTTATTATTGTTTTAAACAAATAAAAACTGAATTTTATTTATTCTGGGACATTTCTCAATGGCTTGCATTTTTACTACATCTTTAGATTGATAAAAAACAAAATCCAAAGAGTGTCTTTAAATTCATTCCAAAACACTTTTTTAACTAATTATTAGAATTTTAGACACTCTTTTTTGTAGTTCAAAAAAAGACTGCAACAGCTTTTGTAGGGACCAACAAATTGGTTTGAAGGGATCTTTAATAGAGTGCTTCCAAAATGTATATATTGCAATCATAACTCTGCATTGCACTACTTCCAAATTTTTTTGCTGGGATCATGAAATTACTGTTGTGGGGAACTCGATCTAAGAACGCCTCATTTCATGAAATTTTTTTTCAATGAATTCGCTTTAGTGTGGACCGGAACTTAGTAATAAATTTATAAATTTTCTGAATTAATATCGATTTTCCCGATCTCGAAATAATCAAAACCCAAAATAATAGTTTTTTTAATTAAATTTTAAAATGACTTTTATTTTCATAAGTAATATTTTACAAAATATAGACTTACAAATTAATAAGTTTTCGTAGACAATAATTAGAAAAAAAGTAATATGGGAGGAACCAAAATTCATATAATAATCAGTTATAGTTTTTATTTAAATTTGTATATCAGGATAATTCTGCTCTCAAAAATTACTCTAAATACTCGTTCACAGTTATCAAAAACATTATTTGAAACTAAGTACTACAGTAAAATGACTTACATATTACAATTTATGTATTTTGTAGTAAATTCGTTTAATGAATCTCATGAAAAGTATTTTAAGCTATGGAAATTAGGAAAATATGGCGAAAGGATCATAAAGGGGAAAAGCGAACTATTAAGGCCAGGAGTTTGTAAGGAATAAAAGGTATCCGCGCTAGCCTTTTACCCTATTCAGAGGTTGGAAAAGCGATTGATAAGAATAAGTTAGAGAGTCAGAACTATACACTACATATTCTCATAATACCTATACATACAAAATGCTTACTTTTTTTGATCATTGCTTTGAATTTTGTTTGAGCCCATCAACAATTTAACAATAAAATTTGTTAATTGGCACAATTAAAAAATTCATTAAAAACATTACAAACAAACAAAACTGTGCTATAAAAATATCACATACAATTCCTATACAAAAATTTGGGACACGGCTTTCATTTTTTTTAATTTACTTCTCTAAAAACTATTTCAGCACGGACTACTACTGGTTGAGCGCGCAAAATACACATGTATTTGTATATAACTATAACTACAACTTATACATATAAGAAAATAATACATTTAAATACTAATCTAAATACATAGACAACAATTAGTTTAATTAATTACAGCAATAAAATTGTTCACAAAATTATAACGAAAAGGCACTTCGTTTCTTGTTTTCTTTTTTTTTTTTGTATTTTAAGGTTAGGAATTTGTTTTAGGTTAGGTTCGATTATTTAAACTAAATAGTTGTTTTTTGTATATGAAATGAAATCAAAACAGTTAAAAATACTGTTCTTTTTGTGGGAAATTCTTTATACAAAGAAAGGACGAAATCATTTCGTTTAAATACACATTTGGTATGAAGGCATTATGTGGGGTATTTCCTGATTTGTGTTTTTTTTTTTCAAACATGAAACACCTATCAAAGGCGGCATTCTATTCTACTGCATTTTTGTTGTTGTCATTTTTTCTCTTTTGTTCTCAGGGAGGGGAAATAACAAATTAACAGTCTTTAATTCTTCTCTGATTTCTTGCCACGTTCCTCTGACTCGTAATCCTTAACGGCTGGTGGGTCATTGAATGGCTGTACTTCACCCGAAGCCCAAATGCAGTAGACAACGGCGGTGACACACAAAACGGCAAAGGCAACCCAGAATACCAAACGCCATTCCAATAGAGTGGCCTATAAAAAGAAGAGAATTATGTGAAGGTCATGGAATATTATTTTTTATTCAAAAAACTTACATTTGGTGTCATAACGCCCACCAAGTAGGGTGTAATAACGCCTGTAATTGCACCAATACCGTTAGTAATTGCCATCAAGGTACCCGAATAGTTTGGACTCATATCCAATGGGCTGAGCTTCATGCCAGCATAGAAAGCACCCATGAGACCCATACAAATGGTGAACAATACAACGACAGCGACACGATCACAACCGGCATAGGATGCAGCAACCATGAATATGGCGGGGCCAAAGGCGGCTGTAAACAAAGAAATTATAAAAAATTAGCTTACATTGGAAATATTTTTTTCTTTGATAACTTTTCTAAAAGAAAACATCATTTTTAATATAAAAGTTCTTCGATAAGAGCATCTGCTATAGAAAAATTGTTTGATAACAAAATTTTCAATAACAAAGATGTTCGATTACAACATTTTCCATGAAAAAGTGGGTTGATAACAAAATTTTCTAAAGAAAAGTTGTCCGATAACAATATTTTCTAAAGAAAAGTTGTCCGATAACAATATTTTCTAAAGAAGAGTTGTTCGATAACAATATTTTCTAAAGAAGAGTTGCTCGATAACAACATTTTCTAAAGAAAAGTTGTCCGATAACAGCATTTTAGAAAAAAGTTGTTCGATAACAACATTTTCTATAGAAAATTTGTTCGATAACATTTTCTATAGAGAAACTGTTTGATAACAACATTTTCCGAAGAAACGTTGTCCGACAACAATATTTTCTAAAGAAGAGTTGCTCGATAACAACATTTTCTAAAGAAAAGTTGTCCGATAACAGCATTATCTATAGAAAAGTTGTTCGATATCAACATTTGCTATAGAAAAGTTGTCCGATAACTACATATTCTATACAAAAGTTGTTCGATAACAACATTTTTTATAGAAAAGTTCGACAACAACATTTTCTATAGAAAAGTTTTTCGATAACAACATTTTCTATTGAAAAGTTGTTCGATAACAACATTTTCTATAGAAAAGTTGTTCCATAACAACATTTTCTATAGAAAAGTTGTTCGATAACAACATTTTTTGTAGAAAAGTTGTTCGATAACAACATTTTCTATAGAAAAGTTGTTCGATAACAACATATTCTATAGAAAATTTGTTCGATAACATATTCTATAGAAAAGTTGTTCGATAACAACATTTTCTATAGAAAAGTTGTTCGATAACATAATTTTCTATAGAAAAGTTGTTCGATAACAACATTTTCTATAGAAAAGTTGTTCGATAACAACATTTTCTATAGAAAAGTTGTTCGATAACAACATTTTCTATAGAAAAGTTGTTCGATAACTACATAGTCTATACAAAAGTTGTTCGATAACAACATTTTCTATAGAAAAGTTCGACAACAACATTTTATATAGAAAAGTTTTTCGATAACAACATTTTCTATTGAAAAGTTGTTCGATAACAACATTTTCTATAGAAAAGTTGTTCGATAACAACATTTTCTATAGAAAAGTTGTTCGATAACAACATATTCTATAGAAAATTTGTTGGATAACATATTCTATAGAAAAGTTGTTCGATAACAACATTTTCTATAGAAAAGTTGTTCGATAACAACATTTTCTATAGAAAAGTTGTTCGATAACAACATTTTCTATAGAAAAGTTGTTCGATAACTACATAGTCTATACAAAAGTTGTTCGATAACAACATTTTCTATAGAAAAGTTCGACAACAACATTTTCTATAGAAAAGTTGTTCGATAACAACATTTTCTATAGAAAAGTTGTTCGATAACAACATTTTCTATAGAAAAGTTGTTCGATAACAACATTTTCTATAGAAAAGTTGTTCGATAACAACATTTTCTATAAAAAAGTTGTTCAATAACAACATTTTCTATAGAAAAGTTGGTCGATAACAACATTTTCTATAGAAAAGTTGTTCGATATCAACATTTGTTATAGAAAAGTTGTCCGATAACTACATATTCTATACAAAAGTTGTTCGATAACAACATTTTCTATAGAAAAGTTCGACAACAACATTTTCTATAGAAAAGTTTTTCGATAACAACATTTTCTATTGAAAAGTTGTTCGATAACAACATTTTCTATAGAAAAGTTGTTCGATAACAACATTTTCTATAGAAATGTTGTTATCGACAAACTTTTCCATAGAAAATGTTGTTATCGTGCAACTTTTATGTAGAAAATGTTGTTATCGAATAATTTTCTATAGAATATGTAGTTATCGAACAACTTTTCTATAGAAAATGTTGTTATCGAACAACTTTTTTATAGAAAATGTTGTTATCGAACAACTTTTCTATAGAAAATGTTGTCATCGAACAATTTTTTTATAGAAAATGTTGTTATCGAACAACTTTTCTATAGAAAATGTTGTTATCGAACAACTTTTCTATAGAAAATGTTGTTATCGAACAACTTTTCTATAGAATATGTTATCGAACAAATTTTCTATAGAATATGTTGTTATCGAACAAATTTTCTATAGAATATGTTGTTATCGAACAACTTTTCTATAGAAAATGTTGTTATCGAACAACTTTTCTATAGAAAATGTTGTTATCGAACAACTTTTCTATAGAAAATGTTGTTATCGAACAACTTTTCTATAGAAAATTTTGTTATCGAACAACTTTTCTATAGAAACAACATTTTCTTTAAGAAAGTTGTTCGATAACAACGTTTGATCTAGAAAAGTTGTAACAAATAACAATAACAAAATTTTTTTAAATAGTTCGATAATAAAATTTTCTGTAGATGTGTAAAGTAATCGTTGTTCAATACTCACCAACAGCTGTCATCAATTTACGAGTATTTGTAATGTTCAAGATTTTTCTTGTCATCAACCAATCGCCAACAAAACCAGATGAAATCGAGATAATCCACATCATGATGTAGGGCAGGGAAGAGTACAAACCGTTAGCCTTAATGGAGAATTGCATAACATCAGCCATATATTTGGGCAAATCAGTGACCATAATATAGAAGCCCCAATCGTGACCGATTTGTGCACAAACCAAAGCAATCATGGGCAAGTTAGTCAAAATGGCCTTCCAGGGTGTGGGTGGTAAATTGTCATTACGTGTCACGGAACCCATTTCCCTTTCCAAATATTCACGTTCCGAAGGCTTGATGAAGGGATGGGAACCGGGATCACTGTAACACAAGACAACCTAATATACAACAAAACCAAATATCAATAAACCTTCTCATAAAACTAAACCAATTCGAATACTTACGAAGAGCACAAACCATAGAACACCAAGACCACCGAACAAATAGAATACAACTGGCCAATCGTAGGCATCTAACAGTACACCAGACAGAGAATTGGCTAAGATGGTACCAACTTGACCACCTCCCAAGACCAGGGCACCCAGTTTTCCACGTTCTTTTAGCGGAACCCATTGTGACAGCAACACACTCAAGGCAGGGAAAGTGGTACCTTCACCCAAACCCATCAAAATACGTACAATAATCAAAGCGGTCGAACCACCCTCGGTAATGGCAATGGGTGTAATCAATGTAAAGAAAGCCGTTGACAGAATACCCAAAGCCAAAGTCCATTTACCGCCGAATTTCTCAGCCAATAGACCACCGGGAATGTGTGTTACAATGTAGCCAATGTAGAATGACGACAGAATAAGACCTTGTAATTCCTCAGACCATTCATAGTCACCACCGCCCTGTAAGAAAAAGAAAATAAAGGATATAATTAAAAAAACGTGCGATAAAAAAGTATTATATGAGGAAAATTCGGAAATTTTATGAAGATGTCCGATAACAAGGTTTTCTGTAGAAAAGTTGTCCGATAACAACGTTTTCTACAGAAATGTTGTTCGATAACAACAACTTTTTTAAAAGAAAATTTTTACGATAACATTTTCTATAGAAATGTTATCCGATAACAACGTTCTCTCTAGAAAAGTTGTCCGATAATAATGTTTTTTGTAGTAAATTGTCCGATAACAATGTTTTCTGTAGAAAAGTTGTGAGACAACAACATTTTCAATAGAAAAATTGTTCGATAACAACATTTTCAATAGAAAAGTTGTTCGATAACTAATTTTTCGATAGAAAAGTTGTTCGATAGTAACATTTTTTAAAGAAAAGTTGTTCGATAACAACATTTTCTATAGAATAGTTGTTAGATAACAACTTTTTCCGTACAAAAGTTGTCCGATAACAACGTTTTCTATATGTTGTCCGATAAAATAGAAAAGTTGTCCGATAATAACGTTTTCTATAGAAAAGTTGTCCGATAATAACGTTTTCTATAGAAAAGTTTTCCGATAACAACGTTTTCTATAGAAAAGTTATTCGATAACAACATTTTCAATAGCGAAGTTGTTCGATAACAACTTTATCGATAGAAAGGTTGTTCGATAACAACTTTTTCGATAGAAAAATTGTTCGATAACAACTTCTTCGATAACAACATTTTCTATAGAAAAGTTGTTCGATAACAACATTTTGTATAGAAAAGTTGTTCGATAACAACATATTCGATAACAACATTTTTTAAAGAAAATTTGTTCGATAACAAAATTTTCTATAGAAAAGTTATTTGATAATAACGGTTTTTGTAGAAAAGTTATCCGATAACTACGTTTTCGATAGAAAAGTTGTCCGATAATAACGTTTTCTATAGAAAAGTTATCCGATAACTACGTTTTCGATAGAAAAGTTGTCCGATAATAACGTTTTCTATAGAAAAGTTATCCGATAACTACGTTTTCGATAGAAAAGTTGTCCGATAATAACGTTTTCTATAGAAAAGTTGTTCGATAACAACTTTTTCGATAGAAAAGTTGTTCGATAACAACTTTTTCGATAGAAAAGTTGTTCGATAACAACTCTTTCGATAGAAAAGTTGTTCGATAGCAACTCTTTCGATAGAAAAGTTGTTCGATAACAACATTTTGTATAGAAAAGTTGTTCGATAACAACATTTTGTATAGAAAAGTTGTTCGATAACAACATTTTGTGAAGCAAAGTTGTTCGATAACAAGATTTTTTATAGAAGTGTTGTCCGATAACAACGTTGCCCGATAATAAAGTTTTCTATAGAAAAGTTGTCCGATAACAAAGTTTTCTATAGAAAAGTTGTCCTATAGCAAAGATTTTCTATAGAAAAGGTCTTCGATAACAACATTTTCAATAGAAAAGTTGTTCGGTAACAACATTTTCAATGGAAAAGTTGTTCGGTAACAACTTTTTCGATGGAAAACTTGCTCGATAACAACTTTTTCTATGAAAAGTTGTCCGATAACTAGGTTTTCAATAGAAATCTTGTCCGATAACAACGCTCTCTATAGAAAAGTTGTCCGATAATAACTTTTCTATGTCCGATAATAACTTTCCGATAACAACGTTTTCTATAGAAACATTTTCCGATAACAACGTTCCCTACAGAATAGTTGTCCTGTAACAATTTTTTCCATATAAAAGTCGTCCTTTTCTATAGAGAAGTTGTCTGATAACAACTTTTTGTATCGAAAATTGTACGATAACAGCTTTAAAAAAAAACATCAGAAAAAAGAAAAACATCCCGATAACAAATATTTACATGTGATAACAACGTTTTCTATAGAAAAGTTATTCGATAACAACATTTTCAATAGCGAAGTTGTTCGATAACAACTTTATCGATAGGAAGGTTGTTCGATAACAACTTTTTCGATAGAAAAATTGTTCGATAACAACATTTTTTAAAGAAAATATGTTCGATAACAACATTTTCTATAGAAAAGTTATTTGATAACAAGGAAAATTGTCCGATAACAACGTTTTCTACAGAAACATTTTCCGATAACAACGTTCCCTACAGAATAGTTGTCCTGTAACAATTTTTTCCATATAAAAGTCGTCCTCTTCTATAGAGAAGTTGTCCGATAACAACTTTTCGTATCGAAAATTGTACGATAACAACTTAAAAAAAAACATCAGAAAAAAGAAAAACATCCCGATAACAACTATTTACATGTGACACATTGTTCGCTAATACTTACCGAAGATTCGGAATCCAAATCATCAGCCGGGCACACAGCTTCTGCACCTTCTTCTGTGTAATTTTTCTTAACAACCAATTCTGTGATGGCAATCGATAAACTGATTCGCATCGTGTAGGCATTTAAGATGGCCAAAAAGCCCATAATAGCCAAGATTACTCGTTGAGGTACAACGAAAACTGCAAGAAACAAACAAAAAGAAAACAAAAGTAAATTATTAATAATCTGCGCGATCCACACACAAAAATATTCCACTGTTAATTGAAACTAATTAACAACAAAATGTTAAAACTATTAATAGCCTAATATTGTTATAAATTAATAAATTGCAATGTGAAATTGTTTTTTCGGCCAAAAGGTGTGTTTGGCCTGTTAATAATAGTTAACACATACTACAATACAAAAATGCGAAATAAACTAACTCCTAATTTGTTCAAAATATACAGATATGCCTAGGTAATGACTTAAGGGAATGAAACCTTTACACGAACAATCAGTATGGTTTGAATTGCGGAAAATTTATTAAAATTCTAGTAATAATTATAGTTGACCTTTGGACTATTTGTCATCTTTTTATAACTTTATTCGGCTCGAGGTCGTGTAAAATAAAAACAAAATTTTGTTTTTAAGTTTTCAGTTAAGTTATTAAAAAATTTTTAAGTTATTAAAATATTTAAAAACTCATATTTTATATTTCGTAATATTAACTTTAACCCAAAACGAGAGTAAAGACATTTTGCCTTGTTGAAGACAATGAAAAGTTTGGTTTAATTAAGTTGTTTTATTTTAAGATATTTAAGAGCGGAATCTTTTCACACCTAAAATAACGTTTCGCTTTTCAGGCGCAAAAGTTACTGCATTTTAATATTTTCGTGGAACGAATTTTAGATATTAGGCCTGTTCGATAACTTCGCAAGTAAAAAGTATTTGCAAGTTCTGGCAACTACTTGCAATATTTTTCAGTTCTCTTTTACTGATCATGCTTGTTATCGAACAGCATTTTGTAAAAGTTTGTACAAACTTTTGGCTTATCGTTGTAGGATTGAAGGCTATTTTTAATTTTAAACAGCTTCCTTCCTATGACATTTTTGATATTCGTGACACACGGAATGCATGTCGAACATTGTGATACAATTTTGTAATTATTAATAACTTGATTGTTTTATAATCTGTAATCTGCTTGTAACAATTTAGTTCTATTAACAGTTTTACACAAATCAATTACATTAACAATTTCATTTAAAGCGACATGTTAATTCAGTTAGTTAACAAATGTAGAAGAGAGGAGATTAAATAAATGAGTAATGTTTTAATAAATCGTGCCATTGAGTTATCAATTCCATACAAAAACTGTCTGTCAAGTAAATGACGTATTTCACCAAAACACTTGTTTTACTAGGCGTTTACACCAGACAGTTTGTCTTCAAATACAACTCTGATTTACTAACACATACATACATTTGTCGTTTGTCTCCCAGCTGTCCATCATTTTTTCATAGACAGTAGGGTTAACAAATTTTTGACATTTTGTGAAAAAAGAAGTGAGATGATAATTTAAATGTGTTGAAAACAAAAGAATAGGTACAAAAACAAAATATGTGAAGGGAAAACAAAAAGAAATATATGATTTTCATTCATAATTTTACAACTGATTTTGCAGTTGTCTGGACGCCTACGTCACAGAGACAAGTTTTGGGTTATTGACAATCAATACATGAAGTCAACTGTCCTGTCTTTTGTAAACGCAGGATTAGTTGCCTATGTAATGAAACTAATGGTCTGTACCAGTACTGCAAGAATCGTAAAGGAAAAAAATGGCTATGTTCCAGAACCTGCAAGAAGCTACTATTTTTTACTACGATAGCAATTTTCCCTTTATGTTATCGGAAAAAATAGTACAAATTAGTAGATTCTTGCAGTTCTAGAACAAAGTTAATGTTTGTAAAAATAAGCTACTAATTAGTGCAGGTTTTGGAACAGAGCAAAATTCATAATGAAAAAACTAACATTTTTTTCAAAGAGCATTTGTCCATTAACAAATGTTTTTATAAATATGTAGCCCGATAGCAACAGTTTTTATACAAAAGTTGTCCTAAAACAATAGTTTCTATAGAAAAGTTGTTCGATAGAAACTTTTCCGTAGCAACTTTCTTCCGTAACCACTTTTTCGGTAGAAAAGTTGTCCGATAACAATTGTTTCTGTAGAAAATATTGCTCTGTTCCAGAACCTGCAAGAAGCTGCTACTTTTTACTACGATAACATTTTTTTCCTTTATGTTATCGAAAAAAAAATAGTACAAATTAGTAGATACTTGTAGTACTGGAACATACCATATGTTTGATAGCAAATTTTGCTATAGAAAAGTTGCTCGATAACAACTTTTCGATAGAAAAGTTCTTCGATAACAATTTTTTCGATAGAAAATTTATTCGATAACAAGGTTTTTGATAGAAAAGTTGGTTGAAAACAACTTTTTCGATAGAAAAGTTGTTCGATAACAACATTTTCGATGGAAAAGTTGTTCGATAACAATATTTTCGATGGAAAAGTTGTTTGATAAAAAATTCTTCTAGAGATAAGTTTTTCTAAAAAAGTTATTCGATAACAAATTTTTCTGTAGAAAAGTTGTTTGATAACATCTTTTTCTATAGAAAAGTTGTTCGATAATATATTTTTCTATAGAAAAGTTATTCGGTAATAAATTCTTCTATAGATAAGTTCTTCGATAACACATTTTTCTATAAGAAAGCTGTTCGATAACAATTTTTTCTGTAGAGAAGTTGTTCGATAACTCCTTTTTCTATATAAAAGCTGTACGATGACAATTGTTTTTCTGTAGAAAAGTTGTTCGATAACAACTTTTTCTATAGAAAACTGGTTCGATAACAACATTTTTTATAGAAATGTTGTCCGATAACAACATTGTGTATAGAAAGTTGTTGAATAGCTGTGGTTTCTATAAAAACATTTTCCGCTAACAATTTTTTCTTTAGAAAAGTTGTTCGATAACAACCTTTTCTTTACATAAGTTTTTCCATAACCACTTTTGCGATAGAAACGTTGTTCGATAACAAATTTTATGATAGAAAAGTTGTTCGATAACAACGATTTTTTATAAAAAAAGATGTATAATAACAATTTTTCTATAGAAAAGTTGTTCGATAACAACTTTTTCTATAGAAAAAAATGTTATTTTCTATAGAAATGTTGTCCGATAACAACATTGTGTATAAAAAGTTGTTGAATAACAGTAGTTTCTATAGAAACATTTTCCGGTAACAACTTTTTCTATAGAAAAGTTGTCCGATTATATATTTTCCCATAAATAAGTTGTGCGATAAAAACTTTCTCTATAGAAAAGTTGTTCGATAACAACTTTTTCTTTACAAAAGTTTCTCCATAACAACTTTTGCGATAAAAACGTTGTTCGATAATAACTTTTACGATAGAAAAGTTATTCGATAACAACGTTTTCTATAGCAAAAATGTTCGATAATATTTTTTCTATAGGAAAGTTGTTCGATAATAACTTTTTCTATAGAAAAGTTGTTCGATAAGAACCTTTTCTATAAAAAGTTTTCCGATAACAGTTATTTTCAAACAAAAATTTTGTTGTAACAAATTCTACTGTAGAAATGTTGTCCGATAACAACATTGTGTATTGAAAGTTGTCTGATAATACTTGTGTCTATAGAAAGATTGTCCGGTAACAATCTTTTTTATAGGAAAAATTTTCGATAAGACATTTTCCTTAAAAGAAGTTGTACGATAACAACTTTTTCTATAGAAAAGTTGTTGGATAACGACTTTTTTTGATAGAAAAGTTGTTCGATAACAACTTTTTCTATAGAAAAGTTGTTTAATAACAACTTTTTCGATAGAAAAGTGGTTCGATAACAACTTTGTAGATAGAAAATTGTTCGATAACAACTTTTTCGATAGAAAATTTATTCGATAACAAGTTTTTCGATAGAAAAGTTGTTCGACAACAACTTTTTCGATAGAAAATTTGTTCGATAACAACTTTTTCGATAGAAAATTTGTTCGATAACAAGTTTCCGATAGAAAAGTTGTTCGATAACAACTTTTTGTATAGAAAAGTTGTTCGATAATAAAATTTTTTATAGAAAATTTGTTTGATATTAACTTTTTCTATAAAAAGTTGTTCGATAACAACTTTTTCGATAGAAATTTGTTCGATTACAACATTTTCGCTAGAAAAGTTGTTCGATAACAAGTTTTTCTCTAGAAAAGTTGATCGATAATATCTTTTATATAGAAAAGTTATTCGATAACACCTTTTTTCTATAAAAAGTTGTTCGATAACAATTTCTGCTTTAGAAAAGGTTTTCGATAACTTTTTCTATAGAAAACTTGTTCGATAACAACATTTTCTACAGAAAAGTTGTCCGATAACATCTTCTGTAGAAAAGTTGTTCGATAACAAATTTTTCTATAGAAAAGTTGTTTGGTAACAACTTTTTCTGTAGAAAAATTGTTTGGTAACAACTTTTTCTGTAGAAAAGTTGTTTGGTAATAACATTTTCTGAAGAAAAGTTGTCCGATAACAGTTGTTTCTATACAAAAATATTCCGATAACAACTTCTACTAAAGAAATTTTATCCGATAACAACATTGTATATACAAAGTTGTTGAATAACAGTGGTTTCTATAGACAAATTTTCCGATA
Organism: Musca autumnalis; assembly: GCF_047663935.1. Taxonomy (NCBI): domain Eukaryota; kingdom Metazoa; phylum Arthropoda; class Insecta; order Diptera; family Muscidae; genus Musca; species Musca autumnalis. The sequence continues at coordinate 196,637,642 of NW_027411755.1, forward strand.
ACAACTTTTTCTATAGAAAAGTTGTCCGATAACATATTTTCTTATAAAGAAGTTGTGCGATAACAGCTTTTTCTTAAACCTCCTCAAAAGAATAAAACTATGACAATTGGGAAATTAAAATTGGAGCTTTAATATTTTAAATATTTAATGACAGGCCCATTATTTTTAGAGAATTTGAAGGGACGTTGAGACCAATATCGAAGTTTCGATAACTTCTTGGCGTTCAAATGATAGCTCTGTACAATTTGCAACAACGAATAAATTTGTTGTTCGATAAATTCGGCTATAGTAAACTGAAAAGAAATAATAGAAATAAGATATGTACCTACACAGCATGTCATTCTAGATTAAATAATTGGCCGTAAAGAATAAAGGGCAAGTTAGACATTAATGAAATACGGGTCTAGCAGTCGTCTGTTCTTTTACCAGAAATAATTAAGAATCATGCTATCCATGTAGTCTTGCGAATCGTCACAATGGATCCGTTGAGCATTCAGAATTGCTTTTGACATTAACACAATGCCCAAGGGACCCATTGGGGATTAGTCTTTAGAAGATCTCAATAAATACCTCATCATAAATCTCCTTCAAATATTTATAAGCCATCTTTGATTGATGTTCCAAAGCATGGCAATAACCTTCAAGTCTTTCCATTTCCTCTTGCATTCTCGGGGGTAGAGAAAAATTATGTTGCACATGATAGAATGACAAATAAGGATCTTCGTGTTCTAAACGTTCCAAATAGCGTCGAACTTTCTGGATAAAATCGGATAAATTTAAAAGATATTTATAGGTAGCATGACCTAAATATTGGCAATTTAAAAACAAGGGATGGTATTCGGATATTTGAACTGTTTCTCCAGGAAATAGCTCTAATGGTATTTCACATTTTATAACCTTAAATAACTGCAAATAGCCTTCCGAATCATTGTGACTTATCAAGGCCAAATTTAGATAGAGGCTTGGTATTGCCGCCGGTAACAATTCACATAAGGCAGCAAAATGGCTATATCTTTGCCAACCGCATAAGGTTAAACCTTGAAAACCTTTAGAGAAGACTTTATGTTCCCTATGCATTACCCGTAACCAACCACGATTGTTGTCGTAGTGTTTTTGCATGGGTGGTATAATGCGCCTTGGTAGAGGAGAGGCTCCTTTGTAGGCTGATGCTGACCAAACAGTAGGAAATATTTTTGCATACTTCCTCCATTTCTCCTCACGGGGTATTTCAGCTATGCGTGCGGAATATGACCATATCATGGGTTCCACCAATTCTCCCAATTTAGAGTTTTTCAATAAATTCCCAGGTATATTTGCCAACATATCATCCCAAATGATGACTTTCAAAAAAGGCCATTTCGATTTGATGAATTTACCCAGCCTTGCCACATGTTTTACAAATATGCTATGCTTATCCTGCTGACTACAGGCGTTACACTCAGCAATTTGAAATACTTCATCACAACCAATGTGAATGTGCCCAAATTCAGTTGCTGATGGTACTGCTTTTCGGTGGAATTCTATTATTTGTGTTAAAATTGAGGTTAGAAATGGAAATGTATCCTTGTGTGTGGGACACACTGCCTGGGGACTGGTGAAAGTTTCTCTCAAATGGGCAAACTCTTTTAGTTTCAAGGCATATTCCATGTGACCGAATGTTTGGACCAATGGTATTATTTTCAAATTTAATTCAACACATCTCTTTAGGAAGTTCTGTAAAGGAGGTAAATATAGAAGTTGCTTTTTAACAAAGTTTTGTACCTTTAATTCCTCGCGTCCATAAGCATTTCCTGCAGCTAGGACCTTTATATTTCCCTCAAATGGAAACATATCTTCATATTCAATAAGAAGACCCGTAGCCCCTAACTGCGAGATATCCTCAATTAATTTGTTTAGGAATGAAATCTAGGAAAACAGAGAATATATCCCAGAATTTGAATATAAAATTATAATCTGAAGACAAAGTTTACCTTTGGTGGTGCACCCTTCAGATCCAAATGAACCAAGCGCTCCTTAGGTATAATTATATTCTTATTCTGCTCATTTTTCATGGTATTTGTATATCCGGAAAATATGTTCATAATTGGCTTTGATTTTAAAAGAGATCCAGGATTTATCGTCAACCAAAGAAATATCATAATTATTGATGGAATCAATAAAAGGATTCGACGACGATATCGAAAAATCATTTTGTATTGAAGGATTATCGGATATTGCGACAATATTAAATTTTCTTTTATTTTTTTACGTTGAAACCAAGCGCAAACGCAATTATTTAGGGTAAGAACCTTATATTTAAGTTACACAGAGAGAATTTTTTAAATCGCCTTTTTCAAATATAGCTTGTGATGTCATATATTTATATATGTATGTATATATACATATATATCAAACAACCGGAATGCCATATATGGGACAATTCTGCAATCAATATCGGGAAAATAAATTTGAGCTTTTGAACTGTTTCAAAACTTTTTCTTCGAATTTGAATATCCTTAAAGACCCGGGTACACAAGCAGCCTCGCCTGCTTACCTTGCTTGCCTGCTTCATTCCTGACATAATCAAAATAAAAGAAGGTCGAGCCAATTTCGTCACTGAATATTGATCTATAACTTAGCAAGTAAAAAGTTCTTACAAGTTAATTATCGAACAGTACTGTGTGAACAGTACCAATTTTTGGGTTATCAACAGACCTATAGTCAGGAAGTATAGACAAGGTACCTTCAATAAATCCGTCGCATCGTGTACATATCTAATGGGAAGAAGGGAATTATAAACTAATTGAAATTATCCTTTAGGTGATTTACTTGACTTCGATCTCTTGCCCATTTTCCATGTCCTTCAATTTTGCTTGATCACTTGACCCAGACTGATATTTCTTCAAGAAAATCATAATTCGTACTTCTAATGTTATTGTTTCTGGTTCAATGAACTGTTCTGAAACATTTAAATATTCAGCGATAAACGGCAGCGTTAATTTGCGTTAGTCGTGTTCCTTTACGTGCCTAAGGTTACTAGTTTTTACCAAGTTTTACCCGCAAAGTGTTCCCTTACTTTTAAAAGCATACAATTTATATGAGAGTAGTTCACCACTTTTACCATTTTTTGCTACTGTTATCATTTTTAAAAGTAAAGGAAAAGTCCAATTAACTGCCTTAATTCAAATTAATTCTGGCATTATCCACATTCTTAATGCACAAATTTCAATATGGCAATACTGTAAAAAAAGAGCCCATATTCCATGGTGGAATAAGAAGTTGTTACATCAAATCATGTCAAACGTCAAATTTGCTTACAATTGGTCTGTTCCTTTACTTTTGAAAGTGGTAAAACCGGCAAAAGTAGCAAAAGTTCTAATCTGCTTCCATATGAATTGTATGGTGTCTGCAGTAAAGGAACGCTTTTCGAGTAAAAAGTTGTAAAACTTGAAGATTCTTGCACGTAAAGGAACAGAGCTAATAATGCATACCTGTGAATTGCTTGTTTACATTTTATATGTGATTTTATTCACAATAACGCATTTCGACACCTGTAGTGGGATTGTGTAACTTTTTTTCTACCGAACCGATATTGATAATTAACGAAAATTTTCGGTTGAATTACCGAAAGTGCTATTCTGTATTTCAATGTTATCGATACAAAAATTTTACCGACGAATATCGGTAGAATGACGGAACTTTAAAGAAGATGCAGGTCATTTCAAAATGGAATGAAAAAAATCACACTTTAAACGATTATTCAAAATTAACATAATTCAAATTTCTAATGAAATTGTTTAAATCACAATTGTATATAAAATGATTATTTTTCAAATTACATGTAGAAAAATTCAAACTAAGAATTAAAAATTGTAGTTAACACTGTAAATGTACGTTTACATATAACTATATTTATTTTATTTTTTTATTTATTCCAGTGGATTTTTATTGTCAAATCCATTGGGTATACGTACATATAAATTCTCATAACCCGAAAAGTTCTAATGTAAACGTGGTGTAATATTCGACAAATTGGTTGGATTGTTTTTTGTTTTCAGAATTTTTATGATGTGGAGGGGTATTTTTAATAAGATCGAATATATGTAGAGTGAAAAAGAAGATGTATAATTCTAACATTTAATATGTGTATTTTGAACAGGATTTTTTAAATTTTGTTTGTTGATCTGTTATTTCAGAAATACGTATTATCAGGGAATATGACGATCATGGTGATATTCTTTCTTTTATTGTTGATGCTAATCGAAGCCACCAATAAATTTTTATATGGGTAGAAACTGTTACGGAATATATCCTTAAACATATTTTGTTCGTACTGAAAATAGTTATTATTTTCTCAGAAAATTTTCGCGCAATTCTGGAGGTTACCAAATGACCCCCGATTTCATCCATTATTTTATAAAATGTATCCATTTACAATTCGTAAAGTGTCATAAGCTTCCTATTAATTAGACTGAAAGGATCCACCATATGTCGCAGAATTTTCTTTTTTATGCGTAAAGAAAAATATATTTCAGCTTACCTTTTTATTTGGCATAATATATATTCCAAAATCATTTCTTAAAATTTTGATTTTTATTGATTTTTTTGTTTAAAATATGAAAATTCTATATGTCGGTAGACTTAACGACTCCTTTTTTTTTCGTCGGTAACTGACCGATGATTTTCGATAATTACCGACATAAAAATCGGTAGAATTTGTATACAGAATAGCACTTACCGACAAATATCGCTAACTATCGACATTTGTCGTTAATTCCATCGGTAGAGAGTTACAGAATCCCACTACTGGTATGAAGATCAGCTGTTTTTGGCGTTACCATATTAAGGTAGAAACACAATGAAATACGCCGCTTTTTTCACGCTCAGTTTCATGTAGAAGATTAAAGGCCAAGTACTACCTAATTCAAATGAATTCGGTAGCATATGCATTAGGTCGTACTTGGCCTTTAATCTTCTACATGAAACTGAGCGTGAAAAAAGCGGCGTATTTCATTGTGTTTCTACCTTAATTCCACCATGCCATATTCATATAAGAAGGAGATAATAGGTCTGTACGATAACTTTCCCAGCAATAATTACTCAGCAAGTTCCAGCAACTTCTCTAAGTGAATTTAACACTCTCAAACAAGAAAAATAGCAGAAAGTTATCGAACAACATTTTGTAAGAACTTGCAAGAATGTCAGCTGTTTCCGAAAATATACAAACATTGTTTTTGTTTCTTTTGACATTTTAAACGAAATGGAACAAAAACATAAATTTTAAAATTGCATTTTAATTATTTAAAGCAACGCACAACGCTTTGGAATCTAAAAAAAATGTGAAATTGTGAAATTTTCTTGGTCAAAAATAGGTGTATTCGTTTACTCAACAATAGCCTGTTCCCGTACTTTATAAAGTGGTAAAAGTCGTAAAAGTTGTAAAAATCGTAAACGATTTTCATATAAATTTTGTGTACGGGAACGCAAAATGTGTAAAAGTGGTAAAAATTGTAAATACTTTTTAGTTCAGGAACAGAGCTAATTTGTACAAGTCCAGTAATTTCTTGTAATCGACTAAAGGCCTCGACACATAAGAAGCATGGCATTCTTGCTTAAAGCTGAAAGCACATACAACGTTTGAGTAATGTTTTGCGTTGGGCGTTGACAAAAAAACAACAACAACAAGGCGACGCCGACATCAAAGTCCGGCGTTGATGTGTTTGCCGGCATATATTTCAATTTTTCGGCATCATGCCCAACAGTGTAAAAACGGCCAAAACGACACAAAACTTTACTCAAACGTTGTATGTGTTTTCAGCTTAAGTCACATCTAGTAATAGCCCGTTTCCACGGTACGTCGTTCGTTCTCTATTCGTTGTTCGACACATAACTACGAATAAATTACTTATTTCCCCACACAAAATTCTATGAACGAACGACGATTTTTCTACGTTGTTCGATTAGAAATACTCTCTGAACGACGAATAAGTATGTCCCATCCCTAACAAATAAGAGAATTTATCGAAAAAATTAATTATGACATGTCTAAATTCAAAATTGAAAAATTTATTGAAAACACAAAAATTTGTAGAAAAAAGGAAAAATTTGAATGAAAATTAATGAACTAAACATTTTATATAGATGCAGAAGAAAGATGGTTGTGTTTCCTTCTTAATTCCACACACATTTCTTGTCCATTAGTTGAAAATCGCGTAAAAAACAGAAACAAAAAGGTAACAAATAACTGAAAGTCTGTATACACAAACATTGTTTTGACATGCCTCTCTCTCTCTTTAATTTTGAAAATAGAAATATGTATATAAAAATATATTGAAAATACAAAATTATTCAGAAATTATGGAAAAAATGAATGAAAAGTGTGTAGTTAAACATAGAAGATACATTTGAAGGAAAGTCTATTGCTTTTCCTGTTCATTTAATGCATTTTTTATGTGTTTTCGGTTCAAATTTACGTGAAAACAAGGAAACAAAAATGAAAGAAATTTTGTTTATGTTTCTGTTAATTACGAATGGTGTCGTGGAAACGGGTTAATTCGTGTACGTCGTTCGACAGACGAACAACGTAATTGAAACGCTCGTGTGAACATGACATAAACGACTAAAGACCAAGTTCGACCTAATTCAAATGTGATTCTGAAATCTTTTTATTAGGTCGAACTTGGTCTTTAGTCCTTTACTAGATGTGACTTAAGCAAGAATGCCATGCTTCTTATGTGTCGAGGTCTTAAAATCTTTTGCATTGTACTGTAGAGTAAACGAACAACATCCAGTAAAAATTTGTAGAAATTTTGAGTAAACGAACACACATAATGTTAACATTTCAAATTGTTTACTTTGAACAGCTGATTAAAAGTCAGCTGGACAAACTTACAAAATTTTCCGGGACAAATTTTCTCAGCAAAAGTTCTCAGTCACAGAACTGTCAAAACATCTCTCTCAACTCGCACTCTTTTACTGGATAAATTTGTGATCGAACAGCATTCAGTAAAAATTTGTACGAATTTGTACAAAATGTTGGGTTATTGTATAGACTTAATCAAGGCATATTTATACAAGGTAGAAGTGACAATCAGCTGTATTCTTACTTTTTTTGTAAATGTAGTTTTCAAAATGTAATAGGGTCTACTCATGAAATTTGAAACTTCGAAATTTGCTGCCATAAAATTCTTCTTTTCACAGTAAACGTGTAATAACAATGACCTACGACAGTTCTGAATGCTTTATATTTACATTTTGATTAAAATTTGTTCTATTTTAGACGATTTTCAAAATGCATTTATGATTTTCCTGAACAAAATTTTGGAACGACCCTATTATTCAGTATTTATCTTTGACAATTAATTTTCAATAACAACAATGTTGTTTTTGTAAATTTGTTAGTTGTTGTAATTCATGCATTTACCTTATATGAATATGCCTTGGACTTAATATTCATGCTCTGAGACACAATTTGCATTGCAAACAATATGAAAACAGTTGTTAACTAGCAATCAGCTGTTTCGTAAATGCAGAAACTGTCGTCTGTCAGGGTAAAATTAAATGCAGATCTTAATGCAAATTAAAGCTGCCCTCTGTCTAGTTTATTAGGTTAAGAAAAGCTAACATATGATTTATCCGAAACCCTTTGGATAGACATAAAGGCCTGCGTACATAAGCTGCCTTGCCTGATTGCCTTGCTTTCCTGCTTCATTTCTGACATTATAAAAATAAAAGAATAAAGAAGGCCGAGCAAATTTCGAACTGGGTGGCCATGGTTTAATAAGAAAGGTTAGCCAAAGCTTTATGTCAATTTAAATTTTTTCATTCGAGTATGCCTAAAACTTCAAAACAATATAAACAAACTGTGTATGTGTGTGTGGTGTTTGAATTATATGCCAAACAATTTTAAAAACAATCGAATTCAATGATTTTTAAAATTGTTTTTAGACCATTTGTGTGGAAGAAATTGGTGGATTTGCATTGAAACAATCAGTTTATCATATTCACAACTCGATTATGTTTAGAAAACTTAACTCTTCATTCATTTTTCGCGTTTTTTTATAAAATGCTCAAAAAATGCATTGTAAACAAACCCACTTGTTGCTTTTATTTTGAAGTTTTAGGAATTCAAGAAAAACAAGGGTTCTATAGATTTTCTCCATTTAAATCTACCTCTTTACTTATACCATGTGAGTGGCCTTTTTCTTTTTTATTCTTTTATCAGAAGCAAGCAAGGTAAGCAGGCCAGGCAGCTTATGTACTCACCCCTTAACCCCCAGTTTTTGTAAACAAATTTTATGTTCTCACACGAATTGTCAAATTTTTAAGATCGATTTACTCGCCTTAGCGCAAATGTGGAACGCTGATTTTTGAATGAGGAATTCTTAACTATATATAGAACGTGTTTACGAAGAATTAGATCTGTATGTCATTTAGGGGCAGAGTTATGGACGCCCAAATTATTACGAATATAGACGAACGAACAAAAAATAGTTACCGCGTTGCAACACCGCGTGACGCGACTCACAGCGGAATGTTTGAGCCGAGACCTTTAGCTAATTCCTAATACCCTAGACAGACGGCAGCGTTAATTTGCATTAAGATCTACATTTAATTTTAGCCTGACAGACGACAGTTCCTGCATTTACGAAACAGCTGATTGCTGTTTTGTTGTTGTTTGCACTGTGATTTTTTGTTTTCCTTGTGTCTCAGAGCATGAAAATGTTCTCTCCCTCATATGAATATGGGCATTGCCATATTGAAATTTACGGTATTGCCATATTGAAATACCTAAATGCCTTTTAAATTCAGTTTGATTTTGTGCATTAAGAATGTGTATAATGCACGAATTAATTTGAATTAAGGCAGTTAATGTCTGGGTACATAAGCTGCCTCTCCTGATTGCCTTGCTTTCCTGCTTCATTTCTGACATAATAATAAAGAAAGTCGAGCAAATTTCGATCTGGGTTGCCCTTTTATTTTTTACTCTTTTATCAGAAGCAAGCAAGGCAAGCAGGCGAGGTAGCATATGTATCCAGACCTTTAATGCAAATTAAAGCTGCCGTCTGTCTAGGGTATTACCCTGGCAGACGACAGTACCTGCATTTACGAAACAGCTGATTGCTGGTAAACAAATGTTTTGTTGTTGTTTGCACGGTACAATAGCTGAGGTACGCTTTACAACCGTTAAAATTAGAAGGATGCCCTCATTCTTTACAGTTAACACAACAAGGAAGGAACAGTTACCAGTTGAATGGAAAACATTTGTAAAGGAAAAAAATGTCAAATGAAAAAAATTATAAAGAAAATATTTTTCATAGAACAAGATTGCAGCTTCTGGTAATAAAAATTATATATAAATATAATTATATTTAATATTATTACACAATTAAACAATTTCTTCTGACAGGTGTTGCATTGCACGTTTTGTAAATAGCACAAGCTGCCTTAGCTACAGAAAATGTAATTTCAAATATTGTAATTATATTTTCTGTATTGCGAGAAAAAACGCAGTAGAAATATCAATTCTAAGCTAATTTTTCTTTGCAATAGAATTTGAATTAATACCCCATTAAAATTGCAACAATTAGCATTTAATCAAATTAAATTAGATTTTCAATTGTTTAACATTTCACTCGATGCATATCTTAATTGTTTGTAGGGGGAACTTTTCAATAGTAATAAAATATTTATTGTCAAAAGTTTGCAAACAAACAAAAAAATGTGTACTTAAAATATGTAGTACTTATTATATGAAAAAAACGAGGTAAAATGTGTCACGTGCCGCCTCATTCTTGGAATTTTATTTAAAATTGTTTTGTTTATTGCGGCAATAATAATTTTCATATAATAATGCAGAATTTTTTTTTGCTGCGATTATTTCTTGCGCAAATTTATGTCATAATATTACCCATAATAAAACTCTTTAATTAGACTGGGGTTATAATGATAAAGACTGGAGTTCAGTTCATGTTTATTATTTCCCGCCGCATTTTAAACACTATTTGTGTACATTTTTTTGTTTCATATTCAGTATTTTATAATTTTTTCTCTTATCATGTATTTTCTTTTTGTTGTCATAAATTCATATCATGTTCTATTTTAATTACAACAATTAATTTGTGTGTTTTATTCGTTTATGATTATTTTCTGGTTCAGTTAAAGAGATATTGCATAATGGAAAAAAAAAAACAAAATAAAGAGGAGTAATTAATTAAAATAATGTAAATTGTTAGGATTTTGGGAGAAAGTGGAGATGAGGAATATTTTTCTTGCTATTGTTGTGAATAGGATAATTGCTTTAAACAAGTAAAATGTAATTTTAAATTATATGTTTTTGTTTCATTTGGTTTAAAATATAAAATGAAACAAAAACTATATTCATGTATGTATGTATTTTCGGAAGCAGCTGACTTCGTACAAAATGTTGTTCGATAACTTTCTGCAATTTTTCTTGCTTGAGAGAGTAAAATTCACAAAGAGAAGTTGCTGGAACTTTCTGAGTAATTATTGCTGGAAAATTTATCGTATAGACCTAATATCGTAATGGAGTACCTTCTTTGTTTATTTTTGGAAGTACAAAGATTCTGAATATTCCTTCACAATATAATCTCTGTCAAATATAGATAACTGCGTAATATTACTTTATATTTAATTGTTTTAAATTTTATTCAATTTGTATACACTTGAATATCTTTTTTCTTCGTGGTTTACCACTTCACAGATGCATTCACCTTTTTTGTTTGGTAATGCCATAAATCATCTGCCCCAATTATTGCTTGCTCACTGAACCAGATCATTTGATGATTTAACAAAACTTTTTTTTTACATTATTTATTCATTGTGGATAATTAAATTCAATTGAATTTCTATTTTATATTCGTCACACATTTGCTGTGGCAAAATTATTTAAGGGCATTTTTTTATAATTTTTTTTCGCAAATAAATCCTAACATTGACTTTGACAAAAAATGACGTTGTAAAATTTTAGGCTTTTGTGCGAAAATAATAATAAAAACAAACAAAAACTTGTTAAACCTTTAAATGAGGCATGCCAAATCAAATAATTGGGTAAATCTACTTTACGTGACAATTTGTATTATTATTAAATGTTTATTTATAGCGTTAAAATGAAGTAAAGATTTCGAGAAAATATATGTCAGAAAATAATCGTGATTTGTCTTTAAAATATTAAATGAAATAACGCCATACGTACATATATTTTATAATTTTTTGGCCTGTTCCCGTGCTGTATAAAGTGGTAAAAGTCGTAAACGATTTTCACATAAATTGTGTGTAAGGGAACGCAAAATGTCTTTAAGGAAGGTCTGGAACAGAGCTTTTATGTAATTTCTTGAATTCTTGGATTTTATTAGTAAATTAAAGTATTGCTTCGAGCTGGGTATATAAGCTGCCTCGCCTGCTTCATTTCTGACATAACAAAAATAAAAGAATAAAGGAAGCCCAGCAAATTTCGAACTGGATTGCCAGGCCTTTAAGGCCTCGGTACATAAGAAGTCTCACCGCCTGGCTTTCTTGCGTTGCTTCATTTCTAACATAATAAAAATAAAAGAATAACGTATACTGCGTCATTTTCAAACTAGGTTGCCCTTTTCTTCTTTATTATTTTATTTTTAGCCCTGTTCCTTTACGTGCAAGAATCTTCAAGTTTTACCACTTTTTATTCGAAAAGCGTTCCTTTACTTCTGACACCACACAATTCATATGAGAGCAGTTCACAACTTTTGCTAATTTTGCCGGTTTTACCATTTTCATAAGTAAAGGAACATACCATTTATTATAGCTCTGTTTCTTTACATGCAAAAATCTTCAACTTTTACCACCTTTTACTCGAAAAGCGTTCCTTTACTTCAGACACCATACAATTCATATGGCAGCAGTTTACAACTTTTACTACTTTTGCCGTTTTTACCATTTCCAAAAGTAAAGGAACAGACCATATGTAAAAATTGGAGCAAGGCAAGAAAGCCAGGCTGTGAAAGCCTGGGTACCATAAACATCCTCGCCTGGTTGCCTTGCTTGCCTGCTTCATTTCTGTCATGGTGGAATAAGAAAGTTTTACATCAAAACATGTCAAACGTCAAATTTGCTCACAATAATGCATTACTGTGAATTGCTTGTTTACATTTTGTATGTGATTTTATTAACAATAACGCATTTTGCCAACTGCAAGTACACAGCAAGTTCTCAGTAACTTTTCTCCACTAATTTTACTCTCTCGAAGCTAAAAATTTGCAGAATGTTATGGAACAACAATTTCCAAAAACTTGCAAGAAGTCAGCTGATTTGACAAAAGAAGTTTGGCAAAAGAAGGCTGGCCGCCACATAGTGTTCCTCCTACGCTATGGATGCGCCGCTTTTTACTGGGATTTGATACGTGACAAATAAAACAATCATCACAAACTACGAAATATGTTATTTTAAGTACACAGTTTTCCATAATTTATTTAGTTATCTCTTCTCTTTTTTATTTTGTAATTATATTAATAACCAAATGTTTCTTTATGTTTTTGCCAAGAATTACAAAGTCCGCCACAAAACATTTGAATTTAAATCAGCTGATCAAATTTGCAAATTGTTACAAGGAAAATTTTGCTTGCAAAAATCAGTAACAAAAGTCTCCAAAATTCTCTTACAATTCTCTCCCAATTCGCTCTCTTTTACTTTACAAGTTTGTTATCGAACAGCATTTTGTAAAAAATTGCACGAACTTTTGGGTTATCGTACAGACCATGGCACAATTACACAGGTAGTGGTATCACACCAGCTGTTCGAATATGAAATGTCAAATCCCTTTATAAAAAAATATTTTTGTTGTAATTTCGAATTATACGATGCCACTACCTTGGTAATTGTGCCATGGTACAGACCTATTCTTTTATTTTTATTATGTCATAAATAAAGCAAGAGAAGAAAGCCAGGTGACGAGGCTGCTTATGTACCCAGGCTGTATGCACTGAGACCTCGTAAGTTTTAATTAATTCTTTTTTATAATCTTTTGATATGTATGGGCAAAATTTTATACGGAGCAAATTTTCCAAATGAAAATGAAGATCCGCATAAATAGGTGGATCCAAACATTGAATCCATTTTTATTATCTGTGGATATCTATCACTAACAACTGATCTCAAGTTAAAAATTCTTCTCGAATTTCTTTATTTTGGTCCGATATTTCACAGGAAAGCCGGTTTTGTAGGAGATCAGGCAATGTTTTCTACTTTACAGAAATCAGTGAATCGATCATATCAAAGGTTTCCATTAAATTACCAACAAATTTTGCGAATGTATTCGCATAATATGCTGTTTATATTAGAGTTTTTTGCAGGGTTAACCTTCTTTATGAGGATTTGTTTGAAATATAAGCAATGGAATTGACATTAAAAAACCCAGTCGGTTTGTTAAATCAGGTTATATATAAACGGGGTATAACTTTTCCTCTTTGGTATACTGTTTGTGCCTTTAAAACTCTGTTCTAACTAGTCGTTTACACCAGACAATTTGTCTTCAAATACAACTCTGATTTACTAACACATACATACATTTGTCGGCTGTCTCCCAGCTGTCTATCATTTTTTCGCAGACAGTAGGGTTAACAAATTTTTGACATTTTTTGTAAAAATGTGTGAGATAATAATTGAAATATGTTGAAAACAAAAGAACATAAACAAAAACACAATATGTGAACGAAAAACAAAAGGAAATTGATGATTTTCATTCATAATTTTACAACTGTTTTTGCAGTTGTCGGGATGCCTACGTCACACAGGCAAGTTTTTTGATTATGACAATCAATACATGAAGTCTTGTCATTTGTAAACGCAGGGTAATAGTTGTAATATTAGTTCAAGTTCTCTTATGAAATTAGGTCTGTACGATACAATTACAAACAATTGCAAACTTTTGTACAAACTTTTACAAAAAGCTGTTCGATAACAAACTTGTTCAGTGAAAGAGAACGGGAAGGTGTTGCAAGTACTTGTAAGAACTTACAAATACTTTTTACTTGCGAAGTTATCGAACAGGCCTATTATTGATCAAGGTTACTAATGCGTAGTTTACATTTACGAAATCCACTCGATTTCAATTGTCAATTCCTTTGCGTATACGTCAAATGAAACCTCACTCAAAATCCATTGGATTTCATTCGACGTTTAAGCAATGGAATTGTTGAAATCGAGTGGATTTCGTTAATGTAAACCAAGCATAAATCAAATATAACTTTATTTTTAGGTTGCAGCTGTAAATTGAATTGATTCCCTTAATCTGTAATGTCAGCGAAAAAGGCAAAAGGATTTTCAAGGAATCTTCTGAAATAACAGATTCAAATAAATTCTGTAACTTCATGGCGTAAACAGGAAAATCTTTCAAGGTTTCTCGAAATATTAAAATACTACGAAAGCAAATGTTTTCCCTTATAATACACAAGTGTTAATATTAATACCACACTTGAAGATAAATTATTATTATTGATTACCTTTAGAAATGATTGACGATTGCCAATAGCTTGTCGTTGCATGTTATCATTATTAAGAAATATAATTTTTTTTATTTTAATGTATTTATGAGGCCTCAGACAGTCATAAATATTGTATACAAATACTATCACTTGAGTATTAGGACTCTATATAATTATTTATATTAATTCGATTATAAATCATATAATTTTTTACGTAGTCGGATACAATAGTTAACGAATGGTGATGATGATAAATCAATCTTTAGTTAATTTTTGTATTATTGTATTTTTTTAACTTCTTGATAAAAACCATGAAATCGAGGAAGAGGATTTATAGCAATAATAATAATAATAAGCGATTAAGATTACAAAATGTAGAGAAATCTTTAGGACACATGGTTGTCGCATGTGGGAACCGTAATACAGGTACAACGGGAAAAACAGCTGATTATCAGACTAGTTGTCAAAATGCATTATTGTGAATAAAATCACATACAGAAGGTAAACAAGCAATTCAGAGCAATGCGTTATTGGTATGATTTGATGTAATACCTTCTTATTCCACCATGGTAATACCCTAGCAGGAAGAAATTGTTATTACAAAAATTGGAGGTGTTGCTTGTTCTCTCATTCTCGCAAAAATATTTTCTATCATTGCTAATACACTCAGTATGTATTAGCTTACCTAGCTTTAATACATACAGGCTAATTTATATTTAATTATTCCCAAATGAATGGTAGGTATGTAGTTCGTAGTCCAATCACTTGACTTGAAAACAAATTGAAAAAGAGCTAAACAATATTTTAAATAACAAATTCAGTTTAACTGCAATCAACCATAACGTAGTAAAAGTAGGTATTTTTTGCACAACAAAGAACACAACAAAAAAGTATCTCTCATGGCCTTGCATAGAGAAACAGAACAATGTCAAAGCACCCATGACGTAATAATACAAAATAAATAGGTACTAAAAACGTGCAACAGTCAAATCTGTATAATTGAAAAAAAAAAACAAATATTGCAGTAAGAGAAGTAGGAATAACTAAAAATTTATTGCAGTTATTGGAATGCCGGGGGAGTTTTATACATTAATAGAAAGGCCTACAAGCAACTCACACGGAGGATAAGATCGAATAGAAAGAAATCGGAAATTGACAAAAGTTTTTTAGGGTTCGATATTCCACTTTGGTGGAAATGAGAATCTGTGTTTGTGCCAACCCATAATTCTGAAATTCATTTATTCTGAATCGACTAAATGTTTAGTACAAAATAAAACTTGCCATGTACATACATATGTATATAATATGTACTAGTTGATTTCCGATAAGAATATATTTATTGACAGATAAATAATAAAAATGCACGATTTCTTTTCATCTAAAACCATTATCATAATTATCATAAAAATGTCATACAATTTTGTTAATGGGGCAAAAAAAAAAAAAAAAAAACTTTGCAAAGTACAAGCACTCGAAGGTGAGGCCCATATATAATAAAAATCACGTAAAGCATATATATGAATGTATATCATAATCTCTGTTTCATCTTTTCGGGGGAGTACAAAATTCATTCAAAGTAAACCACGATCTAATGATGAGTACAGTGACACCTGTTGTCATCTGTTTTATTTGTCGTTTTTGTTTTAGGTATTGACCTTCAATAATATTTGCTCGTAATTTTTTTTTTGGTTTATTTTTGAGACTCTATAAAAATGTTTATTATGTTTAACATGCCGCCGCAGATTGCAATTGTGTTCAACATATTTACATTCCACTCAAATTCAAAATTCCGTCAAATGACATCTGTGGTTAGGGAAAATTTATTTAAATTCAAATATTCTAACAACTGTATAAATATTATATATATTTTTTTTTAATTGAAGCAACAGGCTAATGAAAAGAATAATAAATATAATTAGGTCTGTTCGATAACACAAAAGTTTTTTACAAATTTGTACAAACTTTTACAAAATGCTGTTCGATAACAAACTTGCTCAGTAAACGAGAAATGATAGGTACATGCAAGTAATTGCAAGAACTTGAAAATACTTTTCACTTGCGAAGTTGTCGAACAGACCTATTAAAGAAACATAATTGAAAAGTCTAGGAAGAGCTGCAATGATATTAGAATAACATCGAAAGCAACATTTTCGAAATTATGCAGAGTTTTTTAACTCGTGAAGTTTTTATAAGAGGGTTCTTTAACTCGTGGAGTGTTTATAACAGTGTTCTTCAACTAGTGGAGTTTTTATAACTGTGCACTTCAACTAATGGAGTTTTTATAACAGTATTCTTCAACTCGTGGAGTTTTTATAACAGTGTTCTTCAACTCGTAGAGTTTTTATAACAGTTTCTTCAACTAGTGTAGTTTTTATAACAGTGGTCTTCAACTAGTGGAGTTTTTATAACAGTGTTCTTCAACTAGTGGAGTTTTTATAACAGTGTTCTTCAACTAGTGGAGTTTTTATAACAGTGTTCTTCAACTAGTGGAGTTTTTATAAGTGTTCTTCAACTAGTGGAGTTTTTATAACAGTGTTCTTCAACTAGTGGAGTTTTTATAACAGTGTTCTTCAACGAGTGGAGTTTTTATAACAGTGTTCTTCAACTAGTGGAGTTTTTATAACAGTGTTCTTCAACTAGTGGAGTTTTTATAACAGTGTTCTTCAACTAGTGGAGTATTTATAACAGTGTTCTTCAACGTGTGGAGTTTTTATAACAGTGTTCTTCAACTAGTGGAGTTTTTATAACAGTGTTCTTCAACTAGTGGAGTTTTTATAACAGTGTTCTTCAACTAGTGGAGTTTTTATAACAGTGTTCTTCAACTAGTGGAGTTTTTATAACAGTGTTCTTCAACTAGTGGAGTTTTTACAAGTGTTCTTCAACTAGTGGAGTTTTTATAACAGTGTTCTTCAACTAGTGGAGTTTTTATAACAGTGTTCTTCAACTCGTGGAGTTTTTATAACAGTGTTCTTCAACTCGTAGAGTTTTTATAACAGTTTCTTCAACTAGTGTAGTTTTTATAACAGTGGTCTTCAACTAGTGGAGTTTTTATAACAGTGTTCTTCAACTAGTGGAGTTTTTATAACAGTGTTCTTCAACTAGTGGAGTTTTTATAACAGTGTTCTTCAACTAGTGGAGTTTTTACAAGTGTTCTTCAACTAGTGGAGTTTTTATAACAGTGTTCTTCAACTAGTGGAGTTTTTATAACAGTGTTCTTCAACTAGTGGAGTTTTTATAACAGTGTTCTTCAACTAGTGGAGTTTTTATAAGTGTTCTTCAACGAGTGGAGTTTTTATAACAGTGTTCTTCAACTAGTGGAGTTTTTATAACAGTGTTCTTCAACTAGTGGAGTTTTTATAACAGTGTTCTTCAACTAGTGGAGTATTTATAACAGTGTTCTTCAACGTGTGGAGTTTTTATAACAGTGTTCTTCAACTAGTGGAGTTTTTATAACAGTGTTCTTCAACTAGTGGAGTTTTTATAACAGTGTTCTTCAACTAGTGGAGTTTTTATAACAGTGTTCTTCAACTAGTGGAGTTTTTATAACAGTGTTCTTCAACTAGTGGAGTTTTTATAACAGTGTTCTTAAACTTGTGGATTCTTTATAACAGTGTTCTTCAAATCGTGCAGTCTTTATAAAAGTGTTCTTAAACTCGTGCAGTCTTTATAACAGTGTTCTTCAACTCGTGGAGTTTATATAACAGTGTTCTTAAACTAGTGGAGTCTTTGCAACTGTGTTCTTCAACTCGTGGAGTCTTTATGACAGTGTTCTTCAACTCGTGGAGTCTTTGCAACTGTGTTCTTCAACTCTTTATGACAGTGTTCTTCAATTCGTGGAGTCTTTGCAACTGTGTTCTTCAACTCGTGGAGTCATTGTAACAGTGTTCTTCAACTCTTGGAGTATTTATAATAGCGTTCTTCAACTCGTGGAGTTTTTATAACAGTGTTCTTCAACTAGTGGAGTTTTTATAACAGTGTTCTTCAACTAGTGGAGTTTTTATAACAGTGTTCTTCAACTAGTGGAGTTTTTATAACAGTGTTCTTCAACTAGTGGAGTTTTTATAACAGTGTTCTTAAACTTGTGGATTCTTTATAACAGTGTTCTTCAAATCGTGCAGTCTTTATAAAAGTGTTCTTAAACTCGTGCAGTCTTTATAACAGTGTTCTTCAACTCGTGGAGTTTATATAACAGTGTTCTTAAACTAGTGGAGTCTTTGCAACTGTGTTCTTCAACTCGTGGAGTCTTTATGACAGTGTTCTTCAACTCGTGGAGTCTTTGCAACTGTGTTCTTCAACTCTTTATGACAGTGTTCTTCAATTCGTGGAGTCTTTGCAACTGTGTTCTTCAACTCGTGGAGTCATTGTAACAGTGTTCTTCAACTCTTGGAGTATTTATAATAGCGTTCTTCAACTCGTGGAGTTTTTATAACAGTGTTCTTCAACTAGTGCGTGGAGTTTTTATTACAGTGTTCTTCAACCAATGGAGTTTTTATAACAGTGTTCAACTCATGGAGTCTTTATAACAGTGTTCTTCAACTAGTGGAGTTTTTATAACAGTGCTCTTCAACTAGTGGAGTTTTTATAACAGTGTTCTTCAACTAATGGAGTTTTTATAACAGTGTTCTTCAACTAATGGAGTTTTTATAACAGTGTTCTTCAACTCGGGGAGTTGTTATAAGAGTTGTTAGAAATAGCGCGAACATTTAAATAACTTGGGATGCTAATAAACGACCAATGGAGTTTTTCGAAAGATGTCAAAAAACTTATAGAAATGGCTCGAAATGCTTATGGTAAAT
Organism: Musca autumnalis; assembly: GCF_047663935.1. Classification (NCBI taxonomy): domain Eukaryota; kingdom Metazoa; phylum Arthropoda; class Insecta; order Diptera; family Muscidae; genus Musca; species Musca autumnalis. The sequence goes on from NW_027411755.1 coordinate 196,656,894, forward strand.
AAAATGAAATTCTTAAATGTCATGACATAAACGTAACAACATAAATACATTTTATAAAATGCTATGATTGGTCAGTGTTACTGTATGGAACTCAACTCGTCTGATGAAAGAAAATTGGATGTTGGATTTACCGGACTACTAAAATTTCTAATGGCGAAGTACTGAGAACGATGAATGTAAGCCTGCAATTAATAATAATAATAATAATAATAATAATAATAATAATAATAATAATAATAATAATAATAATAATAATAATAATAATAAAAAGGCCAACATATCTTGGACACGTATTAAGAAACAAGAAAAATAACATTTTACAAGCAATTTTAAAAGGAAAAATTGAAAGAAAGCGAGCTAAAGGAAGGAAAGAAACATTCGAGCTCAAAACCATCATGGACTGGATAGATTACAACAATTAAACTGATCTGCTGAATCGACAAATTTTGGCAAACTCCCTTTTTAACAGATAATGAATGACGCGTGAATTACGTGCAATTAATTTAAAACGCCCTGCCGTCATCTGTCAATGACTGTCACAAAATAAAAACACTAACGATTCATTTTATCTAAATAAAAAAATCACACCCATTTGTTATATTACTCTGATGATTAACTGTCAAATGAGACATTTGCCATTACGTGGCAGACATAACAAAAAACAAAAACAACAAAGTATATAATATTACAAAGTACATTAATATGTCTAGCACATAATGCCTATTTTCGAACATTTATAAGTTCGACTTAAAAAACGTTTTTGGACTTCGTAAAAGTGTACTATTCATGAATGACAACAAACAAAAAAACCTAAACAAATTTAGAATTTGCTTTAAATGATTCGCATCACATCGCAAAAAATGTATCGGAAGTTAAATTGAATATTTATGAGATAGTATGGTTCAAGAATTTCTGATGTTTGGGCAAGAATGGAAGTTGGTTGGTTAGTTAACCTTTTGTCTTAAGCAGTAATTTATTCTTTTTGTTTTTGGTTGTAGCGCATGCGTGTGGTGTGTCACTGTGACAGACCTATTTTTGGTTTATTCGCACACATAACTTGACTTTTGTCAATGACGTTTCGTTTTTGGTTTGAACTTTATTTTATTGTTCTATTTTATTCTTTAAGTTATTCCAAATCTTTATTCAAATTCTATTTAAGGTTTTTATGTATTATTTATATTTTGTTATGGGGAATCTCCTTATTAGAGGCAAAAGTACCAGAGGATATTCTTTTAGAATAGCCAGGGATCTTTTAAATCGTCATACTTGTCACTATGATTTGTTTTATTGTTTCCTTAGGATCCCGAAAATATTTCTATTTTTTGGATTCCAAATTCAATTAGATTAGACTTAGACTTTAATGCTGTTCTGTGCAAATTTACTGATTATTAATATTTTTACGACAAATGTATTCTTAAATTAATTCAATACGTCAGGTTGTTTAAACCGGTTTCTATGAATTTCTTTAACACGTTATAACTCATTAATAATGTCATTAAAATGTCTATAATGAAATATATTTTTTTGTCGAAAGAATGCAGAACAATAATATAAATTTAAATAATAAATTAATTATTAGTTAATAGGATTTTGGCATATACATCTTTCATCAGAAGAATTGAATCAGTAATACTGGATGAAGAAGGCTGGTTTCTGCGTTATATTTTTTATATAAATATTACATATTTTAATTTATAATTTTATTAAATACATTATTATGTTCTTCAACTCGTGGAGTTTTTATAACAGTGTTCTTAACTCGTGAAGTTGATATATGTAGGAGTGTTCTCAACAGCTGTTATAATAGTGTTCTTCAACTCGTGGAGTTTTTATAACAGTTTCATCAACTCATGAAGTCTTTATATCAGTCATATTCAACTCGTGGAGTCTTTATAACAGTGTTCTTCAATTCGTGGAGTCTCTGTAGTGTTCTTCAACCCGTGGATTCTTTATAACAGTGTTCTTCAACTCTTGGAGTCTTTATAAAATTGTTCTTCAACACGTGGAGTCTTTATAACAGTGTTCATCAACTCGGTAGAGTCTTTATAACAGTGTTCTTCAATTCGTCGAGTCTTTATAACATTGTTCTTCAACTCGTGGTGTTTTAATAACAGTGTTCTTCAACTCGTGGAGTCTTTATAACAGTGTTCATCAATTCGGTAGAGTCTTTATAACAGTGTTCTTCAATTCGTGGAGTCTTTATAACAATGACCTTCAACTCGTGGAGTCTTATAACAATGTTCTTCAACTCGAGGAGTCTTTATAACAGTGTCCTTCAATTCGTGGAATCTTTATAACAGTGTCCTTCAATTCGTCGAGTCTTTTGTAACAGTGTTCTACAACTCGTGGAGTCTCTATAACAGTGTCCATCAATTCGTGCAGTCTTTATATCAGTGTTCTTCAACTCGAGGAGTCTTTATAACAGTATCCTTCAATTCGTCGAGTCTTTATAACAGTTTTCTTCAACTCGTGGAGTTTTTATAATAGATTTCTTCAACTCGTGGAATTTGTATAACAGTGTTCTTCAACTCGTGGAGTTTCTATAACAGTGTTCTTTAACTCGTAGAGTTTTTATAACTGTGTTCTTCAACTCGTGGAGTCTTTATTACAGTGTTCTTTAACTCGTTGAGTTTTTATAACTGTGTTCTTCAACTCGTGGAATCTTTATAACATTGTTCTTCAACTCGATGAGTCTTTATAACAGTGTCCTTCAATTCGTGGAGTTTTTATAATGGTGCTCTTCAACTGAGAGAAGTCTCCCTTGTCTCGTATGGGATGTTGTGGAACAATATTTTATTTTTTTTTTGCTCTTCAACTCGTGGAATTTTTATAACAGTGTTGTTCAACTCGTGCCGTTTTTATAACAGTGTTTTTCAACTCGTTGAGGTTTTATAACAATGTTCTTCAACTCGTCGTGTTTTTATAACAGTGTTTTTCAATTCGTGGAGTTTTTATAACAGTGTTTTTCAACTCGTGGAGCTTTTATAACAGTGTTCTTCAACTCGTGGAGATTTTATAACAGTGCCCTTCAACTCGATGAGTTTTTATAACAGTGTCCTTCAATTCGTGGAGTTTTTATAATAGTGCTCTTCAACTCGTGGAATTTTTATAACAGTGATGTTCAACTCGTGGAGTTTTTATAACAGTGTTTTTCAACTCGTTGAGTTTTTATAACAATGTTCTTCAACTCGTCGTGTTTTTATAACAGTGTCTTTCAATTCGTGGAGTTTTTATAACAGTGTTTTTCAACTCGTGGAGCTTTTATAACAGTGTTCTTCAACTCGTGGAGATTTTATAACAGTGCCCTTCAACTCGTGGAGTTTTTATAACAGTGTCCTTCAACTCGTGGAGTTTTTATAACAGTGTTCTTCAACTCGTGGAGATTTTATAACAGTGCCATTCAACTCGTGGAGTTTTTATAACAATGTCCTTCAGCTCGTGGAGTTTTTATAACAGTGTTCTTCAACTCGTGGAGATTTTATAACAGTGCCCTTCAACTCGTGGAGTTTTTATAACAATGCCCTTCAACTCGTGGAGTTTTTATAACAGTGTTCTTCAACTCGTGGTGTTTTTATAACAGTGTTTTTCAATTCGTGGAGTTTTTATAACAGTGTTTTTCAACTCGTGGAGCTTTTATAACAGTGTTCTTCAACTCGTGGAGATTTTATAACAGTGCCCTTCAACTCGTGGAGTATTTATAACAGTGTCCTTTGGAAAACCCAATGAAAATAAATTGACAAATTCAACCTTTTCATCGACTATAAGCCTGACTTCGAGAGCCCAAAAAGGTCAAGGGCGTTCCAAGTCATGTCTGAGTTTAGCATTCCGGCAAAAATAAAACGATTATGTAGAATAACAATAACTGACATAAGATCAATAGTTAAATAGAAGAGAACATTTACAAGCCTTTAATACCAAACGAGATTTCAGACAGGGTGACAGTCTATCGGGTGACGTTTTTATACATAACTTTAAAAATTTACTTTAAGGTTGTTTTAGCGATTTTGGAAGAAAAAGCTAAAAACTGTGAAGCTGCTCAAAAGCTAAAATCTGCAAAACTGCCGTAAAGCTAAAAACTATGAAATTCAAACAATTACAATGGGTACCGTATAATATAATAATGAGCCATTATACTTTTCAGACAGGGTGACACTATATGGAGTGACGTTTTTATACATAACATTAAAAATTAACATTAAGGTTGTTTTAACAATTTTGGAAGAAAAAGCTAAATACTGTGAAACTGCTCAAATGCTAAAAGCTGTGAAACTGGTGAAAAGCTAAAAACTATGGAATTCAAACAATTACAATGGGTACAATGTAATATAATAATGAGCCATTATAGTTCTCGGACTTTTAATGAAAAGCCCCAGACGATGTTGAAATGAAGCCCAAGAAACGTTGAGTGAAAATATAAATAAATTATTTCTTAAAGGCGCTTCACTTCATCCATTTAAAATATTCACTTCAGTAACTGATTATATGTAATTGTAGAGGTTGCTGTTTTTGTTATCAAATTTTATTTTTTTATTACTTTGTATAAATTCTTTTAATAATATTGAAATTTATTTAAAACAGAACTTTTGTAAAACATTCTTCATTGTGTTATCATAGGTAAATTAGGAAAGTTCAATAATACGAAAGAGGAGTACCTGGAATACTTGGTTTCTTATTGTTCCCTTCTTTCAGTTATTGCACATATTGTGGTATAAGGATAATATTTATTTCAATATCATAATATTTTGGCCTCTTATATATTCCGTCATTGTTATCACCTAATTTATTAAAATAGAATTGTTTTGGAATTGGAAACATTGATTTTTCAATCCGAAAAACAAGAACCTTTTGAAAAATCTCACCGGTTAAATTCTTCATTCTATTTTAAAAAACTCGAGAAACAAAAGTAACGAAATAGGATAAACAAATTTATTGGTTGAATAATGTGTAAAATAATCGTTCCTCCAGCAAACTAAATATATAAAGATTTATTGCCGCTATGTGTTAATTTTTATTTTAATGCCTTAATTAATGGCAAATTATTTTTTTACTACATTTCTAAAATCAGGAAATAACATTTATAACTGTCTCTAAAGTGACAGACGGGGGGACAAGAATAACATATAAACCGGAATGGCAAAAATTTACACAAGTCGTGACGTATTTAATACTTTATATAGGTGAACAATGTTTGAAAATAAACAAACATTCACTTAAGTGAGTGTTAATATGCGTGTCACTATGGTTAAACTCCGTTGTATTCTGAAAATAACTCTTAATAATGAAATATTTGTTTTGTTGTCATTTGAAATCCCCACACAAAAAACAGAGATGCATTAATGTGTTTTTATAAATGGATGGCTCACTTTTTTTTTTTTTTTTTTGTTTTGCTAAACAAAAAAATTAGCCGCAAATGTGCAATTAACACATTAATAAGGTTTGGTTTTCTTTTATTTGGTGATGTGTTTTTGTTAAAATGATTTATGTCATCATGTCGGATATCTGTAATAAATCAGATATAGAATCTACACATTTTTACTAATTTTTCGATAACATAAAGAAAAAATTATCGTAGTAAAATTGTGTCTATTCTTGCAGGTTTTGGAATAAGCATTTTATGTGTTTACTTTTACTTCAGCCACTACTGACTACTTTATGTACTTCTTTCTCTCTACGATATAGTTTTGTAATTTTTTTTATTAATGTAATCTAAAAACTTTTCAGGTTATAGAAAATTTTCAACTTATCTACTTGAACACACTTCTTCAATGAGTACAGATGCCGAAAATCAATTGTACACGGACGTTAAATATCTCTACCAAATTGCCAAAGCCATTTCAAACGGTAGTTGCTCAATTAATCTTGCAAACATCACACTTGATCCGGTAGGACATTCGAGATGGATAACAAAAGCTAGTAGATTTACATTGCCAGATCTGCAGATAATGGAATGTGTTTTTTTACGTGTAAGGATTTTTGTTTAATAATCCCGTTATATGTCACCGCCAACCACGACGATTCATGAAACTCATTCAGTTTGTGTTTTTTCAGTGTCAAAGTGAAGACGTAATTGTGGACGTTTTTAAGTGAATGTAATAATTAATTGCAATATTGACAAATTATTGGTAAGCTATTAATAAAATGTATTCGAAGAAGAACATAATAAATTCCTTGGTGTTCTTTTTTAGTTGCCAGTTATGAAAATATTTTATCACCCCAAGGCGTGACCAAAAATTTATGCAAAATCGAAGCCGAAGAATTCGTGATGAATTACAATTATGGGGAATTAAAGGCAAGATACACATTAAATCATATACAGTTACTCCCAGCTTATTTGATGTGATAGATTTTTTTTTATCAAGATTCTAAAATATTTCTCTAAATTTTAAACATAGAATCAAAATAATGATTGATATTTTTAAAAATGAATGTAAGAAAGAGACGAATAGAAAAAAATTCATGAAAATTCCACTCATAGCAAAAAATATAACGGAACACCTGTAACACTCAAATAATCATACTCACAGCTTAAATGATGTATTGTAAAAAACAGATAGACGAGAGAGAAAATAACGGTCCTCATTACACATGTTTGACAATAAATGAATTCTAATACCATTTTAGAGTGATATTTGAAACGATCCGTTTAGAACCGAACACTTCTTCCGAGAGTTTTCGTCATGGGTAAACGTACCTCAGTTGAAAAACGTCAAGATGTCATTCGACATCATTCACTTGGAAAAAGTCAAAAGAAGATAGCTGAAATTGTTGGATTGAGTACTTCTACAGTCCAACATATAGTAGAAAGGTTCGTAAAGGAAAATAGAATTGAAGACAAGGGGAGAAACGCCCCAAATAAAATTTTTAATAAAGCAGATAAGCGCTGGATCATAAGACAAATCAAAGCTAAGCCTGATCTTAGTGCCCCAAAGTTGGCAATTGAAGCCGAGAAATACTTGGGAAAGTCATGTAGTCCCGAGACAATAAGACGAGTTTTGCGAAGCGAACTTAAAGTGGCAGAACTGCACGCAACAAGCCCTACGTAAATGCAAAAAATAGAAATCGTCGAATTGAGTTTTTCCGCGAGCATTTAAACAAGGATACCTATTTCATTCTGGAATAACGTTATTTTTGCTGACGAAAGCAAATTTAATATTTTTAAGTCAGATGGCAAGTCCCTGGTATGGAGGAAACCCAATACAGCCCTTAATCCCGTTAATTTGCGCAGCACTGTCAAACACGGTGGTGGCAGTGTAATGGTATGGGGCTGTATGTCATCTGCCGGGGGTCGGAAATTTGGTATTTATCGATGGGAATATGGACAAGAGAATGTATTTGGACCTGCTTAAGAATAATTTGCTACAAAGCGCAGAAAAACATGGCATAAGGCAGTCATTTCGATTTTATCAGGACAATGATCCAAAGCATACAGCCGAAATTGTGAAGACTTGGCTCGTCTGGAACTGTCCACATATTATACAAACACCAGCACAAAGTCCAGATCTCAATGTCATAGAGAATTTGTGGTCTCTACTTGAAAAAAAAAAACATAAGAACTTACAATATTTCAAATGGATCGGACCTTAAACGTGCCTTGCTTGAGGAATGGGAGAAAATTAGCCCAGATTATACCAGAAAGTTGGTGGAATCAATGAATTCTCGCTTAAAGGCCGTCCTGGATCAAAGGGGATATCCTACAAAGTACTAGAAATTACTACAACCTCAAAAGAATCGATTACATAAGTTTATTGAAGACTTTGCATAGAATGCATCATTTAAGCTGTGAGCTGAAAAACAGCACATTTTCATTTAATTTTAGTTTATTATGGCGCAATGAATTGTTTTGGTTATTTCTTTTTTGGAATATGTTTCTATAAGACTTAGTGTTCTGGAACAGATCAAATATGTATGTATGTATATAATTTCGGAAGTGACGGACATTAAGGACATAAAAAAAGGATTACACCTAATCAAAGTCCGACAATTCGAAAAGGCTCACATAGAGAAACAACGTGCCAAATATATACAGTGAGTCACAGAAAAATATCCACTTGACTTTCTTTAATTAAAAGGGCCATTGCTAAGATTTAATTAGTGTCTTAACTTAAAATTAATAAAATTAGCAAAATTCAGGTAAATTTAGATACAAAATAAAAAATGGTTAAACAACATCGATTTCTACCTCAAAAAGAAAAGTATCCATTCTTGTGTTGGAATTACGAAATCGAGTCGATTTCAACTGTCAATTCCTTTGTGAATACGTCAAATGAAATCCCATCTGAAATCAATTGGATTTCATTTGACTTTTAGGCAATGGAATTGACAGTTGAAATCGAGTGAATTTCGTAAATGTAAACCAAGCATTACAATACGGGTATGTTCTGAGACGCACTTCACCTCTCACTTCACGCCTCAAGCATTTTGTTCACCCCATTTTCTCCTACATATTGTTTGCGAATTTCTTGGGGCTAACATTTATTAGGGCATTTCAAAAGAAGAACACACTCTAGTCCGTTCATAAAATACTCGAAAACTAAGCGTAAATAGGTGAACAAAATGCTTGAGGCGTGAACTGAGAGGTGTTCAAAAAATCATATTGAGGCATAAAACCGATAATTCGGTCTGTAATAAGTCGAAAACAGCGAGAAAAAAAATCACTGGAAGATACGAAAAGTGGTTGCTTCGACAGCTGCAAAAAGTGTAACCCATAAAACATTAAGATTATTTTTGCGTAAACATGGTCTTCATTGCAGAGTTGCACTGAAAAAGCCATTCATAAATCCTAAAGACCGCCAAAGTAGATTGGAGTTTGTTCAGGAACACGAAAAAAAACTTATTTTGAGTCTTGGAAGACTGTAATTTTTGCAGATGAAAACAAATTTAACCTGTTTCGCTCGGATGAGTGAAGGAAGGTATGGCGTAGTGCAAATACGACCTTGGATCCTTAGAACACAATTCCAACTGTAAAGCACGGAGGAGGATCTGTTATGGTATGGGGTTGTTTGAGTGCTACAGGTGTAGGAAATATTGTCTTTATCGAAGGAGTTATGGATAAGATGTGTTATTTAAACATTCTGAAGGATAATTTTAAATGTAGCGCTGAAAAAATGGGATTGGGGACATCATTTCAATTTTATCAAGATAATGACCCCAAGCATAAATCACACATTGTTCGAGAATGTAAAACTTTGCAGGAAAATGATTGATTCGTTTGAAAGTCTACCAGACAGACGGGCCTCCATCGACTCGAAATTGTCTAAAACAGATTTTGACCAAAAAAAAACTTGGCGTATACAACCATTATTTCCATAAGACACAAGTTTAAACGTATCAAAGTGTAAAGAAAATATTTACACTAACGAAGATCGAAAATTTGTTATGAACTCAAGTTTGAGTTGCTAGTAAAAAATCGGAAATCGGTCATTAAATGGCCAAGTTATCCACAAATTTTCTTCAATTCGATATTTTAATTTTTGTTGCACTGTGTTCTAAATTGATTAATTGCTTGCGAACTGTTTACTTTTTTAAATCTCATCCCCGCTTTTAATTGTCTGTTTTTTTTTTGTTCTTCTAAAAGTACCAATTCCTAATAAAATTGTTAATTTGTTTCGCACTTTTGTTTTTTAATTGAAAGGAGGTGTAATTAATTTTTCATTTTTTTAATACGACTACGCAATTCTTATTGTTACACTTACATCTTGAGAAGCGTACGCCCCAAGCCGGTTGTTGTGTCATTTTGATGGAATTATGTTAAACGGCTGCTGCTGCTGGTTGATGGAATTAATTTCCAATAAAAAAATAAAATTTGCACTTTAGAAAATTTAAGAGGAGGTGTTCTTTTCTGGTGTGGGGAATATTAATTTCCTGATTTAATTATTTTTGTTATTTGTTTCCAAACACTTCCGCCTTATATGCTTTTTCACAGCTTAGGCACTCTCACTGTTTACAACACGAAACTTTTTTTATCGCATGCAATATATTTTTTAAAAGTCCTTATTTGAACAAAAAATTCCCGTTATTTTGGTTTTTTGTTTTCTTTTCAATTTGAAAACTTCATTATATTTTCAAATGATTTTCACACAGATTCCAATGCTTTTGTATTTTCTCTCTCACAACTTTTTATTTTGTATTTTTTTTCTTTCGTTGGCTAGAAATTAAATTAAAACGCGTCGCCGATCGAAGACGATTTTGAAAAAACACGTTCGCGCCTTACGAACGTTAAATTTCAAATGAGAAACAATTTTTAAATGACTTTAGTTTATATATGGAGATAAGGCCCCCGTCTGTTTTTATTGTTGTTACTCGTTTCTGTTGGCTGGTTTGGTTGCTCGTTTGGTTAGCTGGGTTGCTTGGCTGTTAGCTGGGTTTATGACAGTTTATATTGAGCAGCAGAGTTAATGGTGTTGTTGTTGTTTTGTGGGTTTTGTTACTCTGGCGTATCGTTTTTTGTTAAGGCCAAAATGGTAAGGTAAAATATTTACCTGGCTATGTAGTGGTTAAATGTTATCCATCACCCATACATTAACATAACTTCATTCATCCAGGCTATTATAAAAAACCTTTTTTAAATAAAATCTACTGTTAAGGCGGCTAACATCACTCACTCACCCTCACATTTTCTCTCTCTCACAAACACATTCAAACATTTAGCCATAATTTTCCTCTTTTATACAATTGACTTTCATCAACACAGAGAAAAAGGTATTTTTTTTTTGGCCATTAGTTTTATTGTTTTAGCCGATAGATGATTTTTTGAAAAACGAAAAATGTTCTTTGGGCTAATTGGTTACACAAAAGATTATTACTATTTCCCTGGTCGATGATGTCGCCGGTTTCAGGTCTATTCTTAATGGCATTGCGACGTGTATTATCATTCATAAATTACTAAAAATAACTTAGAATTTTTTTTAAACGCTGTTATTACTAATTGCAATAAAATGAATTATAGAATTAAGAAAAGAACACGTTTCTCACTCTGCCTACCGCCTCGGTTTCGAAAAAAATGAAATTTATTTTTAACCGTGACAGATTTTTTTTGTAGTAGAGAGAAAGGAAAAATTACTATTTTTGTTGGGTTTTTTAATAAACCTAAAAAAATAAATTTTCAATAGGCACCTATTAACTATGGGGCAGTCATATAAATAATCTAAAATGCTTATTTGTTATTGAATGATCGTTAATCAGATGTTTCGTTTTACAATATTTTCTAAATAAAAGCTTATTGTCTCTTCAAGCATTTTCCATTATAAATTTGTTTTGAATTATGAACTCAAGTACCTCGTCATACCAGCAAATCCCTTTACAATTTACAATCCCTTTACAATTTATAAATTGCTTACGTCTTTTTCTGAAAACAGATAACATATACAACTGTTTCGAATGTAATGCAATTCAGATGACAACAATATATGCAGTCCTATAATTACGGTGACAAATACCTTAGGCAACATATTGCTAAGTTACTCAGATAGTGTCATAACTAAAAAAATAACACTTTGAAAAAAAAAAACACATTTCAAAACGATCCTTAAACTTTGCTTAAGCCAATTTTAAATTTCATATTTTATACTCTATACTATATATAATATTTTATATTTTATAATTTATATTTTAAATTTTATATTTTTATGTTTTTTATTTTTTATGTTTATATTTTTATTTTATTTTATATTACTTAGATGGTTTTTATACTAAACAGAACGTCTTGTTCAATAAGCCGAACTAAGAATAGATTTCCAAAAGCACCGATCTTTTGCCTTACTTCTCCAATTTGGACGCCATGTTTTGTGATATCTTCTTTAACTTGGTCTTTCCATCGGTGTTTTGGCCTTCCCTTGGGGCGTATACCGTCGAGTGGCTCGAATTCAAATGCCTTTTTGGCGGGGGCATCTTTATCCATTCTGCTGACATGGCCAAACCAACGCAATCGTTGTAGTTCGATACGTTTTACTATATCGATGTCGGTCGGATGGTATAGCTCTTGGTTCATACGACTTCGGTATTCACCTTCAACGCATATTGGTCCATAAATCTTTCGAAGAATTTTTCTCTCAAAAACACAAAGTTCTGCCTCATCTGCTTTCGCAAGTACCCATGCTTCAGATCCATACAAAAGAACGGGTAGCATCAGTGTCCGGTAAAGTGTAAGTTTTGTTTGACGAGAGGTGGTTTTGCTTTTAAACTGTTTATTTAGACCAAAGTAGCATCTGTTGGCCAATATTATTCTTCTCTTTATTTCAAGGCTTATATTGTTGATTTTATTTATGGCGGTGCCGGGGTAGATAAAGTCATTTACTATCTCAAATGTATAATTATCAACATCCACAGTTGTCCGAGTCTACTGGACGACTTGCGTGTTGATAGCATAAACTTCGTCTTATCGCCGTTGACTGTCAGACCCACTTTGGCAGACTCTTTTTCAATTTTTGCAAAAGTTGGCTGTTACGGCTCGCGCTGATCTACCTATTATGTCTATGTCATCTGCGTATGCAAGCAACATTACATCTGTATTGTATATCGTGCTGTTTTTGTCTCTGGCCGTATATATATTCGCATCTCGTATGACCTTTTCCAGTAGGATATTAAATAGGTCACACGATAGACTGTCACCTTGTCTGAAACCTCGTTTTGTGTTGAAGGGCTCGGAGAGGTTCTTTCCTATTTTAACCGCTGATCTTGTGTCAGCCAATGTCATCCTGCATAGTCGAAATAGTTTTAAAGGGATGCCAAACTCAGACATGGCTTGAAACACCTTTGCTCTAATTGGGCTGTCGAACGCGGCCTTATAACGAATAGGTGGTATGTGTCGATCTGTCTTTCGTGGGTCTTCTCCAATATTTGGCGCATCGGTATGACCCGATTATTTCATTGACCATGGGTTTTAACCGTTCACACAGTATGCTCGACAACACTTTATATGCGATGGGAAGGAGACTTATACCTCGGTAATTTGGACAAACCGTTTTGTCTCCTTTCTTATGTGAGGTTTCAATCGTTGGGTATGCTTTCTTCCTGCCAAATTTCGCAAATTAGCTGATGCATACTCCTTACCAGCATTTCGCCATCGGCTCCTGGTGCCTTATTGTTTTTCAGCCGATTAATGGCTGTCGTAACCTCGCTTTGGCTAGGTGGTAGACATTCAACATTGTCATTTACGATTGGTTCTGGGGTATCTTCATCGCCATTCATATTCGATACCAAAAGCTTCATAAAGCGCTCCTTCCAGATCCTCAGTACGCTATCTGTATCAGTTACCAGATTCCCTTGGTCATCTTTGCAGGAGAATGTGCCTGCACCATATCCTTCAGTCTGGTGTTTTACACTCTGGTAAAATTTTCGGACTTCATTCTGACTCCTGAACATCTCGAGTTTCTCACGCTCACGTTTTTCTTGCTCCTTCTTTTTTCTCCTGAAAATACGCTTTTCCTCTCTCCTCTTCTCCCGATAAGTTTCTTTCGTTCTTCGTGTTGCTACTGAATGCAGTGTTGCTCTATATGCCGCGTTCTTTTCTTCTGTAGCTTTACGACACTCCTGATGGTACCATAAGTATGGTGGTTGCGGCAGTCTGAAGGGAGTGGGCTATTCTTTGCCAACGTGCTTCTACATTATCGGGACAAGGAGTGCTGTTTTCCAGCATGCGAGTCAGTTGAGCGGGGTAGGCTTGTGCTGTCTGTTGTGTTTGCAGCTTCTCGACATCCAGCTTCCGTCCTGTGTTAGATCGCACTTTTGCGCAACAATAAGACGAGTGCGTACCTTGGCTGCTACAAGGAAATGGTCCGAATCGATGTTCGCACCTCGAATCGATCGGACATCTAACACACTGGACGAGTGTCTTCCATCTATCACAACATGATCAATCTGATTTTTTGTTTTCCCATCCGGGGATATCCACGTAGCCTTGTGTATGTCGAGGTGTGGGAATCTGGTGCTGCTCACTACCATGTTCTTTGCCGCTGCAAAATCAATCAGCCTCATTCCGTTGTCGGATGTTACCTCATGAAGACTGTGGGACCGAATATATTTTCCCTTCCAATTTTAGCATTAAAATCTCCTAGAACAATCTTAATGTCGGTCATATACACTCTCTAGGCGCTCGTAGAATATATCCTTGGTCTGTTCGTCTTTCTCTTCGGTCGGAGCATGGGCGCAGATGAGACTGATGTTAAATAACTTTGCTTTTATACGGATTGTGGCAATTCTCTCATCAACCGGAGTAAAACTGGATACAAGATTTTTAAGCCTTCGGTTTACAATGAATCCAACACCTAGCTCATGCTAGCTATAATACATTGCGTAATCGTTTGTGATCTTTACGTCTGCCCGATTCCATCGCACTTCCTGTAAGGCGATAATATCAGAATTTTACTTGTCAAGTACATCCGCCAATGCGTAAATTGCACCTACTCTGTAAAGAGTCCTGACATTCCATGTGCAGATTCGCAGATCATGGTCCTTAATACGTTTTCGGGGGGTCGTCAACTTTAGAGGGGTTTGTTTTTCTCCGTTTTCTTTGTTTTTTTCATAGTAAGCTGTTTTGACGGGGTGAGTTACTAGCCCAACGCCCAACCCCAAGTTTTTATCGTTCTGATGGGTGAACGCGCGGCACATGTTAGCTCACTACCTTTAACGGGCGTTAAAGGCAGCTCCCCAGGTGACACCACGGGGAGGTCAGTGTCCACTTGAGATGAATGAGGGACCAAGATAAGTCAAGACCGTTCCTTGGTATAATTCATACCCTACGTCACCCTTTTATTTTATATTTAATAGTATATGATTGTTTTCAAGTCTGGAGTATTACCCCAATGGCTTAAACTTCATCATTACTTTCTGTTACAGAGAGTACTGTTTTTTTAACACGAAAAGGGTTGCAAAATTTTACTGTTCTGTTCAGTAACCTTTCTACAAATATTTACATACAAAGTTTAAATTTTTTGGAGGTACCTGCGATTCTGATGCTATATTTCCGGATTTCCTACATAAAACATGGCGATCTAATAGCATTAGTCGCAAAACAAAATTACGCATTTTGGACAGCAGCGTGAAATCACCCAGCAAAAAAACTCATTACAAATTGGACTACTTTCTCATTATTTTAACACGGGCATGTCATAGAGAGTAAGTACTTATTTTTTGGCACTTAAAAATAAATAAATAAGTACTTAAATAAGTAGTTACGACTTGAAGTAACCAGTAACCATTAAATCGGCCGAATATGTATATGGGAGCTATATACAAACGATTTCAATATAATTTGACAAATTTATTTCTAGACCAAATTCCTTCACATATCCAAAATTTGGAGACATTATCTGTTACCATTCTATAGAAATTTGCAAAAAAAATCTGAATTTTTTGGAGGTACATCCGATTCTGATGCTATATCTCCGGATCAACGGGGAATTTCAGAAATTGTTATAGCCTCTGTTACTTTCAGGCCCTGTAGTGATATACTCTGAAATTTTCAGGAAGATCGGTTCACCGGTTTTTGAGTCCATAAATATATATATAGATACATATCGCTCATTTACATTTCAAAAAATCCAGTTTCGAGAAAAACCCGTTTTAAGTTGGCGATTGAAATTTGACTTCCCAACTTAAAAAGATTATTACACAAAAAATAAAAAAAGTACTTGGACCCTATTTTGCAAACAGCTAGCCAGATATCACTGCTAAATTTCGTTGCAAGATCAAGCATGATTTGAAGTGTTTTAGTGCTTCATAAACTCATAAAAGATTTTTGTTGAATTATGCCAAACTCTTAGTAAATGAGCCGCAACTCATTGAATTTTAGAGATATCAACATGAAAATTTGGCACAAGATAAAATAGAAGTCGTAGAAAAAATAAAAACTAGTAACTCAGAAAACGCATTTTTTGAGTTATGCCACTCTTTGAGTAAATGAGCAATATGTTTTATTTTCATATTTTCATTTCATATTTTATTTAATATTTTATACATATATTTTATTTTATATTTCATATTTTATTTTAAACATAATACTTTATGTTGTTGTTATTTATTGTTGACTGGTTTTATGGTAATATATATTTGATATATACTTCGGCTGAAAGTCATTGAAAAAACGTTGTTTATTTTTATTTTTAGTTTTGAATTTTTATTTTTGTTCCAATATCTCAGTTGACTTCGTAAACCATCTTTAGGGATAAAATTAAAAGAGAAAAGCCTCTGGTTTCTTACGCTGTTTGAGCTAAAGTTTAGCGAAGTCAACCGAAATATTGGAACAAAAATAAAAATTCAAAACTAAAAATAAACAACGTTTTTTCATTGACCTTCAGCCGAAATAAATATACATCAAATATAAATTATAATATTTTATATTTATATTTTGTATTTTATATTTTATATCATATATTTTATATCTTATGTCTTATATTTTATATTTGATATTTCATATATTATTTCTTATATTTTATAGTTTATATTTTAAATTTCGTATTTTATATTTTTATTTTATTGTTTATGTTTTATATTTTTATTATTTATATTTATTTTATATTTATTATTTTATTTTATATATTATATTTTCTACATAATATTTTATATTTTATAATTCATATTTTATATTTCCTATTTATTATTTTGTATTTTATATTTCATATTTTATTTTGATATTGGTAGCGACCAGTAAAATTTTGCAACACTGTCAGTTCGTTTTTAAAACGTTACTCTGTGTAACCGAAAGTAATGATGAAGTTTAAGTCATTGGGGTAATACTCCAGACTTACATTTTATATTTTGTATCATATATTTTATATTTTGTAAAAAATTAACAATTTTTAAAAAATTTATTAAAAAACCGCGAAATACACTATGCAACACTGAAAATTCAAACAACTTCTAGTATGCACTTTTTGAAAGTTTTACTAGTTTAGGGCTACAATCTTGCTAAAGACAGCAAGACCAAATTCCTATTCGTTTCTGAGATAAAGGCCTGCTAAATGCAAAAAGTGTAGATTTAGCACATTTTTTTATAAAAAATCAGCGATTCTAAAAATGTATAGCCTTTAGGCTAGAAAGGGTATAAGAGGAAAAGTCAAAATTTTTTAGTTTCCATGAAGCCAAGGTTTGCATTATTATAATACGCGAACTATTGTAGTTTGCCAGTAACTATGACTATTGCTGGATTAATTTAGATGTTTTTGTACAAAGCTCAAAAATTTAGCAAACGTAGTTACGACCGCGTAAAGGAAAAACCATAGGTAAAAACACGGTGAATCTAAACAGGTTTTTTACATTGCTATTCGATTTCTGATTAAACCATTCAAATGACGGACATCTGTCCAAAGTAAAAGTTGGAGAATACAAAATGAAGATTACACTTCTAATGTATCACTTTCAAAAGTTTCCACTGCATCCACCTTTTATGGATGCTGACATTTTGAAGCCAGATTTCAGGTGTTTTTTGTATTTTTTATGTAACTGGGACGCGCATTCGGATATTTCGAAAAACCAATTATAGGACTAAAGAACTCGCGATTTCGCATAATCTGATATGTATATTGAGTATGTAGCCCACACAGCAGCAGAGTAATCTACTGCCAAAGGCCAAAATTTAGTGTGATATTTTTTCTAAAAAACCTATTTTTTGGGTACAGTATTTACAATATCGTTTTGAGTGTGCTGGTACCCCGCGATATTTTAGTTTTTCGACGATCCGGATCATATGAATCACAGATCATAAAAATCCATCTACTAGAACGGCGGAAATGGCTACTGCAAAAATTGAAAAATTTGCGAAAAATGTTTTTCAAAATATCGCTGACTAATTCGCGTTTTATGTGGATCGTTTCCATTTCAATGAAGAAAGTGAATCATCACTCGCGTTTGTGCGAAAACAGCGGTTTGAAAAATTTAGTGGCGTGGGAGATGTATACGATTTATCCAAAAAATACTGTGTGATGCTACATCCACGGTTCTTGATTGATTTTATTGAAATATGTTTAGATCGATTTATTTTTTCACGGTTGATAGTGAAATCGGATGCGCATAAAAAGTGTATGCACTTTGTGCAAAATATAAGCGTTATACAGTTTGTTGCACACTAAACTGCAGACGATGCTACATCTTAGCGGCCAAAGTAAATCCTGGCAAATGTGTACAAATTAAAAGAGAAGAACTCGCTGTATTGGTAAACCGCATGCGCATCAAGTGATTTTGAGGATTTCGCGATTTACACGCATTTCAAAATGAACATTACCCGATACAATTTTATTTCAAGATTATACCCCATTTAAAGGAACCCAACATTTATTTGAAAGATATCCATATCTTCTGCTAGATGTTAGCGTGTTTTCGAGAAGTGATTAGAATAAAAAATGTGATTTATTGCGTGGAATTCAACTAAAATAGAAGAAAAACTCCGACCTATTTTTCTTACATTTTGTTCAACTAACTCACAAAATAAATTTTAATAAATATTTTCTCTTACAAAAATTTTATAAATTTCCTCAATATATTTTTGGTTTTTTGCTATAATATGCAAACCGCTAAACGGATTTGTATAGTTTTGGTTTAATTTGAATCTTCGCGATGTTTAGATTACGTACATATTTTTTATATATTTTTCAGATGCATAAACAGCTTGAATTTTATTAGAACAAGTTGTAAACTACCAATTGTTTTGAATGCTTTCCTAATTTCCGCGAAAATTTACAACTTTTTCACTAAAGTTATGGGACCTCAGTAACCATATAGTATGTAGGGAGCCCCTAATTAAGAGAGTTTCTCAATATAATGATTAGAGTCTTTTAAAGATTTGTTTCTTTTTATAAGAATTGAAACCGCCATAACTTTTGCGCGCAACAACCAAAATTAGTATCTCGAACAGATTTAAGAATGGGATTTTTTTTTTTTCCCAATGTATGTACCAAAAATCATTCATGTAGCTTAAAAAATTTTTTTAATTTTTTTTTATGGAAAACTAAAAAATTTTGTCTTTTCTTCATATACACTTTCATACGGGCAAAATGTGCCTCATCGAAATAATGGTTTTAGACCCAAGTATGTTTGGACGAAATGTGTTTCAGACAATTTAGAGTTGATTTAGCAATGTCCGTCCGTCTGTCTGTCTGGCTGGCACGATAACTCTCGAAAGGATCAGCCGATTCGGTCCAAAATTTCGAAATATTTTACCCAAACTTAGTTTAAGTTCGAAGATGGGCTATATCGGTCCACTCCTTCCGGTACCTCCCCCACAAAAGTTCGAAAATTTTCGGAAAATTTGTGCGCACGATAACTCTTAAAGGGAGTGACCGATTTGGTCCATACTTTGCCCATCGTGAAGTGTGTAGCAGACTTAAATAAGGTTTCAATATGGACTCAATCGGTCCACTCCTTCGGGTACCTCCCACACAAAATTTCGGATAAGATCAGTTTAGGACCTGCTTTCGAATCGCTTTGATTTTTGTTTTAGCAACTTGTATTCACTACCCCTATACGACGGTACAAGTTTTATCAGGGGCAAGTCCATACTCCCTGAGAAAATAGCCTGAAAGTTGCACAAAACCTTTATGACACCGTGTGAGGTGGTTGGAGCGTAAAATATGTCTCGAACGGATCTGCAGATTGGGTCCAAAATTTGGTCTTAGTAATATTTTGTCCAAACATACATAGTTTAAATTCGAAGATAAGCCATACCGGTCCACACCTTCAGGTATCTCCCCCACAAAATTTCAAAAATGTTCGGAAAAATTGTTCGTACGGTAACTTTTGAAGGGAGTGGCCGAATTGGCCAATGCTTTACACATCCTAATATATCTACCAGATATAGATCAGGTTCAAATATGGACAATATTTGTCCACTTCATCCAGTACCTCCCAAACAAAATTTCGGATAAGTTCACTTTAAGACCTGCTATCGAATCACTTTGATTTTTGTTGAAGCAACTTGCATTCGCTGCCTCAATTACGAAGGTAAAAGTTTTTTCAGGGGGCAAATCCACACTTCTTGAACAAACAGCCCGAAGGGTGTAAAAACCCCTTATGGCACCATATGTAGTGGCTGGAGATCCACTTCCATAATGGTCAATGTCGATCCATTCCTTTAAGTATTTCCTCCGCAAAACGTTTGCTCTTTAATCCTAATCAACATTTTTGTCGTTTCATACGCCCAACATTTTTAAAACCCTCTAAATACATACGTTTTTTGGGAACAAATTGTTTCAATATATACAGGCTGAGGGTATATCTCTGTCGGCCTTTCTATATAAAGGAGTTGCCAGATCGAAACAAAATTTAACATGTGTTCATAACAGAGATGGAAGTTTCCAAAACACTTAACTTTTGTCTGCTTATACCGCGCTTTTTGTGCTAGGCTAAGAAGTTTCAGAACTGCCCTAGTATTTAACAAATAAACGATTATAAAAAATATTTTTTAAAAATGCACGATTATTATTTAAAAAAATCCACAATTATAAAAACAATATTATTTAAAATAGGTCTAAAACCCTTGCCGACATCAACAAAATTTCTTCTGAACACGATAGCTTACGAATAAAGATTTGGCCTATACTTCAAAACGTACATCAAGCTGCAAGAAGGTTCGGGTACCGTGCACACAAAAGTTCCAAGTCCATTTCAAGGACTGTTTAAATCCTTGTGGTCCTGTTTACAGCCATACAATCTCTCTTTAAAACATTATATGGTGACCGACTAAACAGGCTAGTGGGTACGACAACTCTGGTACTGAATAACCACCTTAAGTTTCATTATGTATTATGTGTGTCCGTTAATTCAGGTACCTCCTTCTTAAAAGTTTCCCTAAAATTGTGCGCGCGATAGCTTCAGAAGGCAATTAGCGATTTGTTACAAAATTTTACCATTGCAATATTTCTGCGAAACATAAATAAGGTTTAAATATGCACATACAGTTTGTCAAGTAATTGTTTTCGAACCAAGAAAACTAACATTTTTCTGTATTAATTAATGAAACAATTACTGATAATTGTGATAAAAATGTCAGGTTTTTTGCAAAGATTAGTTGGGCCACTTATTTAAGACAAGATAGGATGTATAAATAAAAAATTAACCCACGTAATCCAACAAAAAATAACGAAAATCAATAACTACATGTAATGCAAGTTGTCAAATAAATGTTTTCGAAATGTAATGGAGGTTCCAATATACCCCATATTTTCGGTAAATACTTGAAAATCAGGACAATTTATAAATTTTATTTTTAACTGGGAGTAACTACTAACAAGTATCAACAATATTAGTCATCGAATATCCGTACTAGGAGGGTTACCATATGGACCAAAGGAGTACTAGGTCATATTACATGTAAACAGGGTCCTGTAGGTTTTAAACCGGGAACATTTGAAAACTAAGACGTTTTATGAGTTTCTTTAGTTCACTAGGATGGATTGTCATCAACTAAAATAAATATTACGTTCAGAATGATTAAATCAGGAGGGTTGCCAGATGTACGAAAAAGGTACCAGGTTATATAAACAGTAAACGAGACCACCTGTGTCTCAAAACAGGGCACCGAAGTTTGTTGTTTCACTTAATATTAATTAAGAGGTAATAACATTTCACGAAACTATCGGAAATATCGCAGTAAGAGACTAATATTGCTTAGAAATGTATGGGGTACAGATTTCGACAATTTTCAGAAATGGCTACTACGACCTATTGGACTCATTTCGTGTACTCTGCAATACTACTCAGCATATTTTTTAAGGGAAAAATAATGCTGGCGGCAAAATAATGCTTCAATTTTACCATGGAAGCCAAAAAACTTAGAGAATTGCCCTGAACTGGCTCTAAACAGTTGACATCGGATGTCCATTATAAAATCAGTATAGACTGACAATATCTTGCATATGTATTTCTAAGCGATATTTGTACTTTTATGTCATATTTTGATTTGTTTTAGAGAATTGTTTCATCCATTAATTCAATTTGAGTTAAATAAACAAATCTTAAGCTCTGGTTATGGATTGAGGTGGTCTCATTTACTGTTTATATAACCTGGTACCTTTTTCGTATATCTGGCAAACATCCTGATTTAATTATTCTGAACGTAATATTTATTTTAGTTGATGACAATCCGTCCTAGTGAACTAAAGAAACTCATAAAACGTCATAGTTTACAAATATTCCCGGTTTAAAACCTACAGGACCTTGTTTACATGGAATATGACCTGGTATTCCCTTGGTCCATATGGTAACCCTCCTAGTACGGATATTCGATGACTAATATTGTTGATATTTGTTAGTAGTTACTCCCTGTTAAAAATAAAATTCATAAATTGTCCTGATTTTCAAGTATTTACCGAAAATATGGGGTATATTGGAACCTCCATTACATTTCGAAAACATTTATTTGACAACTTGCAGTACATGTAGTTATTGCTTTTCGTTATTTTTTGTTGGTCTGCATGGGTTAATTTTTTATTTATACATCCTATCTTGTCTTAAATAAGTCGTCCAACTAATTTTTGCAAAAAACCCGACATTTTTATCAAAATTATCAATAATTTTTTCATTAATTAATACAGAAAAATGTTAGTTTTCTTGGTTCGAAAACAATTACTTGACAAACTGTATCTGCCCACTCTCGTGGGTACTTCCACCATAATTCAAAAATTGTCGGAAAGGTGCAGTTCAAGGACATGTCTCAAATCGTTTTGATTTTTTAACGCAGGTTGTATTATAATTATCAATTAAATTATAATTATCAATTAAACGGCGTTTGCACTAGGGCTTTTTGCCTGGTTAACCTTCTTTATGAGGATTTATTTGATATTTGCGCTATGGAATTGACATTTGAAACCCAGTGGGTTTATTAAATCTGATTAGATGCAAACGGGGTATTAACTATTTTTTTCAATTACATAAATATTTTATCATATATGTATGAACATTTTTTTAATTAATTATTAACAATATAGTATGAAATTTCCAATTTTAGCATTTTTCTGACTTTGCGTTTGTCACGCTTTTTTTGAATACACATTTCCTTTGTTATTATTCTTTTTGTTTTGATCGCATTCTTCTTCTCACAATACGGATTATTTTTGTTTTCACTTCACTGTACTACAATTTTAACCGGCTATTATTTTAACAATTTGTTAGAGATTTCGCTATTTTTGATGACTGGTTCAGGCATACGACCGACATACCATCTGAACGACGTCTTAACACGATATTCATCAACAGCAACAACGACAGCTGGTAAGTAGAATTGTTTTGATATTTTCCCGATGCATTGTTTTGATGCGTTTAACTTTCAATATGAAACTGTTGTGCGTACAAGAAGAAGAAAAAATTAAAACAAATTAAAAAAAAAAAACAACAATAAAATTTCATTCAACTTACAAATTTGTTATACATATGTACATATGTGTTACATACATACATACATATGTATGTATGTACATACTCAATGTAGGAAATGGGAGAGTTTAAAATATTTTTTTAATTTATATGTATGTATGTACATATAGATAATAGAAGCGGGGCCACCCAACAGATAAGTTCAGCTTAAAACTTCATGTAGCGGTATTTTTTATAAATATATACTATAGATATTTTTCAATATTACAAACAATTCCACATCGCAAAAATGCCCGCGCAACTGAAATCTATAATTACTTTGTACATTGTTGTTATTGTTGTTTTTTTTTGTCTACATAGTTTATACTTCTATTGTACAATAAATAATTAACATTTTTCGCAATTCAAATTCAATTGATCGAATGTTTATCTGAGATAGCTATTGACAATTGTTAGGAATGATGTTATAGGTAAATTCTTTCTAAGCCAGGCAGAGGGTAAATATGTACGATTTTTATATACTCTATACCATGGTAGAATATTAATCCACCATGGTTAATAAATTTTAGAAAATATGTTAATCAAAGCAAAAATTATAATATTCTAGGAACTATTTTTAATCGTTACATTTGAATATGAGATTCAGTTAATGTTTGAATAGAAATTGAAATTTAATCGCAATCGAAATCATATCATGCTGCCTTTACAAATGAAATATCCAACCAAGTATACTTCCTAATTCATCATGGAGGATTTGATTACGATACAAACTGGGATTCCCAAAAAATCTTGCAATGTCAACATCTAAGTGTTATTTTTTTTTTTTGTGACATATCGGTTTAGATATTTGCAATAATAAATTATAAATACCGACAATGTTTTTTAGAACTTAACAAATATATCGAATCATTTTGCTTAAAAACAATTTATTCGAATTGAGCCATTTAAACACAAGCTATACTCATCTGTATAAGACGCGGGTATGGGTGACGTAGGGGACCGGTTTTAGCATGGCAAAGCCCAGGATTTATCTTGGTCCCTCTTTCATCTCAAGTGGACACTGACCTCTCCGTGGTGTCACCTGGGGAACAGCTAACATGTGCCGCGCGTTCGCCCATAAGAACGTTAAAAACTTGGGTTTCGGGCGTCGGGTTAGTAACCCTCCCCTAAAAAAACAGCCTACTATGAAAAAACGAAAGAAAAGAAAAACAAACCCCTCTAAAGTTGACGAACCCCGCAAACGTTTTAAGGACCATGATCTGCGAATCTGCACCTGGAATGTTCGCACTCTTTATAGAGAAGGTACAGTTTACGCGCTGGCAGATGTACTTGAAAAGTACAAGGCCGGCATTACTCCCATACAGGAAATACGATGGATTGGGAAAGGCGTCACAACAACGCCTAAAGTAGCTACCAAGACAAAAATCAGAAGTTTGACTGTGGATTTGTAGTTGGTCGGAGGTTAGAACATTTAGTCTCCGGCTTCACCCAAGTGTATGAAAGACTTGCTGCAACTCGAATAAAAGCTAAATTCTTCAACATCAGCTTTATTTGCGCTCATGCTCCCACTGAAGAAAAGGACGAACAGACCAAAGATATATTTTACGAGCGCATAGAAGAAACATATGACCGTTGCCCTGCCCATGACATTAAAATCATTCTAGGCGATTTTAATGCCAAAATTGGAAAGGAGAATATCTTTGACCCAACAGTCGGGAAATTCAGTCTCCACAGTGAAACATCTGACAATGATATGAGGCTGATAGACTTTGCAGCTGCAAAAAACATGGTAGTTAGCAGTACCAGATTTAATCATCTCGATATTCATAAGGGCACCTGGCTGTCTCCAGATCAAAGAACAAGTAATCATATTGATCATGTTGTGATAGATGGAAGACATTCATCGAGCATGTTGGATGTACGATCGTTCAGCCGCAAAATCCATACTTGGATTCCAGAAACCTCCACAAAGGAATTCATGGTATGACCAGGAGTGTCGTGCTACCGAAGAGAAAAATGCTGCATACAGAGCTACTTTACAATCAGTAGCAACGCGTAGCGCACGGGAGAGATATCGGGAGAAAAGTCTTTTCCCCAGGAAAAAGAGAGAGATGGAAAAGCGGGAGTGTGAAAAAATCGAGATTTACAGGAGCCAGAATGAAGTCCGAAAATTCTACCAAAGAGTCAAGCATCAAACTGATGGCTTTGGTACAGGCACATCCTCCTGTAGAGACCAGCAAGGTAATTTGGTAACAGATACAGATAGCGTGCTCAGGATATGGAAGGAACATTTCTCCAATCTGCTGGTATCCAATAGTAGCGAAGACGATGATACCACAGACCCAATCCCAGAAGATGGTATAGAATGTATACCGCCCGGCCAAGATGAGGAAAAAACAGCAATGAACCGGCTGAAAAATAATAAAGCAGCAGGAGCCGATGGCTTACCAGGCGAGCTGTTTAAAACCGGAGGCGACACGCTGATAAGGTGTATTCATCAGCTAGTTAGCACCATCTGGAGGAAGAACGAGTACCCGACGATTGGAACCTGAGTATCATATGTCCCATCCACAAGAAAGGAGATAAGACTGTATGCTCCAACTATAGGGGCATTAGTCTTCTCCCTATTGCCTATAATATAATGTCAGGGATATTGTGCGAACGACTAAAGCCAATGGTCAACGAAATAATTGGACCATACCAATGCGGCTTTAGACCTGGCAAGTCCACCATTGACCAGATATTTACCCTGCGGCAAATCCTAGAGAAGACCCAAGAGATGCAGATCGACACATATCACCTTTTTGTCGATTATAAAGCAGCATTCGACAGTCCCCTCCGATCAAAGGTATTCCATGCAATGCCTGAATTTGGTATCCCCGCAAAGCTCATCCGGCTTTGTAAGATGGCTTTAACTGATACTAGGTCCTCAGTTAAAATTGGAAAGAACATCTCCGAAGAATTTTGTACCAAAAGAGGTTTCAGACAGGGAGACAGCCTTTCGTGTGACCTATTCAACATTTTGCTGGAAAAGGTAATACAAGATGCAAATGTCAAAAAAATGGCACAATTTACACCAATAGCCGCATGCTACTTGCTTACGAGTATGCTGATGACATAGACATCATGGGACGATCAGTAAAGGAAGTAACTGATTCCTTTAGGAAGGTCGAAGCAGAATCTGCGAAAGTGGGTCTGGCGGTAAACGGCGAAAAGACCAAATTGATGGTGTCGACGCGCAAAGCGTCCATAGAGCTCGGACCAACTGTGGAAGTTGGTACCTACAAATTTGAGGTACTTAAAGACTTCGTCTCCCTCGGCGCTGCCATAAACACAACAAACAACATCAGTTGTGAAATAAGAAGAATTGTATTGGCCAACAGATGCTATTCACAAGAAAGGAGATAAGACTGTATGCTCCAACTATAGGGGCATTAGTCTTCTCCCTATTGCCTATAATATAATGTCAGGGATATTGTGCGAACGACTAAAGCCAATGGTCAACGAAATAATTGGACCATACCAATGCGGCTTTAGACCTGGCAAGTCCACCATTGACCAGATATTTACCCTGCGGCAAATCCTAGAGAAGACCCAAGAGATGCAGATCGACACATATCACCTTTTTGTCGATTATAAAGCAGCATTCGACAGTCCCCTCCGATCAAAGGTATTCCATGCAATGCCTGAATTTGGTATCCCCGCAAAGCTCATCCGGCTTTGTAAGATGGCTTTAACTGATACTAGGTCCTCAGTTAAAATTGGAAAGAACATCTCCGAAGAATTTTGTACCAAAAGAGGTTTCAGACAGGGAGACAGCCTTTCGTGTGACCTATTCAACATTTTGCTGGAAAAGGTAATACAAGATGCAAATGTCAAAAAAATGGCACAATTTACACCAATAGCCGCATGCTACTTGCTTACGAGTATGCTGATGACATAGACATCATGGGACGATCAGTAAAGGAAGTAACTGATTCCTTTAGGAAGGTCGAAGCAGAATCTGCGAAAGTGGGTCTGGCGGTAAACGGCGAAAAGACCAAATTGATGGTGTCGACGCGCAAAGCGTCCATAGAGCTCGGACCAACTGTGGAAGTTGGTACCTACAAATTTGAGGTACTTAAAGACTTCGTCTCCCTCGGCGCTGCCATAAACACAACAAACAACATCAGTTGTGAAATAAGAAGAATTGTATTGGCCAACAGATGCTACTATGGATTAAGTAAGCAATTTAAAAACAAAGCCACATCTCGTCAAACAAAAATAACACTATACAAAACGCTGATACTACCCGTGTTAATGTATGGCTCCGAAGCATGGGTACTTGCGCAAGCAGATAAGGCAGTGCTTGGTGTGTTTGAGAGGAAAATTCTTCGAAAGATCTTCGGGCCGATTTGCGTTGACGGTGAATATCGACGTCATATGAACCACGAGCTATATCAGCTATACAAAGACATGAATATAGTTAAACGTATCGAGATGCAACGATTGCGTTGGCTAGGCTATATCATAAGAATGAGCGATGATGAACCCGCTAAAAAGGCGTATGAATACATGCCACATGGCGGTGCACGCAGAATCGGCAGTCCTAAGCTTCGATGGAGCATACAAGTGGATGAAGAAATGAAAGGGCGCGGTATTCCAAAAAGCGAAGCGAAAAACAGAGAGGAATGGAGATCTTTTCTTAGTTCGGTCTATGGAACAAATGTTCTGTAATGGGCCAGCTAACTAAGTAAGTAATTATGTCATCCATCCACTGGTTATGGAAGCCCAGAGATGGAGAGCATAGATTTTATGAATATCATCCCTCAATCGCCAAATTCCTATTTCACTCTACTTGATATACCCTCAGCCTCGTAAATTTTCTTCAAAAACGTACATGAAATTCCAAAAGGGTATATATCGGATCACATCGTTGGGTACCAAATTGCAAGCTGTTCGAGAATAGTTTTGAAATTTTTATCGAAAGTATTCCTTATAGTATTGTACATGATCTTCCTCGTGTCGATTGGTGCAAAAAAAAAAATGAAAAAAAAAAATCGATCGTAGCGCTTCAAAAGAAATCCCAAAACAAGCCAAATACAATAAAAGTTATACACTTTTAAGATCAAGGTAGTGGGAGTTGTACTGAGGATCTGAATGGCGGGTAGGGTCTATAGAAGTCTGGTCGCTTGCAATTCCCCCTCGACATCAGAGCACGGGTCCTGTTGTATTAATAGCCTAACTTGCGTACGCCGCACGGTGGTTCAGGAATCGATTTTTCTGGCATAAACCCAAATTTTTTGTCGTCACCGATTGCAAATTTCTATATGGGATTTGATAGTAAACAATTTCGAAAACCAAAAAATTAAGTAAAACCCAGTAAGGAAAGGATCAAAGTCGGGCGGGGCCGACTATATGATACCCTACACCACTGCGAATATGTAATATATAAATCGGAGCTATATCCAGATCTTCACCAATTTTCATATAATTTGGCACATTTATTTCCAGACCGAATTCAGTCACACATTCCAAATATCATTGAAATCGGACTTATATATCGTGTTTGGAGCAGAAAATACACGAAATCGGCCGAAAATATATATGGATGCTATATCCAAATCTGAACCGATTTCGATATAATTTGGCTCATTTATTTCCAGACCGAATTCAGTCACACATTCCAAATATCATTGAAATCGGACTTATATATCGTGTTTGGTACAGAAAATACGTGAAATCGGCCGAAAATATATATGGGAGCTATATCCAAATCTGAACCGATTTCTATATAATTTGGCACATTTATTTCTAGACTGAATTCGGTCACACATTCCAAATTTCATCGAAATCGAAAATATATAGCGTGTTTGGTACAAAAAATACGTGAAATCGGCCGAAAATACATATATATATATATATGGGAGCTATATCCAAATCGGAACCGATTTCGATGTTATTTGGCACACTTATTTCTAGACCGAATTCAGCCAAACACTCCAAATTTCATCAAAATCGGACGTATATAGCGTGTTTGGTGCAGCAAATACGTGAAATCGGGCGAACATATATATGGGAGCTATATCCATATCTGAACCGATTTCGATAAAATTTGGCTCATTTATTTCTAGACTGAATTCAGTCACACATTCCAAATTTCATCGAAATCGGACATATATAGCGTGTGTGGTACAGGAAATACGTGAAATCGGCCGAAAATATATATGGGAGCTATATCCAAATTCGGGCCGATTTCAATATAATTTTGCACACTTATTTGTAGACAAAATTCAGTCACACATTCAAAATTTCATCAAAATTGGACGTATATAGCGTGTTTGGTGCAGCAAATACGTGAAATCGGGCGAAAATATACATGGGAGCTATATCCAAATCTGAACCGATTTTCACCAAAAGCAATAGCGTTCTTCCTATGGCTAAAAAAGTTGTAGTCCCCAATTTTCAGCTGAATCGGACAAAAAATGCGACCTGTATGTTGCGAACAAAAATACAAGGACAGACGGACAGACAGACGGACGGACACGCATAAATCGACTCAGAAAGTGTATATCCCCAAAATGAACTGTGGGTCTATTTCGTTTCCTTTTGTATGTTACATACAAATGCACAAAGACACAATACCCCTTACCACTGTGTGGTGTAGGGGTGTAGGGTATAAATAGTGGAAGGCATGGTGTGCTCCAAAAGACGAAATTTTTTTTCGCAATTTTGGAAAATACGTCATTTTTGCAAATTTTTTGGGAAAGAAACTTTAACAGATATTGTGTTTATTATTTTATTGTTAGGTAGTAGATTGTTGTAAGAACCGTTGCAATAAATTATCGTAGCGTTTACACGAAGTGAACTATTTTACTTTTCCTGAGGTACTAAATTTTAGTGAATTTCCAATTTTAGTTTCGTTTTCAGAGAATGATACCCAAGGGTGTCTTCTTTCAGTCCATATATACTTTTGGACTAATAATAAAACAGTTGTTTTAAAATATTAAAACAAAAACAATGGGATTAAGCCAGACTATTTTGAAACAAGTAAGAACGGCGTTAAGTTCGGCGGGGCCGAACTTGTTATACCCTCCACCACAAGTTGTATTGAAATAAAATGGAATAATTAGTTTTCTTTCGTGTATGAAGAAGACTTAATACTAAATTTCAGCAATTTCGGTAAAACAATGTGAGGCACCATTCTATGGGGGCTATTTCAAAACGTCGATCAATACCGACAAATTTCTGACGGAAAGTTTTTAGGCTCAAAGAAGACTAACCGCCTGTTCATGTATGTCGCACGGAAACCTGTACGAAAGGAAAGCAGTCGCTCGCTTCCGTCTAAAAATGCGTTCATGTATTTCGCAAACTATCGTGCGACTGCCGTTACGTATCCTATCCAAAAAAAACTACTATTTTGAATGTACATTTGTACAACTATGTTCCATAAATGAGAACCAAATGAGAAATGAAAACAAAATCCACATATACATACAAATATTGGAATATGTGTGATTTGTTTTGTTTGAAAAATAAAATGTGTCGGTATTTTGAATTATTTTATTTAATTGATTTCTTCAAAATAATGAATGAAAGCGCCATTGAAACGTATCTGTAAAATTTTTATTTTGTTTCAAGAATGTGTTGCATAAATTTGTTTTAAGATTTTCGGTGTTATTCGCGAGCTTACGTTCTACTCGGCAGCTACAAAGCAAGTGAGTGATTTTGACATTCTCTTTCTATAAGAGACAGTCCTTTCGAAATACATAAACCCAAATTTAATGGAAAAGTGTACGTTTACGTGTTATTTCGTAGGGCTTGTCGGTCGCATAGATTTTCGTTTCGAAGGTGTTTACATGAACAGAAAATGATTTTTTTCCACTTTCGAAGCGCAAGAAACCTTTCGGTCGACATACATGAACAGGCTGTAAGTACCAAATTTCCTATATTACGGTAAGAGAATGTGGCTAAAACATAAAAAATACCGAAAATCAAGAAGTTAGCTTCTATGCGGATATAGGAAGACGTGGACCTATACTGATAATACTCTTCTGGAATATTTTATAACTCTTGGAAGACGAAATAACGAATTTCAGCCATTTCGGTTGGATATTGACGTCACAATCTTCAGTATTACGAAAATCGGGAGGTACCGTTCTATGGGGGCTATATCGAAACGTGGACCTATACCGACGAATTTTAGTCAGAAATGGGGCAATATGAAAACGTGGACCTGTACAGACATATTTCTGGCGAACAGTTTTATATCACATTGAAGACTAAATACCAAATTTCAGCCATTTTGGTGGAATATTGAAGACACAACCTTCAAAATACGAAAAATTGGGAGGTACCTTTCCATGGGGGCTATATGAAGGCGTGGACCTATACCGACAAATTTAAAGGGGAAGCTTGAGTACCCCCAACGAAGTCTAAATACCAAATTTCAGCCATTTCGGTGGAATATTGAGGCCACAACGTTCAAAATACCGAAAATCGGGAGGTACCGTTCTATGGGGGCTATATGAAGGCATGGACCGATACCGACAAAGTTCTGGGAGAAAGTTTTATACCACCAACGTTGACTAAGTACCAAATTTCAGCCATTTCGGTGTGATAATGAAGCTAAAACCTTCAAAATACCGAAAATCGGGAGGTACCGTTCTATGGGGGCTATATGAAGGTGTGGACCGATACCGACAAAATTCTGGGGGAAAGTTTTATACCCCCAAAGAAGACTACGTACCAAATTTCAGCCATTTTGGTAGGATAATGAAGCTAAAACCTTCAAAATACCGAAAATCGGGAGGTACCGTTCTATGGGGGCTATATGAAGGTGTGGACCGATAACGACGAAATTCGAGGGAAAAGTTTTATACCCCTAAAGAAGACTACGTACCAAATTTCAGCCATTTTGGTGGGATAATGAAGCTAAAACCTTAAAAATACCGAAAATCGGGAGGTACCGTTCTATGGGGGCTATATCAAAACGTGGACCGATATATCCCATTTTCAATACCAACCATCCTGCAAGTAATAAAAACTTCTGTGCCAAATTTGGACTTTCTATCTTTAAAAATGCGAGCTGTATCTTGATTTCAACAGACAGACAGACGGACGGACGGACGGACGGACATGGTCAAATCGACATAGAATTTTATGCTGATCAATAATATATATACTTTATAGGGTCTCCGACGAATATTTCGATGTGTTACAAACGGAATGACAAATTTAATTATACCCTCCATATGGTGGAGGGTATAAAAACAAAATTGCAAACGCTATCCCAATAAAAAAACGCCACAATGCTTCAAATTGAAGACACTGGCACGACGTACAGTGGCGGTCATATAATTAAGAACGACATCATATTCAAAAGTATTTAACTTGCTACGTTCCAAATATTTGAATATTTATATAGAACAAGATTGGTAAATAAAGTACAGGGTAAGCACTTTCAAATGAAGCCAAAACATGTTTTAATTCTCCCTCGTTTATACGAAGGATACCACGATTTATTAAAATAGTCATATATCAACCTGGCCACATAATTAAGAACGATATAAGTAAAAGTTACTTTAAGGTAATTTTCATACACAATATGTGAATATATCGTTATGTATTTTAGAAATCGGTTATTTTGATTCATTTTTAGTATCAAATGTCCTTCAATGGTACATATTATTGAGTCTAAGTTTGATAATCAGGGCATACATAAGGTTTTGCAAAAATTGCTCATAATTTGACGAATTTATTTTATTTTTGGGATCTAAAGCCACAGTTTTGGCTTCCTCTCATTTCCTCGATGACGCTCTAAACGATACCCTGTGATTGTCGTTCCATAGTCGGAGCTTGTTTACCCTTAAATTGGTTTTGAACCCACTTCTTTGAGTCCTTTACGAGGGAATTGTCTGGGAAATAGTTTCGTATGAGCCATTTCCACCTTATAAATCGGTAGGATTGTTGCCTGCAGGTAGTAGACAGGAAATAAACAAATAATTTCGTTTTGTACAAAAAATTGGCCTAACGGTACACCAAACAAAAAAGAAAGGTATAATATTTTGAAAGCCTTCATTGCACAATGTCTTTGTGGGTGTGGTAGGTATAGTTATGTAAGACTTTTTAATCAATGAAGCTCATATTAATATCAAAACTAATAAAATCAATAATTTTTATGGATGAAAATACAAAGTTTGTATAAACTAATGTCTGATGTACATACACAACATTATTGTGGAATTGGAGCTTTCAAAACATTATGTTAATAAATGTTATATTCGGTGTGGAATTCTTCCAATTTTGGTGTAGACGTTATATTGTTGTTTCATTTCCTGTCTACAACCTGAGGACATAAATCCTTCCGCTTTATAAGGTGGAAATGACTCTTATGAAACTATTTCCCAGACAAATCCCTCGTAAAGGACTCAAACAAGTGGGACAAAAGCCAATTTAAGGGTAAATAAGCTCCGACTATGGAACGACAATCACAGGGTATCGTTTAGAGCGTCGTCGAGGGAATGAGAGGAAGCCAAAACTGTGGCTTTAGATCCCGAAAATAAAATAAATTCGTCAAATTATGGGCAAATTTTGGAAAACCTTAGGTATGCCCTAATTATCAAACTTAGACTCAATAATATGTACCATTGAAGGACATTTGATACTAAAAATGAATCAAAGTAATCGATTTCTAAAATACATAACGATATATTCACATATTGTGTATGAAAAATACCTTAAAGTAACCTTTACTTATATCGTTCTTAATTATGTGGCCAGGTCGATTTATGACTATTTTACTAAATCGTGGTATCTTTCGTATAAACGAGGGAGAATTAAAACATGTTTTGGCTTTATTTAAAAGTGCTTACCGCGTACTTTATTTACAAATTTTGTTCCATATAAATATTCAAATATTTGGAAGGTAGCAAGTCAAATACTTTTTAATATGATGTCGTTCTTAATTATATGGCCGCCACTGTATGTTGTTTTTGCTGTAAAGCAGACCAACCAAATTTTGGTGTGTGCATTCGTCAAAATTCGACGACACATACAAGTGGAAGAGGTTTGAATTGTTTTCGCAGACACTTTCGTCGGAGTTGTATGAGGTTGCCAAGGGAAAACTTCTCATTGAACTTTTTTCTTTGCTTACCTTTATACTTCGAGCTGACGATTGATGTTTGGATATAAAAAGTTTCTTGTTGAAGAAGTTATTGAAAAATAACTTCGGTGGAGAATATCCACAAACAAGAAACAAGGGAACTTATGAGATCCAGTGGCGTGGATCGAAACTATAGTATTCCCTGCCTTACCCCTTGGCGAACAATGCCAAATCTTTTCCACTAATAAAATAGTTGTTTTAAAATATTAAAACAACAACAATGGGATTAAGCCAGACTATTTTGAAAAAACAAAATTGCAAACGCTATCCCAATAAAAAAACGCCACAATGCTGCAAATTTTGGACCAGTACTTTCGTAATATTTTGTCCAAACTTAGTTTAAGTGCGAACATGGGTTATATCGGTCCACTCCCCACAAAAGTTCAAAAATGTTCGGAAAAATTGTGCGCACGATAACTCTTGAAGCGAGTGACCGATGTAATCCATACTTTACACATCCTAATATACCTACCAGATACAGGTCAGGTTCGATTATGGACTATATTTTTCCACTCCTTTGGGTACCTCCCACACAAAATGTTGGATAAATTCACTTTAAGACCTGCTCTCGAATCATTTTGATTTTTAATGAAGCTACTTGCATTCGTTGCCTCAATTACGGCAGTAAAAGTTTGTCAGGGGCAAGTTCATACTTCGAATATTAGATGAAATTCGAATGTGGTGCTTATAGGTCCACTTCTTCCGGTACCTCCCCCACAAAAGTTCGAAAATATTCGCTAAAATGGTACGCTCGATTTCTCATAGACGTAGCAATCGATTTGGTCCAAATTTGGATCTCTAAATATTGTCGAAACATAGTTTATGTTCAGATTTGGGCCCTATCTGTCCAATCCTTGTGGTATCACCCAAACAAATGTTCAACATTTTTGTGTGGTTCGAGGATCCTTCGGACATTTTTACCGAAGGGTTTCTTAGTGGCCCTGTTTACCGCGATATTATGTTCTTCGTAGGCTAGTGTGATAAAAAAAGACCTATCTATCGATAATTAATCCTATGCATACTTTTGTCGGTTCCTACGCCAAAAATTTTGAAAACCCCCCTAAATACATAATTTTTTTTTTTGGAAAAAAATTATTTCAATCCACACAGGCTGAGGGCATATCTCTGATCCTTTTTACTTGGTAAATATGACCTTTAGCATCAAGTAGTATATTCCTCTTCACAATTTTTAATTTAAATTCAAGCGTTTTATTTGAGAGATTCCACGATGAGGAAGAATATACTGATATACTTTTTTACTTGTAAACGAAAAATTATTTTCTAGCTTTTAGTCCATTTATAAATAAAACACTTTAGGTTAATTTTTATATCCTCAGCATTTATGCTAACGAGGTTATATACACTTTCATACCGTCAAAATGTGCCTCAACGAAATAATGGTTTTAGACCCCAAGTATGTTTGGACGAAATCCGTTTCACACACTTTGGAGTCGATTTAGCAGTGTCCGTCCGTCTGTCCGTTTGTCTGTCTGGCTGGTGCGTACCATAACTCTCGAACGGATGAACAGATTTGGTCCAAAATATGGCCTTCGTAATATTTTTTTTTTTCAAACTTAGTTTAAGTTCAAAGATGGACCATATCGGTCCACTCCTTCAGTTACCTACCCCACAAAAGTTCAAAAATGTTCGGAAAAATTGTGCGAACGATAAATCTTAACCGATATGGTCCATACTTTACACATCGTGAAATTTCTACCAGACATAGATGAGCATCCAATATGGACTCTATCGGTTCACTTCTCCGGGTACCCCCACATAAAATTTCGGAAAAGTTCAGTTTAGGACCTGCTTTCGAATCACTTTGATTTTCAGCTAATATGGATCGGGGTGCACTCATTGATATGAGTGAAGTCTCCCTTGTCCCTATTGGGATATTTGTGGAACAATTATTATTATCAGTTGGGATTCTCTAGACATTATTTTTGATATTTTTATACCTACCACCATAGTATGGAGGGTATATTAAGTTGGTTTTTCTGTTTGTAACTCATCGAAATAATAATTGGCGACCCCATTAAGTATATGGTAATTTTCAAATTTCCTTTGCAATTCCATTGGAAGAAATGTTAAAAAAAATTTTGCGAGCACATCCGCAATTTTTAGAACATAGATTAAGAAAAAAGTCGTGGTTTCAAATCTGTTCGCGTTCACAAAATTGGATGCTGCGCTCCAAAGTTATGGGGGGTTTTATTCCCTTATAAAGAACAAATATTTAAAAATTAAATTTTTGCTGTAATAAGAAAATGTATATATGAAGCGTTAACAGCATTTAAAATCTATCCGTAGATGCCTAAATATTTACTAAATGTATTTCTATTTTCGCGGAAAATCAAGAAATACTGAAAAAATCTTGGAGTAAATTTAATTTATTCTAATTTAGAGTCCAAATAAAACTCGAAAAAAATAAATTAAAAATACGTACGTATTCTAGACAACGCGTAGAAAAATATGAGACCAAAATTTTAACGATAGGATTTATAAATGCCATATTACAGCAACAACAAAAGACGAAAACTTATTGTTGGAATATTATTTCAAAAAAATATTTTTTGTTTAATACGAAAAATAGAAAAAAACATTTTTAGGAGTTATTCTGCTATTTCGCTAAATTTCGATGCAAGGACTGACGAACTTCGCTGAAACTTCTTCAAGTTAAATGCGATGACAAACTCGAAAGTGTATTTGGTTACTTTGATAAATAATAGGATTATGAAATAGAAAGTAATATTGAAATTACAACCAAAGAAAAAATATAAAAGTTAAAAAACGTATAAATCGCGAATTCGTTAAAATCAGTTAAGGCGCATGCGCTTTTCAGATACAGCGAGTTCATCTCTATCAATATGTTGCGATTTTTCCACTTTTCATTCTGCGGCCAAAGTGTGCTGTCAGCTGCATCTTATTGTTCAAAAAACCTTTATGTGGGTAAAAATTGCGCGATGTACATAAGATTATAAGGCGCATCCGATTTCAGTGACCGCCTATAAAAAATACGTCATTATAACAAATTTTAAACAAATTCGTCAAGAACCGCGGATGTGCTACTAAATTCCATTTTGTACGAAATACGATTATTTCTCCAGAATCTCGGCAATTTATGCCACACGGTTTTGGAAAATAATATAATCGCGTATAAAGGATTCCATTTATGTAAAAATAACCAAAGAAAATCGCGGTTCAATGCGCGGAATCATCAAAATATAATTTTGCAGAATTTCCTACTTTCAACGTATCTATGACCGCCGTTTTAGTGGATGGATTTGAAACCGGAAGGGTTCATTGGACCCGGCGCGTAAAAAAACTAAAATCACGCGGGGTTCAAGGGAACTTGATTCACAGTTGTAAATTTTGAAGCCAATAAATAGGTTTTTAAAGAAAAATTACACACCAAAATTTCGTCTTTGGACTCCTATTACTACACGCAGAAAAAATTATGTTAGAAATATGTTTGGATCCAAACAAATATATGTTTGGGACCGGTTGCAAACAAATATATGTTTGGATCCAAACATAATATGTTTGGGTCCAAACAAATATATGTTTGCAACATTTTGTAACATATCTCAATTTGATATGTTTGGGTAAAACATATTTTTTATGTTAGAACATTTTTTTCATGGGTGGAGAGAGGATGTTTGTCAACGAGAGTAATAACAGTGCTCTCGCGGCTGTGGAATGCTGCTTTATAATAAAGAGTTCTGTGTATTGTATAATAGACGACGTAGAAGCGAAGAAGGGGGCTTTGGTGGCATGTATGCGTCAAACTCGTGTGTTTCTTGTTTTGATGTTGCTAACCAACGAAGAAGAAAAGAAGAAATGATATGAATTATATTTTTTTCTTTCTTCAGTGTTTTAGTTGCCTTTGTAGAGTCAAGACGGTAAAGTGAGTGAATAAATCAGTGTTTTGTGTTTTCTTAAAGAAATTGTGTTTTTAGTAAATTAAATACCCAATACATTTTATAATTGAATCGGAAAGTTGAATGTAATTATTTTATTGGACAAGAAAGAAATCGCATTTAATATTGGTAATTACATACATACTTATGTATATTTGAAATATGGCATATCCATATTTATTTATTACATTACATAATCATTTGATTCTAGATGCCGATTCCCCGCTGATGATTTCAACTAAGAGGACAATTTGTTTTATTTCACAACTAAGGAGAAGCGTTCAACTACGTTTCTATATATTTTTCCTTTTTTAAAAGTGTGACTACAAATTATTTCAATCAGTTTTTCTTTTATTAAAGTGTGTTATGTATTTCTTTGGAATTTTGTATGTACCTATGTGTTTGTTGTTCTTTTGCCTTTTAATAAAAAACCACAACATTTGTGTGTATACTATAGAGATAGCCAGTGAGTTCTTACTGAGAGCAAGTGAGCACACATTTTAAAGTGTTTTACATTGAATTTTACGCTCCCTTGCTCTCAGTAAGCGCCCACTGGTGC
Organism: Musca autumnalis; assembly: GCF_047663935.1. Lineage (NCBI taxonomy): Eukaryota > Metazoa > Arthropoda > Insecta > Diptera > Muscidae > Musca > Musca autumnalis. The sequence continues at coordinate 196,695,811 of NW_027411755.1, forward strand.
ATGTGTTTGTTTTTTTTTGTGCCTTTTGGGTTTGTATTTTTTTGCAGCCAAACATATAAAATGTTTGCACCCAAACATAAAATTGTTTCCACCCAAACATATCTTTGTTTGCACCCAAACATATATATCTTTGCACCCAAACATAAATATCTTTGCACCCAAACATATATATGTTTGCACCCAAACATATATTTGTTTCCACCCAAACATATATATGTTTGCACCCAAACATATATTTGTTTCCACCCAAACATATATTTGTTTGCAGACCCAAACATATATTATGTTTGGGACTGTTGCAAACATATATATGTTTGCTGCAAAATATGTTTGGGACATATGTTAGAGAGGCCGATTTTTTTTTGCGTGTAGGGAGCTGTATGAAGCACACTCATGAGATATACATCAAACGACGTGGAATCACGAGTTCTACAATCCAATACATAGTTTGGGTAATTATCTGGTTGCGCCCTCCAATTATAAGAAAAATTCAAAAAACCCAGATTTCAAAACTTCAAAATGTCAGCATCGATTTTAGGCGGATGCAGTGTATATATCGAAAAGTCATACATTAGAACCATGTTGCCCAAGGGGTATACTTCAATTCTTTCTTTGAGCCCAGGTCTGAATTTTCCGTGGTTTGACCAGAAATCAAGAAAGAACACAAACAAACTTGTAAACTTCAACACATTTTTACCCATTTTTTAATATTACCACCACCACAGCTTCCACATAAATTATTTGTTATGGTCCATATTATGAGATCTTGCCTAAAACACTTCAATTAATATAAATATATTCATATTGTATAAAATATATTGACATTTCGCGACTTATTAAATGGTGAACCTCAACTTCAACGATTGTAAAACATTTTTGAATATTACCATATACATATATTTTTGATGAGGCTAAAATTCTGAGTTCATCTAGCCGTGTTGTCATTACTCTAGCGTCCGCAATAATTGGGCATTCTAGCTCAATCAACTTTTGCACCGAAGTGTATTTTGTCCCATAGGCAAGTTCACATTTGTTTTGTCCGAACTTGGTGTTATATGACATTTTAGGTCACCAGTAATCAAAAAGCTTCTCTTCAAAAATTGTGAATATAGGTGCATATTTTGGTATAGGCCCCATATAAACGTACCTTCCTATTTAGCAATATTTTTTGTCCGAACTTCGTGTAATTTGACATTTGAAATTTCGAGTGGTCAGAAATTTCTCCAGCAAAAATTATCAAGCATTTAGGTATATTGAAGATTTTTGCTACATTTTTGTACGGAACTACCTGTGATTTTACATTTAAAGTAGTCATAAAGCTTCTCACCTAAAGCTTTTCGAAATAGGTCCAAGTTTTGGCATAGCCCCATATAACAACCCAAAGATTTTAGGTATTTTGATGATTTTAGCTGCTTTGTATTTTGTTCGACTATGTATAATTTGATATTTGAGGTTACCAGTGGTAAAAAAAACTTCTCCGCCAAAAATTATCAACTTAGGTCCATGCTTTGATATAGCCTCAATATAAAGCTACCTCCCGATTTGACGTATTTTGAGGTTTATTTGACATTTTAGTTTCCCAGTGGTCAAAAAATTCCTCCCCCAAAAATTGTAAACGTGGACCCAATTTTTGGTATAGCCCCCATGTAACGGTACCTCCGGAAGTTAGGCCTTTTGAGAATTTTAGCTGTATTTATTGTCCGAACTAGGTGTAATTTGACGGGGGACGTAGGAGATGAAAGATACCAAGGAACGGTACCTACCGGTTTTAACATGGCAAAACCCATGATTTATCTTGGTTCCTCTTTAATCTCAAGTGGACACTGACCTCCCCGTGGTGTCACTTGGAAAGCTGCATTTAACACCCGTTAAAGTTAGTGAGCTAATATGTGCCGCGCGTTCACCCATAAGAACGTTAAAAACTTGGGTTTGGGCGTCGAGTTAGTAACCCTCCCCTAGAAAAAAGCAGCCTACTATGAAAACACGAAAGAAAAGAAAAACAAACCCCTCTAAAGTTGACGAACCCCGCAAACGTTTTAAGGACCATGATCTGCGAATCTGCACCTGGAATCTTCGCACTCTTTATAGAGAAGGTACAGTTTACGCGCTGGCAGATGTACTTGAAAAGTACAAGGCCGGCATTACTCCCATACAGGAAATACGATGGATTGGGAAAGGCGTCACAACAACGCCTAAAGTAGCTACCAAGACAAAAATCAGAAGTTTGACTGTGGATTTGTAGTTGGTCGGAGGTTAGAACATTTAGTCTCCGGCTTCACCCAAGTGTATGAAAGACTCGCTACAATTCGATTAAAAGCAAAATTCTTCAACATCAGCTTTATTTGCGCCCATGCTCCCACTGAAGACAAGGACGAATAGACCCAAGATATATTTTAAGTGCGCTTAGAAGAAACTTATCACCATTGTCCTGTCCATGACATTAAAATAATTCTAGGCGATTTTAATGTCATACTTGGATACCAGAGACCTCCACCAAGGAATCCATGGTATGACCAGGAGTATCGTGCTGCTATCGAAGAGAAAAATGCGGCAACGGGTAGCGCACGAGAGAGGTATCGGGAGAAAAGGGGAGAAGAGAAACGTCTTTTCCGCAGGAAAAAGAAAGACATGGAAAGGCGGGAGTGTGAAAAAATCGAGATGTTCAGGAGCCAGAATGAAGTTCGAAAGTTCTACCAAAGAGTGAAACATTAAACTGATGGCTTTGGTACAGGCATATCCTACTGTAGAGACCAGCAAGGTAATTTCGTAATTGATACAGATAGTGTGATCAGTATATGGAAAGAACATTTTTCCAAACTGTTGGTATCCGATAGTAGCGAAGACGGCGAAGATACCACAGATCCAATCGCAGAAGATGGTATTGAATGTATAGCGCCTAGCCAATATGAGAAAAAGACAGCAATAAGTCGGCTGAAGAATAATAAGGCAGCAGGAGCCGATGGCTTACCAGCCAAGCTGTTCAAAACCGGAGGCGACACGTTGATATGATGTATGCATTATCTAGTTAGCACTATCTGGCAGGAAGAGCGAGTACCCGACGATTGGAACCTGAGCATCCTGTGCCCTCTCCACAAGAAAGGAGATAAGATAAGGAGATAAGTCTTCTCCCTATTGCCTACAAGATTGTGTCAGGTATACTGTGCGAACGAATAAAGCCTATGGTCAACGAAATAATTGGGCCATAATAATGCGGCTTTAGGCCTGGCAAATCCACCATTGGCCAGATATTTAGCCTGCGGAAAATCTTGGAGAAGACCCAAGAGATGCAGATCGACACCTACCACCTTTTGGTCGATTATAAAACAGCCATGTCTTATAAAGCCGTGTCTGAATTTGGTATCCCTGCAAAGCTCATTCGGCTTTATAGAATGACATTAACTGATACTTGGTCCTCAGTTAAAATAGGAAAGAACCTCTCCGAGGCATTTAGTACCACAAGAGATCTGCTAAAGTGGGTCTGGCGGTAAACGGCGGGAAGACCAACTTGATGGAAAAACAGCGCTTTACAAAACACTGATACTACCCGTGCTGATGTATGGTTCTAGAAAGCGAAGCAACAAACATAGAGCTTTGGAGATCTTTTCTTAGTTCGGCTTATGGAACAAATGTTCTGTAATGGGCCAGCTAAGTAAGTAAGTAAGGTATAATTTAGTATTTGAGGTTTCCAATGGTTATAAAACATCTCTCCCAAAAAATTTTAAAATTTTGGTATAGGCCCCATATAGTGGTACCTCCGGATTTTATGTATTTTGATGATTTTTGATGCTTTTTTATATTTCGACACCTCCAAATAATAGTATGCTAAGTCTAAAAAGTGAGTTTTGCAGGAGAAGCTCTCAAAGTTTGGAATTTTTTTTGAACTTCAGTACTATGCTAAGTCAATATTTGTTTATAACTTCTGTTCGGATTGACCGATCATTACCAAAATTAGACAGAGTTTATGTTAAAAGTCGTTCGACACCTCCAAATAATAGTTTGTTATTCTGAAAAGCGAGTTTTGCAGGACAAGCTCTAAAAGTTTGGAAATTTCTTTGACCTTCAGTACTATGCTAAGTAAATATTTGTTTATAACTTCTGTTCGGATTGTCCGATCATTACCAAAATTTGACAGAATTTAAGTTAAAGGACGTTAAATATAAAAATGTAAAGAACTTGAAAACATGCTAAGTCGACTTAGCATACTATTGTTTGGAGACGTCGATTTGAGGTTCCCACTGGTTTCAAAATTTATCCAACAACAAGTGGTCACGTTTGTGTAGCCCCCATATAACGTACCTCCCGATTTTAGTTATTTTGAGGATTTTTGCTTAATTTTTTGACCGAACTATCTGGTATTTGACATCTCCAACAAAAAGGGCAGGGCGTATTTCGTCTCGAACTCAGTCTTCAAGATTGGAAAGGCAACAGTGGGCGATGAGGAGAATGCCAAAACCACCAACCAGAGGGTCAACCCCCCAAACCCAATGATTGAAGTAATCCAGGTCAACCTCCATCGGAGCGAGACGGCAACACTAGCCCTGATGGATAAAATAACTAATGGTAATATACATATTGGTTTAGTCCAAGAACCTTGGGCCATAGAAAACAAGGTTTCTGGACTGAACCATATAAATTATCAACTTTTTTACGCAAATACGGGATTCCGCCCGAGGACCTGCATTATATGCCACAAAATTATGCTTTCTTTTTTCTCTAGAGTTGTCATCGTCGGACGTCACAGTACTGAAGCAGGGGAATGGGAACATATACCTAGCCGTTCGATTCCCCGACATTACCACCTTCGTCGGAATTGCAGCAACTGGTGAGAGGAATCAAGCAAACAGGTAACGAAGTACTACTAGGTCGCGATGCTAACTCACACCACATCTCGTGGGGTAGTAATAACACTAACAAAAGAGGTCAAGCCCTTATAGACTACTTAAATACTAACGACCTGATTACACTTAACACAGGAAATACACCAACCTTTGTTAATAGAGTTAGGAAGGAAGTACCAGACATAACGATATCTTCAGAAAATCTAATAAACGAGGTACACGAGTGGACGGTTTTGTAGGAATACTCCTTCTCAGACCATAGGTATATTAGATTTAAAATAGCGAAGCCACCGCCAAACCCGATAACCTTCCGAAACAAATTGGATTGAGTTCGGAAAACGAGTAAGAGAAAGTCTAGGACAAACATATGAGGAATGCATATGTAATGACCCCAAGTTAACCGATGCACTAGTAAAGTCATTCGAAGAAAGTTGTCCCCTTCGAGAGAGGAAATCCGAAAAACCCTGGATGACAGGGGAAATTCGGAACAATGTAAGGAGGTCCGTAGACTTTATAATATGGCACAACGTAAAAAGCAGCTCTATTCTGGGACAACTATACATACAACAAAATTACAAGAAACGCTAAACGAAACTCTTGGAAGCTATTTTGCGAACAGGTGGATAGCGTAAACGACGTTTCGAAAATTAAGAAGTTTCTATCCAAAACCCATACACCAGCCGAGCAAATGGTCGATGAAACTCTAGGTCTTCTGATGAAAACGAACTTCCCGTCGAACACCACGACTAGCACCGAGGCATCGACTGAGTAGGGTTGTTCATCAGAAGATGCACCAAAAATCGACAGTTCGATGGTCAAACAAGCCATCACGAGCTTTTCACCATACAAAGCAGCTGGACCAACGATTGATTAAAATTTGCTCACATGGCGTTTTAATCCTAGGATGACACACTGGCTATATAGAGGCGTAATTAGACCAATCCTAACATACGCGTCTGTGGTATGCAAAAATGCAATGTGAAGATATTGCAAAAATTCCAAAGAACATGTTGCCTACGCATTAGCGTTGCTTTAGAAACAATTTTGTTTGTACACCCAATAGAAATTCAGGTAAGGTTTGAGACAGCCATCGCAGCTACAAGGCTAAAGTCGATGAGCGAGGGGATCGGTAGAGACCACCAAACATACCACCAAAAAATACTAAAGGTCAGAACGGGTGAATCTATACACCAAATAGTATCAGACCGCATACCTGAAACTAGTGAATTAGCTTTGTGTGAAGTTTTAATACCAGACAGAGACATGTGGATCGATGGAGCACTAGCACAGATTCCCGCTGGAAGCTGCGGCTTAACGGAGGCGACTGTGCTAGGGGGAAGAACCGGACTGGGTCTATATATCATGGAACTGGAAACGAACATCTCCCTCCGGGTCATAATACGATTTTTCAGGCGGAAATCCGAGCTATAACCGAGTGTCTGAACTGATTTGAAACTCTCACAAACATCCTTACATACAGTAAAACAGCCATTACGGCTATAACAACCAAGACAGTGAAATGTAGAACTATCTTGGAATGTATGCAGTCTATTAACAACTACTTCCAAAATGGCACTGTGAACATTATATGGGTACTGGGGCACAGGGACGTACGCAGGGGGGGGGGGGCAAAGGGGGCCGGGCCCCCCCCCCCCCCCCCGAAATGGTTTGGTCGAACAAAATTTGTTAAGCTGCTGTAACTGGTTATTATATTTTTATCTCATAAAAATGTTTGTATATTTGCAGATTTCAAATTAAAACTTATATTTTCTTAAGTTTCTGAACAGAAAATGTACATCATTAACAAGTTTTGTAAGAAAATATTTTAAAAAATTTTGTTTGTATGCTGTTTTTGAGAGAAACTTCCAATGAAGTCTGAATTACTTCTTCATGTCATATCATTTATGTCATATTCGAACTATATAGAGCTCTCGAGGCTTAAAACTCATCCTGTAACAAAAAAAAAAAAAAAACGACTTCAGTATTGTGTGCATGGAAGTATATGAAAAAATGTCTCTTGGATACAATGTATGAAGGGTCGGTCCTTTGTGGACTACATCTTGAAAGCCATTTAGAAATTTGTTTTACTGCCATCGCCAAAATTTTGTTATTCGATTTTATACAAATTTGCTGCTAAACGGTATGAGAAAATAATGAAGACAAATGCATTTTTGTGCGTCACTTGATTTTTTTCCTTATCATTACCGAAATATAATTGTAGGCATAGACTTTAAGGTTACGAGATTATATACACTAGGATACGATACAAATAGGTCTCATCAAAATAATGATTTTAGACTACACACAGATATGTTTGGACGATATTCGTTTCAGACATGATGGAAGTACTTACCACCGTCCATCCGTCTGTATCTCTGTTTGTCTGGCAGGTTGGAACTTATGATAACTCTCGAACGGATCAACTGATTTGGTCCAAGTTTTGGATCTCGTAATGTTTTGTCCAAATTAAATTTAAGTCATATCGGTACCTCCGCCATAAAAGTTCAACAGTTTTCTCTAAAATGGTCAAAGGGTCTAACCGATTCGGTCTAAAATCGAACCTAATATGGACTATCTTCGTCCACTCGCAAAATTACTTCCAAAAGTACATCAAGTTCCAAGAGTACAACATCTTCAGCTCACTCATACAAGTCTAACATAACTGCAGTTTAGAAACTGTTCGAGGATCGTTTGGTCTTGTTTACAGCGATATCCTATTTTTCGTGGACAAGTTCATGCTTCCTGACAAAGCTCTAAATGCTACGGTGACCAACTAAAATATCTTATGGGCTCGGTAACTTTTGAGTGGAGTGTCTCTCAAAATAAGATCCATTTCTAAAATTAATTAGCTATAAGGATCGATTGTTATTTGTCAAAACTATATAGAACTAAGTCCATCAAAGTGTTTGTCAAAGTGTCGAGTCCGAAAACTTCTAATCGTACAATTAAAACAAAAATTATAAAGCTTCTTTTTTAACATTATATTAAAAGTAAAAAGTAATCCTGAATCAGACTCCATCTCTTCCGGTAAATAACACTGTGCAGCATTTTTAAGGTAATCTTGTGCAAACAATTTGAAGTGAGGATTTTTTGAAAGTACAGGCCCAAAGTACAAAAGCATTTTGTTGAGTCAGATCCAGCTTGGAGTTTATGGTCCCCTCTAAACATTGTTAATTATGGACTTTTTTAAGCAGCTCGGGGCTATATCTCTGAAACCAATGAAAATCTTCTTCTGACCTCTGAAGCAAATTTGTAGTCCTTATCTACAGAATAAAATATTTGGACAAATATTGGAAAACCCTACATTTATTACCTCAAATTTTATAACATATGTATCTAAAAATTCCATAATTTGTAGAGATTTCGCACCTGTTAAACTGTTAAATTTTTCTTATATTTTCATTCGGAAACAAATCAACGACAACGGCAGCCGATATCCTTAAAATGTAGGCTAAGGTCATCGAAATAGTAGCAAAGACAACGGCAATTCTTTGTGGTTGTAAAATTCTGCGATAAACTATAACGTGGTCCTGTATAAATTTTACATGGCGACATTGCCGAATGTGGCCCGATATTTTCTATTTTCAAATCTAAATATCCTACTCTGTAAATATTTAAAATTGTATCCTAAATATTATGAATTCTTTCTATTGAATTTATATACTTTATACCAATATTTCATATAAAATTCGAAAAATCTATTTTTTTTGTGTTAAAATTTTCAGTCCATCGCAAGGTGGTCGAAAGTACTGATCTAGCGGAGCGAAATTAATAACTTGCAAGCGAATTGAGATACGTCACTGAAATTTGGCACAAACTCAAACTTGTACCTGTGGGTAATAATGGGCCAAATATGATATCGGCAGATGTTTTGGTATAGCCCCCATATAACGGTACCTTAAGGTTTTCGGTATTTTGAGGATTAAAGCCACAATTTCGTAGCAAATTACAAAATATTTTCACCAAAAATTATGGAAATAGGTGCACGTTTTGATATAGCCCCATGTAATCGTACGTCCTAATTTAAGCTATTTTGAATATCATGACCAAATTTTTAAACCAACTTGGCTGTAATTTTGCATTCCGTGTTCTCACTAAGTATAAAATCTTCTTACAAAACATTTTCAACACGGATCTATGTTTCGATGTAGCCCCTTTTATGGTACCCCCGATTCGTTGAATTTTTACTTGTTATCCCATATTTAATAACATATTTAGCTATAATATGGTATTATAGTGTCTCCGGGGGTAGAACTCCTCCTCGTAAACATTTCTCAAAATAGGTGGTTATTCCGTATCCAAAGACTCCACTATAATTCCCCAAAAAAAATAATCGAACCTAAGTTCGTCCAAGTTTACAAGCGCGTACAACTCATAAAAACACTAAAAAAATTGAATTTTTTGAAAATCTATTGCTATATAACTAAGTACCTCCAGACCCAAAATATTTTTTATAATTTAAATCACACCCTCTGCTATTGATTAAAAATAAATCTTGTGCAGTTTCATTACGAATTTATTTAACATTTAAATAAATATGAAGTTAATTTTTTGCAACAATTTTTTAAAATGTGATGCAACAAAAGCTCTTGTATTTGATAGTGAATAACTGAGTGAATATTTACAACAACAAAAATGAAAAAACAAAATCTTTGTCTGCAAAGTGTCTGTAATCGATACAATGGAAAATATTTCGCAATTTTATAGTTCGATTTTTTGACTTTTACGCCGCTAGATCAGTGGTTTCGGCCAGTGTGCATCGGACAAAAATTTACCGAGATATTAGCTTTCGAAAGGAAACACTTATTGTGTTCTGTATGTAGCATAGAATCTAAAAACGTCTTTTCCTCGAAGTGTCACTTTTGAAAGTGGGCACCACTGTTGCTCGAAAACGGATGCTCCGGTCTTTATATGTTTTTGTGGGACTATTATACACATAAATCATATGCTAACCGAGAGTCTTTAAAAAACTGCTGACGGAGTCCGAAAAAATATCAATTTTTACAGTGTGTTTTTTTTTTTAAATTTTGATTATAACTGTTCAAAATTTTAAAAACTGATTTTTTTTAATTTCCTTCCGATAATGGACAAAATTAGTAGGTTCGTAATGATCCCACAAAAATATATGCTGATTGGTTTATTCTTTTTCAAACAACAGTGGGTACCGCAAACTGCTTTAGTAAACATAGTGCTTCATAGGCGGGCATTTATTTGTCAGAAAGATTATTCAAAAACAAAAAAAAATAGAAGGTAACTCAAGGTTTAACAGATTTCTTATAAAAATGCATGAAAATGGCTTTTCTGATACTTATAAGTGGACATAACCCCTTAAAATAGCTTTACGTAACGCTACACAACATTTGAATTTTTCATGATTTTTGGTCAAGTTGGGCCCCCCCCCGAAATGAAATCCTGCGTACGTCCCTGCTGGGGCATATAGGGATTAGGGGTAATGAAATAGCAAACTCCTTGGCAAAACAAGCCACGGAAGCAACCTACAGGGAGTCTAGCTAACGCCAAGCCCTTAAAAGCGAAGATTATAGAGCTAAAGGCATGGCCAAAAGATGCACATACATATATCCTTCTGGAATAGAAAAGAGAAGGGAAAACACAAAAATTCTATGGGGGAACCCAGGTGAGGATAAAACACAGAAACTAATTTTACTAAGTAAAAAATACATCAGTAGACTGACGGGCATCCTTACAGGATACCTGGGGCTACAAGCGCACCTGCACAAAAAGGTTGTGTAGAAAGCAGTGAATGCAGAGCATGCGGAGAGGACGACGAATCGTTGGAACACTACCTCCGTCATTGCCAGGCCTTCACAAACCCAAGAACCCAGCTAATAGGGAGCAACATAATATAAGGACTCGAACAAATTATGACAATGGAGCTCAAAAAATTAAGAGACTATGACGTTGCTAGGATTTCTATCATCCTAGACTAACGTCAATAAAATAATCAAGAGTTTTACTAATGAATTCTTATACCTTAATTACACAACTTCATCCAGACCGCAAATTAGAGCACACAACAGGCCTCCGTATGGCTTAAGTGTATGTCCACACGGACATGTGGTGATCCTGCATCACCCCTCTTTTCAACCTAATCGCAGTTGGGTAATTTTAATATTTCAAGTTCGAATTATGAAAAGACGTTTTAGCCTTTATATAAAACCGTTCATGCCCGATCCTTGGAATTCATCATCCCTAAAGCAGGGTTTCTTTTAAAATTTTATGATTGCTTATAAATGTGCAAAACATCAATTATTTATCGATATATTATTTTCAAATACTTTGAAAAATGTGTCTTTTGGAATACGCATTTTTAATTAATAAATTTAATTGAATGTTCCGATGTTGTTCGATATATCAAGGATAATGACCGCATTTCTCTTTGGCTATCTTATCAGATATCGCAAAATTTAATGCAATGAAAAGCAACTCAACCTTGGAAATACAACGATAAGAATAGCAATTAACACTTTTGCAACATTATTCTTCCTTAGACATTTGTCTGGTTAAAAACCCGCACATAATTTAAAGTTATACAAGAAATTCCAATTTCTACATACATATCTCTGCTATCGAAAGCATTTTGTATTTTTGAATTTCTAATCAAATTATTTTTTCGATTATAATCCACCACACCTTTGATCGGTGATTGTAAAATCGTAAAAGAAAATCGATTATAACGCACGAAAAGAAGGAGGTCTTAATAAAACGGCGTGGAGAACATTGACTCTCCTAGGCTCTAAAATTACCCATTTACGATTAAAGTTTTATTTTGAACGTCACTCGTGCTGTTTGTGACAAAACGTGAATTTGTTCCACCAAGTCCAGCACTATATACTATGAATGAGTGCTATCGCTTTGTGCCGCCATATCAAAGGTCGATTGCAATAATTATCGTTTTTTTTTTGCCTCAATTGCTGGATAAAAAATGTGTAGAGGTACTTGCAAAAAACAAGAACAGTTTATGTATTTATAGATGAAATAAAAGAGAATAAATTCAAAAATAACAACACCTTAACACCCCGCCGAACACAAGACTGGGAATTTCAGCAGTAACAGCGCGTGATAAGATTAAGAAACAAAACGGGGGGAAAATACAAAGCCATAAATATATGAAATAATTGTGCGTGTAATCATTTCCATTTCCACTTTTATTTACTTCATTTTGTACGTCGTTTTGTTTTTGCAAAACGATAATTGTTTGTTGTTGTTTTTTTAGTTTTAATCTTAATTGAATAATAGGTGTAAAAGTTATAATTTCTGAGAAATATCATAAACTAGATAGGCGAAACTAAGACACACCCATTTCCAATAAATACAACCTGTAAATGTGAATGTATTTTTTTGCAATGAATTAATTTTTGTTTAAACAATAAATATTGTACAAATAACAATAGCGATTAATTATTGCAAATAAAAAATATATTTATCGTTTTGTATTGTTCACTTTGTTACCGTTACAGATGACTGACCCCATACAATTTGGGGTATTCGGACTCCAAATCAAGTGTGTGTTGTGTGAGGCAGTCACGTGCCTAATTTCCCATACAGTCTTTTCCATAGACATAAGAAACAAGAAGCAACAACATCAAAACAAACCTACCTGGAAACCAGAAACACCTTATGACATGACATTGACATGGAAATACGAGAAAAGTTCGCTATAAACAAACATGACATCAATCAAGTTGCGGACGAAAATCAGACTGTCTTCTACGTGGAAGAAGGGCATCGTTCTAAAGTGAAATGGAGAGGATTAACACTGCTCAATACTATATACGAAGGGAACTAGAAAAGTGTCTGACCTAATAAGAAAAAAGCGTATATTTACCATTAAAAATAGTTTTATTGTTTTCAAACATATATTTGTTTGCCACAGTCCCTGATATAGCTAAATTTTTTTTCCGAATTCGGTCAGAAGCTCTGCACAAGTTGCCGATTCTGATGCCGAATTCTTTCCGAATTCGGTACAAAAGTTGTATGGACGTGTCCACCGAATTCGAAAAGTTTTGTCGGAGGAAATTCGGAAAAAATTATTCGAGTTTCTAAACGAATTCGTATAGAATTCGGAAAAAATATGAGGAAAATCTGAGGGAAATTTAGATTTTCGTGATAATTTCAGACAAAACTCTGAAAAAACATACGAAAATCGGTTGAAAATAGAAATCTTTTCGGAATTTTTTTTCTAGATTCTGATAAATATCGGAACAAATTCAGAATAAAAGAATGTTTGATCCGAAAATCTGAAACTTTTCTGATGTTTCATTCGATATTCTGAATATTTTCTGAAAAAACAACAAAAAATCGGTTGAAAATAGAATTTTTTTCGAAAATGTTTTCCGAGATTCTGAAAAATATCGGAAAAATTCGAGGCGTTTGATTCGAAAATAGGAAACTTTTCGGATGTTTTATTCGATATTCTAAATATTTTCGGCCGAAATTCTGAATCTCTATACGAAAATCGGAAAAAATCGGCTGTTCACTTAGATAATTTGCAGATGTTCGGTTCATTTTCTGATGTTTGATCCGAATTTCTTCATAAAATCGGAATTTTTGTGACAACTGTATCCGAAAAAAACTTAATAAAATCTAAAATACTATATACTTATTTCGCTGTACATTTTTGATTTTTAAATATGTTATATATTTTTCTTTATAATAAAACACCATTTTCTATACTTATTATTTTATAAAAAAAAACATAACAATTTATTCCATTTTCCACATTACCCTAACTTATGAACAATTTTATATTTTTGTAAGTCGCAATTTACATTAGGCGAGTTTACTTGCGGCATTTGTCAGTTTGTAGGTGAGAGAGGGTGCTGAGAGGCAAAGGGTTACCATATGCCTCACCTCTCTCTCCTACAAAATGACAATTGCCGCAAGTAAACTCGCCCAATGTAAATTGGGACTTAAACAAATAAATAAATAAAATTCATATAATTGACATGACATTTTTTGAACAAAAATAGAACATTCATTTTATTAATAAAAAACATAAAAACATATTAGAATAAATATGTATTATATATGTAGTTTGTTTTTAAGGAACATAAATGTAATTCATTGAAATTCATTTGTATTGAATGATAATTAATACATTTTATCAGTCTTTAATTAGTTTTGTTATTTTGGAAAAATAATTGAATATAGGGTCTATTCCAATTCAGTCTTCCTTTTATTTTTGAGCCGTTTATTTTGGCGGTCTTTGGTCGAATTAAAAAATGTTTAATATTGGTTTCTACTGTACTTCCCAACGTTCCCGGAATGTGATCTAAAGCAATATCTATATAAAAATTAAAGAATATTAAATAATAGGGTACAATGAGAACTTCCTTGACTAAATGGATCAATGAGTGTGCATTATATGTTGAAAAGATCTTTCCATAAATTAACTCTGGCTCAACAACAAATTCATTTAACAAACTTTCAGCATGACTATTAAAGTTATGGCAAATACTTTCGTCCGAAAGTATACATATAGCAATGTAGTTTGAGGAAATGTTTATAGGCACGCTCGTTTAAAATGTCTTTTAACACAACAATCGAGCTATAAAGCAAAAAAGATCGCAGCTCTGAAGCCTTCCATCGATCGAGCTCATCAAGCGTTCTAGGGACTCTATTAAATTCAAAAGAGATTTGTTTTGACACTTTAGAGTTTGCGACTTATAGATATTATTTGGTACCCATTTAAATTAAATCCCCGCCTTTTTACACTTGTCCACGTTTTTAACAAATGCTTCATTACCTCGAGGCACACAACGTGCATATAATCCAGGGGAAACTGACTGACGCTACCAATATCTACAGACTCTAAGGCTAAAATGTCTATTTTTGTATGGTGTTCTTTATGTGTCCTGTTTTTAAAGAACTCGTCAGTACGAAGATTTGCTGAACATACTGCGAATGTTATTCTTTTCTCCCAATATTCCCCATTCTGAATACACTTTGTGCAACTATAATAGCCAGTAAAAATGCAGGAGCGTCGCAGACAAAATAAAAAGCTCTCCAGTCTACATTTATTTATATCTTCCAGTAAATATTTTAGAAAAATATTCGGGTCGCTGGGTTTGCTGTATTCGTCAACGATATTATTTTTATCAACATTAATATAAACACCCACGAGAAAAACTGGTTCATAGCTTTTAATGTTGACCACTATCGGCCAAAGAAATTTTTTTGAACTCTTCAAAAGACGGAGACCGTCTATGCCAAAATTTAGTATGATATTTTTGGAGTCATCAACCTCAACACTTTCTTGGAGAAAAAAAATCTGTTAAGCAATTTTCTAACCCATAATTGAAGTACATCCCCTTACCCATTTCAACTATTTCTGTAACGTATCGTCTACAGATTTTAATTTCTGAAGGAGTTCATTCATAGCATTGACGGATATAGCATGCTTTATAGGCCATTCACTCAGGAATTCCCTCAAACCAGCGTCACTTAGTTTTTCAGTTGAAATATTTGAATTAGGTTCACTTTTTTCTTCATTCGTATTATTTAGTTCACTAATTTCTTCACACATATTAATAATTTCCTCAATTTTGTCATTAAGTGACATTTGGACTTTCGATATATATTGTCACCGTACTCTTCGCTTGTTTACATAGCTTTGTAATGTGTTACATAATGACTAATGGATGCGAATTGTTGTTGGGTCGTAAAATGGGCCGCAAGGATAACACCCGATTCGGGACACGTTTCTTACCTGCACTTTTTGAGGGGTCCTATCTAGCATATGGTGATTAGAATGACAACTCATCAGCTTGTCGCAGATAACGGCATGCGTGACCCCAGAATCGTTAACATTCGACCTAGAACTGCAATCTTGTCTGCTCATGCTGACGGTCCACTGATGAAATGAGGAGGCACCCTCTTGCAGGTTGATGTTCCATCGCGTTGCACTTTATACCCTAGAACCACAATAGCGCTGCATAGCTTACCACAGACCGACATGCCGCGCTATACATATGTGATAAATAATGTTTCTTTATCTGAACCCCAAGTTTTCAGCTTGTCGGAGATAGCGCAGTTGATGTGAACATACTGCGGAATTTGAACCCTAGGATATTGTGGTAGTTAGTGGTTGGAATTATGTTATCATTGACCAAACTCGTCTCATCCAGCTAGTTAAGCAATAGCATGGAGATTTCGTCCGGGCCCAACGCTTTGGATGACTTAGAGTTTCTAATGACATTTGCAACATGATCCATTGTACATTGTGATGGTTCCTCCTCGGCAGGAAAACATCTACTGCGACGCAGAATTCTTATCTTCGCCCTGTCACTCCCGGGTTGCCCGACAAATTGTCGATTAAACTAACGTGCGTAACGGTGCCAAACGTGACTGACATCCTATCTTCCTTCTTTCCAGGGTTCGAGAGTGTCATAACCGTTTCCCACAATTCACTTATTCCGGCTCTAAAGTGGCAACTCTTCAGATGAACTAGCCACCAACCAGTCTCAGCTCCCAGTATCTAGGGTTAACGATGTTGACCATGCTCATTTACAAGTGCTACCGCCTCTGCTGGTAAATTTGGTATTACTTTAGATATTCAACCAGCAGATACATATATATATAGAGCCGGTGCAGGAGTGGGAGAAGGGTTGGGCAGTTTTCCGAAGAGGTGATTGGTAAACTATCTGAAACTACGCCGATTAGCATTGCCATGATTGAAAAGTGCGATGTTCAGATGTCGTGAAGTCAGGAGTTCTGCTGGAGAAAACAAAATTATAACAAACACAACAACAATGACAGCACACAAATCCAATCAGACGATGCAAACGATATTCAAACGCACAAAAACAAAAGAAGACAAATTTAAACAAGACAATGTATTATACGAAATCACATGCAAAAGTAATGAGAAAGAAACATGCGGGAAAGTTTATGTAGGAACAACAAAACGAATGCTTAGTGTGGGAATAGGAGAACACCAAAATGATATAAATAAAGGAACAGCAAAAACTGCACTGTCACAATACACAACGGAGAGTGGCCATACTGCTGATCTGTTGAATGTCAAAATATAAGATAGGGGGAGATTAGGCAATTTTCCTTGCTGCAATTGTCAGTTTGTGAATGGGAGAGGCCATTGAGAGGCAAAGGGTTACCATATGCCTCACTTCTCTCTCCAACAAACTGACAATTGCCGCAAGGAAAATTGCCTAATATAAATATGGACTAAAAGATTTACATTGGAAAGGCTACGAATACAACAAAGGATTGCCAGATCAATTAATACGGAAGAAGACAAGGACAATACAAAGCTTCTGTATTCGATTGCAATATAATGCACATTAATGCAAAGCATTTAAAGGTAGTTATTTGTTACCTGAACTAAATAAAATAAGCTCTTGAAAAAGTTGGAAACCCATCAAAGAAACGTCGAGCGAAACATGAAATAAATTCTTTTATTTTCATTCTATTAACCTGACCATAAAAGCCCAATAAAACATCTATAACGAAAACAATTATAGGCAGATGGTCTGATCGAAGATAAACGAACGAATGTCAAGTGATTTCGTTTGTCAGACCAGATGACACGATTGTTATGTCTGGCGAACTGAAAAATTCTTTGCTACTTCTGGCAGTGGCGTCCTCATTGACCGTGAAAAACGTAGAGCTATCAATCTATGCAGCCAGCACTCCTGTGCCATTGCCCAGGGCTGAATCCCACATCTCATATTATGCATTAAGGTCCCCAAAGACCAGTTGCTTATAACCTTCAAATAGCGGGCTAATGTTGGGTCTATAAAGTAAAGTATAGCTATTTGTCGGCGGGATGCATACGTTAAGCAATCCTACCTCGGAAGTTCCACACATGTCTGCTATCTACCCTATACTTTCCATGTACAGGTCATTTGTGCCAGGCTCAAGCGAGATAGGTAGGTATTGAACAGACTTATGCAACTAAAAAGCTAGTCCCTCCACTTCTGGTGCGACCCCTCCTAAGTACGTTGTAACCATTTCCACCCTGTAAGCTACAGTTGTTGTAGAGCTTGGTTTCCTGAACTACCGCGACCATGTTATTCTTCCGACTCATGAAGTCCACTATTTCCTCCAGATATCAATTGCATATCACAGAAGCTTGAGTGTGGTGTATGCGGAGGTAACAAACCGAGCACATCCCTATTGGTCTTGACTTTTCCTCCATATCGACATATATGTTAACACCTACCATACATATAATATTACTAAATGTTTAAGTTTCAAATCAATATCGAAATGGATTTTTCCCAAAGAATAGCATTTCAAATTACAATTTGGCACTTCTATCTTAGCCCCTTCCTCTCGGCATGACATTCATTCATTAATCCATGATGATATTGAACTTAACCCAAAGACAGTCGTCGGTCGCATGCAAAAAACCCCACCAGCGACGAACGACAATCAACTAGGCCGTTTCAAGGTATGGAAAATTTTTTTCTTGTCAACTATTACAGCTACGAAACGAGTTAAGTGTTGAAATTGAAACCGGGTCTAGGTTAGTATGTGCAACTAGTTTAGATTGTTACATTTTCACCTTATCTGAGCCGCCATGGTGGCAAGACGTAGTTATACTAACTACTTTATCTGCACAAAACAACAAATTGTGCCTATCTAGAAGTCGTGATAAATTAAAATACCTAAGAAGTATAACCGCCATCGAACGGGCATATCTAAAATGCAACGAAGTTTGGTCATTTTGCACTAACTGCATTAAATTATTGGAAGTTGCAACTTTGCAACATGGACTTCAGTTTGGTTGCATAGCCTGGTTTTGCTTTCGATTGAACGATCGACCATCGATCAAAACAAGTTTCCTAAATCAAATTCAATTGAATTGAAACATTGACAATTGCAGCAGTGTCGTAAGACAGACGGACAGATACCACCAACCAACCATCCATTATGGAATTCCTATAGATGGATAAATTGCATACCCAGAAGCACCAACAAGTCTGCAAATGCCGCAAATGTTTCAATCACTTTTTTCCTTCATTGCTGGCGGGCAATAAAGATATGCTGGTATGATGTTAGGGGGTGTTGTTGATTGTGGGGGGGAAGGAGGGGACCCAGAGATATACCAATGGAAAATTTGTATGTCATTGACATAAAGTCACTTCTGCCTATGGATGTCCTGAAAGAGAAATTTGCAATAGTGATTACCCGCCATTAATGTTTGCTGCCCATATACACTCTCTTAGACGATGGCAGATCTATATGTCCGTCACGATTTATTTGTGTCAAGACAGTGATTTAGTTTTATTGCATTTCCAACACTGTGCACTGCTAACCAGAAAAATCCGCTTCAATCCATACATCATAATTTTCCATTCAACTCCAACTTTTATTTACTTTGTTTGTCAGTTAGCAGAAATTAAATACGTATGTACGTAGATAAATACGTTGGGGAAGTATACCCAACTGGAAGATATTAAAAATGGTATTTATATAAAGTGTTTTACTGATATAAGGAAATCGTGCCTATGACATAGAAGATGGCAGCATTTAAGAGTAAAAACGTCAAAAGTGTGCTCGAATGCCAACACTCTGTTTAGTGACCCTCAAATGCGACTTCTGTTGTTCGCAGGCTCTATTCTATTCTATATTCAGACATATACATATAAGTCTCTCGTGACGGTGGGAGTTGAAGTTAAGGTAAGTGAGCCTTGATGGATAATTAGTATAAAAGTTATCTTTCTCCTGTCGCATATTGCCAAGAAGGCATGGGTATTGACCGGCCAGCTGCCCGTTAGGACAACTGTTTACAACTTCACGCTCTTGTTCTCACTCCCCTTCTTCTGGTGTGATGTCTTACCTTCCACAATTTTTGAAGAATCTGGTTTTCCTGTTCTTTCCCTTAACCCATTTTAAGACAAGAATCAACTTAAACGGGCACACGTACGCTTATGGCCCCGGCACATACGGCGCGTAGAGCGTCGCGTTACAACAACCACATGAAAACTTTAAGAACAAACTTGGCATCACTTACACTTTTTTCATGTGGCTGTTGTCCAAAACTTTAAGAACAAACTTGGCATCACTTACACTTTTTTCATGTGGCTGTTGTCCTCAACGCGCGACGCGACGCACAACGGACCGTATGTGCCGGGGCCATTAGGTTCCACTCTGACCCTGTCTTATGACGAAAGTCATCCCATCATATTGGTGTACCACAGACAGACGAAGGAATCTAGTGAAAACGCCTTACCGAAAATGCATGAAGAAGAGACAGACTCAGCTGATGGCTGTCCTTTCTCTCCTTTGGTACATCGTTTTCCATGTTTGGGGTCGACTTTGTTGGTTCCCTTGAAATTAAAACGTTTAACGGGTGAGACTGCCGACTTTCAAAGGTTTGTTCGTTTGATTCAGCACGTAGACCATCCATCTGGAACCTGTCGGTGATCTCTTCATTCTTGGCTTTCTCGCCGCATTGCCTCGCTTCATTGCCCGGAGTGGCTGTCCGCTCCACATTTACTCGGACATCGGCAAAAACGTAGTCGTTGCGAACCGTATGCATAAAATCAGCTTCGTGAGGGTAGTCTCAGAAGTTAAGGATGACTTTTGTTCGGTACGGTTTTCAGAAGCTAGAGTGGCATTGCATCTAATTGCATTGCATTTAAGCCATAAAAAACTTCTCTAAAAAGTGATGTCGTAAGACAATCCGTTCGGACTCGGCAATAAAAAGTAGGCCCCATATAATTGAGGCAATATGAATCGGTGTGCACTCATTGATATGAGAGAAGTCTCCCTTGTCCCTTCGGGGATGTTGTGGGAACATATGTATGTATGTAGAGTGACATTGCATTCCTCCCTCGATCACCACATGGGTGGGCTGTGGGAGGCAGGGGTCAAAAGCTGCGCTTTTAAGAAAATGTCTGTCAGATCAGGCACACATTAGAGGAGATTTCGACGATTTTGGTAAACATCGAAGCATGTCTGAACTCTAGGCCTCTGGCTCCCTTGTCCGACAGAATTGGCCACTTCGGGGCCTTAACACCCGGCAACTTTCTCATTGGGGGGTCATTGCTGCCCGGAGCGGAGCGGTAGGAAGTTGAAAATAAAGCATTTTTGCTGAATCGGCGGCCACGATTGAAGTTGATTTGCCAGGAGTATTGTGGAAGTCTGAATACCTAAAAGAGCTTCGCAAGCGCCCTAAGTGAAAGATGTCCGAAGACGAATTGCTGGTAATCCACACTCTTACTCCGAAGGAATGGCGTAATAAAGCTGAACTACGACCAGGACAATCGGGACCGAGTCGTAGACTCGCCGAGAGTGAATCTTTGTTGCAGACTCGCCACTAATAAAAAACGTTCCTTGTTCCCTCTCTTCATTGCAGATGAACAATAATGATCACTGTAAGTGTCCACTCCAGATATGGATCCCGAAGCGAAAAGGGTATTTGTGCGTAGCTCAGGGTACTTTGTTAATTGCCTCGGTATGGGTCACATAATCTAAGCGGAAGATGGCTGCTGCATCCGCAAGTTAGCTCATCTCTCACATATCAACAATTCCTGAGTACATCAGCGGAAGACAAACGCATGCATATGGGAGAAGTTTTCGTAGCCAATGCAATCTTTGCATGTCGATACGTTAAACTACACTGATGTCGTTGTATAGCAGATATAGCTCGTGGGTCATACGACATCGATATTCGCCGTCAACGAAGAAATGCTTCAGAACCATATATTAGCGTGGGTAGCATCATTGTTTTGTAAAGTGTTACTTTTGTTTGACGAGATGTGGTTTTGTGTTTAAACTGCCTACTTAAGCCAAAATATTTATTATTTCAACAAGGCCATATCATGGAATAACTTAGAATGTAGGGGGCTGTCAAAGGCCACTTTATAATCGACAAAAACGTGGCAGTTGTCGATCTGCATCTCTTAGGTCTTCTTGTGGTGGACCTGCTAGGTCTAAAGCCGCATTGGTATGGTTCAATTATTTCATTTACCATAGGCTTTAGTCGTTCGCACAATATTCCTGACACTATCTTGTAGCCAATAGGGAGAAGGCTTACCCTGTATTTAAAGCATACAGTCTTATCTCCTTTCTTGTGGACGGAACACAGGATGCTCAGTTTCCAATCATCGGGTACGTTTTCTTCCTGACAGATGATTCTAACTAGCTGATACATATTCTTATCAGCGTGTCGCCTCCGAATTTGAACAGCTCTGATGGTGCCACCGGCTCATGCTGCCTTATTATTCTGCAGCTGGTTTATTGCTGTATTTACCTCATCTTGACTGGGTGGTATACAGTCAATACCAACTTCTGGGATTGGATCTGTGATATATTCGTCGTCTTCGCTAGTATTGCAAACCAACAGATTGCTCTTTCCATATTCCGAGGACGTTATCTGTATCAGTTAGGTAGAATTTTCGGACTTTATTCTGGTTCCTGTACATTTCGATTATGTCACACTCGCGCTTTTCCATTTCTCTCTTTTTCTGCGAAAATACATTTATCCTCTCTCCTTTTCTTACCATACCTCTCCCATGCGCGACGCGTTGCTACTGATTGTAAAGTAACCCTATATGCTGCATTTTTCTCTGCGGTAGCAACACGACACTCCTGGTCATACCATGGGTTCCCTGGTGGAGATGTCTGGTATCCAAGTATGGATTTTGCGGCTGTTTGCATGGAGTCAATATTTTGCCATTGTGCTGATATGTTATGAGGAGTACTTTGATTAAGCAATTGGGTCAGTTGAGTGGAATATGTTGTGGCTATCTGTTGTGATTGCAGCTTACCGATTTCAAACTTTCGTGTTGTATCTGCTCGTACTTTATTTGCTACGTTCCGAGTCTATGTTTGTTCCTCGGAACGATCGCACATCCAACACCCTCGATGCATGTCTTCCACCTATCACAACGTGATCAATTTGATTTCTTGTTCTTTGATCCGGAGACAGCCTGGTGCCCTTATGAATGTCGAGATGCTTAAATCTGGTACTGCCAACTATCATGTTTTTAGCTGCTGCGAAATCTATCAGCTTCATGCCATTATCAGATGTTTCTCTGTGGAGACTGATTCTCCCGAATGTTGGGTATTCTCCTTTCCAATTTTGGCACTAAAATGGTCTAGAATAATTTAAATGTCATGGGCAGGACAACGGTCATATGTTTCTTCTAAGCGCTCGTAGA
Organism: Musca autumnalis; assembly: GCF_047663935.1. Classification (NCBI taxonomy): domain Eukaryota; kingdom Metazoa; phylum Arthropoda; class Insecta; order Diptera; family Muscidae; genus Musca; species Musca autumnalis. Next base: position 196,718,801 of record NW_027411755.1, read on the forward strand.
ATATTTCTTTGATCTGTTACTCCTTGAGCGCAAAAAAGGTTAAGGTACTAAGCCATTATTTTAACAATGGCATGTCCTTGTTTTTGCTGGGCAGCTCCCCAGGTGACACCACAGGGAGATCAGTATCTACTTGAGATGAAAGGGGGGCCAAGATAACTCCTGGGCTTTGTCATGTTAAAGTCGGTTAAGACCATTGCCTGGTATCTTTCATCTCCTACGCCACCCACGAACTTGTTGCATCTTCCCAAAGGTTACTGAACTAACCACAAAAATCACATCCAATGTTTATTTGACAATTTGTTTGCAAAGTTTACATTTGGGGTTTTCGTAAGTACATCCCCGTTTCAGTTGACCATTACCAAATATTTGTTTAAAATCCGATTTAAGTAATTTACCATAACAGTCATTCCAAGAAAAAACATAACAAGTAAACATAAATAAAATCCCGTTTTAATAAAATCCCCTAATAATTTAGGAATCAGACGTGTGCAAAAGCATCCACTGGTGGTTGGTTGCATGTACGATACATACTCTTAATTTTATTAATTCAACAACATATGGTCGTTTATGTATTTTTTTTTTTTTTGCTTTTATTTGATAACTTGAACATCATTGCTTGAAATTTACAACAACTTCTCTTTAAGTGGATCATTCTCTTCTTATTGGGAAAAAATATGTGAGAAACATTTCTCACTTTCCTTTTTTGCTTCCACATGTTGCTGACATTTTGTGTCACTTTCAATAATGAAAACATAAACACTCAACTGTAGTATAAAGTGAATAACATGTTGAAAATCATATGGCAAATAATGACAGAGACACCTCCTCTCGTGAAGTTATATATATCGAACTATGTGAATATTTTACGAACTAGTATAAAGATAACAAGGTGACGTACACGCAGAGAAAAAAATATGATTGATCCAACAATATTCGAAGAGCAAAATATGTATTGTAAAGATATTGTTAAATTCCAAATGTAGTATTGTGATTCCAACAATTGGGTTTTGTTAAATCCAAAAATAGTTTTTGTCAACTGAACAATAGTTCTCTCTTTTCTTCGACAATTTTTTCTCTTCTCGCGGTATTCGATGCCGTGTTGATAAAAACAATTATGGTGAGTTTTGCTTGTATGACATGATGCCTTTTTCTTTGTTTTTGTGTGTATGTATACCAACAATGAGACTCTTGTTTTTATTTGTTTCTGTTTTGTTTCATTCTTCAATCTTCATTGTGGCGGTATACCGGAGTTTGTTATGGTGTTTAATTATTCCTTATGTTGTGGTGGGTGCTTGTGGCTTTTTGTTTGTCTTTGTTGTCAGTCAATGCAGCAAACCATGTATTGTGTTCATCAATGATTGCAATATTATACGCGACATTTATATCCAAGTTATGTGTAAAGTGTATATGAAAAGTATATACACTCAAATCAAAAATTTCTGGGCTGGTTTTCTGGGTTGACAATACTTTTTGTAAACAAAATTAGATTATGATAGTTCCTAGTAAGTTGGGTTACGGCGGCGTTTGATTTTTATACATAAAGATATAGCGTTTTTAATATTGCAAAGGGAAGTACCCCGCCCCTTCGAAATTCAAGAAAACTATGCATACTATTTTCACCGAGCGTCATCTCAGTACATTCCCTGAAAATTTCAGGAAAAGCGGTTCAGTAGTTTTTGTACATGTAACATATTTTAAAAAGGGGGCGTGGTCAAGTCTTTTGGTCCTAAAAAGTAGGAACCACAATTGCCTCTTGAATTAATTTCCAAACCGATACATTCGAAATTATTGTAAAAATAAAATTTTTAAGAGTTTTAAGAGGGGAAGTACCCCGCCCCCTACTAAAGTCAACAAAATTTGTAGTCTATTTTAACCGGGGACTATACCTGTACATTCCCTGTCAATTTCAGGAAAATCAGTTCAGTAGTTTTTGTAAAAAAGATAAAAATGAAAAAAGTGGGCGTGGTTAAACGAACGACATTTGATTTTTATTTATATAAATTTTTATATTTTGTATTAAATTTTGATATCCCATTAAAAATCAATTTTTGATTTTGTACACTCTTTGAAAATGATTGATCTGTACACTCCCATTCTCATGGTCCCTCACAGCAAAAATCGTGGATTTTTTAAATAATATTTTTCATGGACCTTCACAGCAATAAACGGGGATTTTTTAAATAATATTTTTCATGGATTTTTTAAATAATATTTTTCATGGACCCTCACACCAATAATCGTGGATTCTTTAAATAATATTTTTCATGGATTTTTTAAATAATATTTTTCATGGACCTTCACAACAATAATCGTGGATTTTTTATATAATATTTTTCATGGACCCTCACAGCAAAAATCGTGAATTTTTTAAATAATATGTTTCATGGACCTTCACAACAATAATCGTGGATTTTTTAAATAATATTTTTCATGGACATTCATAGCAATAATCATGGATTTTTAAATAATATTTTTCATGGACCCTCACAGCAAAAATCGTGAATTTTTTAAATAATATTTTTCATGGACCTTCACAACAATAATCGTGGATTTTTAAATAATATTTTTCATGGACATTCATAGCAATAATCATGGATTTTTAAATAATATTTTTCATGGACCCTCAAAGCAAAAATCGTGAATTTTTTAATTAATATTTTTCATGGACCCTCACAGCAAAAATCGTGAATTTTTTTAAATAATATTTTTCATGGACCTTCACAGCAATAATCGTGGATTTTTTAAATAATATTTTTCATAGAGCCTCACACCAATAATCCTGGATATTTTAAAAAATATTTTTCATGGGCCCTCAAAGCAATAATCGTGGAGTTTTTAAATAATTTTTTTCATGGACCTTAACACCAATACTCCTGGATATTTTAAACAATATTTTTCATGGACCCTCACTCCAATAATCGTGGATTTTTTATGGAGCAAACAAGTGGAAAAAGAGAACGAAAAAGCGGTATTTCAAAAAGCGAAGCAACAAACAGAGAGAAATTTAGACCTTTTCCTAGTTAGGCTTATGGAACAAATATCCTGTAATGGGCCAGCTAAGTAAGTATAAAGATAACATTTTCAAATTACAGCAAACATTTATTTCATATTAAGTTTTGATATCTCAAATAAAAAATCAATTTTTGATTTTGCACACTCTTTGAGTAAATTATTGATCTGTATGTACACTTCCCTTCTGCTCTCCCAATAACAACATCAAGTATTTTAAGTATCCCCATTATCTATATGGGTTAAGTTTATTAAACAACTATAAATTATTAGAATTTCAAAGTGGATATCTTATTGTAGTTTATTTCAAAAGGTGTAGCCTACCATAAGGTCGACTTCATTGACACTGTAAATTTTCTTCTTTTATTATTAACATTTTTATTTTATTCTTTAACAATGCACTTTGTAACTTGATTTCAATTCTATTTAGAATGGCCATTACACTGCATTGCAGGCGTTCTTCTTGTTGTTGTTGTTGCTGTTGTTCTTATGAACTATTTAACATTTAATCATGCAACAAATTTATTCAAGTGGAAAAATTAATTATAAGTCAGTGGCATAAATAAAACAAAAACAAAGCAATGCAAACAAAACCTACATCAACACTGCCACAACAACAAGATATATTGAATATATAATATAAACATACATACAATTTACTACTAATATGCATGTAAAAAATAAGGTTTATATGTAAGTGCTCCTTATAAATGTCTGTCACGACTGACTGATAATAAAATGTTATATATAATATCAGTGTTTTTTATGTTTTTTTTTGTATTGCAAGTGTCGGGTACTTTAGATACGTCACATATTCTATAACTGACATAAAAATGTATACCACAGACAAAAAAAAATCAATTAAATGAACGTAACAAAACTGCAATCAGTTCACTCACAGAAATTGCTTTATGCCAGATTAATATTCTGATCAGTAGTAGTGGGGGTAACTAAGAAGCTTCGCCATTCCAACGAGGCTAACAAATCATATATTGCAAATAGTTCATTAACCTGTCATCAGGGCGGGAAACACAATAGCGCATGAGATATTTCCGTAAACACAAAGTGAATGTTAAAAATAATGAAAACTATAACTTTTAGAACTTTGAGCGAAAGTTCAATTGTTTTCAAATCAAATATACCCAGTCAAATCAAATAATTATAGTGGTAAAAAATATTAGAATGATAATACGAAATAATAAAAATATTATTATTTTTTCGCAATTCTTCTGATCGAGACAAATAATTTGGAATCCCATGACAAAGAAGAATTTTTATTCATAGATTAATTTTATACAATAATAGCCCATTACGTATTACGTACATGTAATATCTAGAATTATTTTTAATCAATAAAAAAACAATATTAAAACGTAAACAAAACATAGGTTTGATAACGATTTTAGAATTATGCTACAAGAGATTAAGTGATTATGGACAATTCATGGCGCTCTTTAATATTTAATCTACTATCTGTTTTGGACATAAGATTAGTTATTACGTCAATTAATGTCTACGCCACAAAATTCAAATTTTGATTATGTGACTCATTGAAACGTTTGTAGTACTAATAAATATTTTAATTCTCAATTAAAAAATAATAATATTTTTAAGTTTTGCCTTTTTAGGGCGAAGATTTTTTAATTATCTAATTAATCGAGCTATATGACCTAAGGAGATTACATTTAATTGATATCAGGCTAAGTCCTACATAAATTAATAGTTTAGTTTACATTGTTTCATATTTTATATTTTACATTTTGTATTTTATATTTTTATCTTAAATTTTGTATTTTATATTTTACAATATTTTATATTTTATATTTTATATTTTATATTTTATATTTTATATTTTATATTTTATATTTTATATTTTATATTTTATATTTTATATTTTATATTTTATATTTTATATTTTATATTTTATATTTTATATTTTATATTTTATATTTTATATTTTATATTTTATATTTTATATTTTATATTTTATATTTTATATTTTATATTTTATATTTTATATTTTATATTTTATATTTTATATTTTATATTTTATATTTTATATTTTATATTTTATATTTTATATTTTATATTTTATATTTTATATTTTATATTTTATATTTTATATTTTATATTTTATATTTTATATTTTATATTTTATATTTTATATTTTATATTTTATATTTTATATTTTATATTTTATATTTTATATTTTATATTTTATATTTTATATTTTATATTTTATATTTTATATTTTATATTTTATATTTTATATTTTATATTTTATATTTTATATTTTATATTTTATATTTTATATTTTATATTTTATATTTTATATTTTATATTTTATATTTTATATTTTATATTTTATATTTTATATTTTATATTTTATATTTTATATTTTATATTTTATATTTTATATTTTATATTTTATATTTTATATTTTATATTTTATATTTTATATTTTATATTTTATATTTTATATTTTATATTTTATATTTTATATTTTATATTTTATATTTTATATTTTATATTTTATATTTTATATTTTATATTTTATATTTTATATTTTATATTTTATATTTTATATTTTATATTTTATATTTTATATTTTATATTTTATATTTTATATTTTATATTTTATATTTTATATTTTATATTTTATATTTTATATTTTATATTTTATATTTTATATTTTATATTTTATATTTTATATTTTATATTTTATATTTTATATTTTATATTTTATATTTTATATTTTATATTTTATATTTTATATTTTATATTTTATATTTTATATTTTATATTTTATATTTTATATTTTATATTTTATATTTTATATTTTATATTTTATATTTTATATTTTATATTTTATATTTTATATTTTATATTTTATATTTTATATTTTATATTTTATATTTTATATTTTATATTTTATATTTTATATTTTATATTTTATATTTTATATTTTATATTTTATATTTTATATTTTATATTTTATATTTTATATTTTATATTTTATATTTTATATTTTATATTTTATATTTTATATTTTATATTTTATATTTTATATTTTATATTTTATATTTTATATTTTATATTTTATATTTTATATTTTATATTTTATATTTTATATTTTATATTTTATATTTTATATTTTATATTTTATATTTTATATTTTATATTTTATATTTTATATTTTATATTTTATATTTTATATTTTATATTTTATATTTTATATTTTATATTTTATATTTTATATTTTATATTTTATATTTTATATTTTATATTTTATATTTTATATTTTATATTTTATATTTTATATTTTATATTTTATATTTTATATTTTATATTTTATATTTTATATTTTATATTTTATATTTTATATTTTATATTTTATATTTTATATTTTATATTTTATATTTTATATTTTATATTTTATATTTTATATTTTATATTTTATATTTTATATTTTATATTTTATATTTTATATTTTATATTTTATATTTTATATTTTATATTTTATATTTTATATTTTATATTTTATATTTTATATTTTATATTTTATATTTTATATTTTATATTTTATATTTTATATTTTATATTTTATATTTTATATTTTATATTTTATATTTTATATTTTATATTTTATATTTTATATTTTATATTTTATATTTTATATTTTATATTTTATATTTTATATTTTATATTTTATATTTTATATTTTATATTTTATATTTTATATTTTATATTTTATATTTTATATTTTATATTTTATATTTTATATTTTATATTTTATATTTTATATTTTATATTTTATATTTTATATTTTATATTTTATATTTTATATTTTATATTTTATATTTTATATTTTATATTTTATATTTTATATTTTATATTTTATATTTTATATTTTATATTTTATATTTTATATTTTATATTTTATATTTTATATTTTATATTTTATATTTTATATTTTATATTTTATATTTTATATTTTATATTTTATATTTTATATTTTATATTTTATATTTTATATTTTATATTTTATATTTTATATTTTATATTTTATATTTTATATTTTATATTTTATATTTTATATTTTATATTTTATATTTTATATTTTATATTTTATATTTTATATTTTATATTTTATATTTTATATTTTATATTTTATATTTTATATTTTATATTTTATATTTTATATTTTATATTTTATATTTTATATTTTATATTTTATATTTTATATTTTATATTTTATATTTTATATTTTATATTTTATATTTTATATTTTATATTTTATATTTTATATTTTATATTTTATATTTTATATTTTATATTTTATATTTTATATTTTATATTTTATATTTTATATTTTATATTTTATATTTTATATTTTATATTTTATATTTTATATTTTATATTTTATATTTTATATTTTATATTTTATATTTTATATTTTATATTTTATATTTTATATTTTATATTTTATATTTTATATTTTATATTTTATATTTTATATTTTATATTTTATATTTTATATTTTATATTTTATATTTTATATTTTATATTTTATATTTTATATTTTATATTTTATATTTTATATTTTATATTTTATATTTTATATTTTATATTTTATATTTTATATTTTATATTTTATATTTTATATTTTATATTTTATATTTTATATTTTATATTTTATATTTTATATTTTATATTTTATATTTTATATTTTATATTTTATATTTTATATTTTATATTTTATATTTTATATTTTATATTTTATATTTTATATTTTATATTTTATATTTTATATTTTATATTTTATATTTTATATTTTATATTTTATATTTTATATTTTATATTTTATATTTTATATTTTATATTTTATATTTTATATTTTATATTTTATATTTTATATTTTATATTTTATATTTTATATTTTATATTTTATATTTTATATTTTATATTTTATATTTTATATTTTATATTTTATATTTTATATTTTATATTTTATATTTTATATTTTATATTTTATATTTTATATTTTATATTTTATATTTTATATTTTATATTTTATATTTTATATTTTATATTTTATATTTTATATTTTATATTTTATATTTTATATTTTATATTTTATATTTTATATTTTATATTTTATATTTTATATTTTATATTTTATATTTTATATTTTATATTTTATATTTTATATTTTATATTTTATATTTTATATTTTATATTTTATATTTTATATTTTATATTTTATATTTTATATTTTATATTTTATATTTTATATTTTATATTTTATATTTTATATTTTATATTTTATATTTTATATTTTATATTTTATATTTTATATTTTATATTTTATATTTTATATTTTATATTTTATATTTTATATTTTATATTTTATATTTTATATTTTATATTTTATATTTTATATTTTATATTTTATATTTTATATTTTATATTTTATATTTTATATTTTATATTTTATATTTTATATTTTATATTTTATATTTTATATTTTATATTTTATATTTTATATTTTATATTTTATATTTTATATTTTATATTTTATATTTTATATTTTATATTTTATATTTTATATTTTATATTTTATATTTTATATTTTATATTTTATATTTTATATTTTATATTTTATATTTTATATTTTATATTTTATATTTTATATTTTATATTTTATATTTTATATTTTATATTTTATATTTTATATTTTATATTTTATATTTTATATTTTATATTTTATATTTTATATTTTATATTTTATATTTTATATTTTATATTTTATATTTTATATTTTATATTTTATATTTTATATTTTATATTTTATATTTTATATTTTATATTTTATATTTTATATTTTATATTTTATATTTTATATTTTATATTTTATATTTTATATTTTATATTTTATATTTTATATTTTATATTTTATATTTTATATTTTATATTTTATATTTTATATTTTATATTTTATATTTTATATTTTATATTTTATATTTTATATTTTATATTTTATATTTTATATTTTATATTTTATATTTTATATTTTATATTTTATATTTTATATTTTATATTTTATATTTTATATTTTATATTTTATATTTTATATTTTATATTTTATATTTTATATTTTATATTTTATATTTTATATTTTATATTTTATATTTTATATTTTATATTTTATATTTTATATTTTATATTTTATATTTTATATTTTATATTTTATATTTTATATTTTATATTTTATATTTTATATTTTATATTTTATATTTTATATTTTATATTTTATATTTTATATTTTATATTTTATATTTTATATTTTATATTTTATATTTTATATTTTATATTTTATATTTTATATTTTATATTTTATATTTTATATTTTATATTTTATATTTTATATTTTATATTTTATATTTTATATTTTATATTTTATATTTTATATTTTATATTTTATATTTTATATTTTATATTTTATATTTTATATTTTATATTTTATATTTTATATTTTATATTTTATATTTTATATTTTATATTTTATATTTTATATTTTATATTTTATATTTTATATTTTATATTTTATATTTTATATTTTATATTTTATATTTTATATTTTATATTTTATATTTTATATTTTATATTTTATATTTTATATTTTATATTTTATATTTTATATTTTATATTTTATATTTTATATTTTATATTTTATATTTTATATTTTATATTTTATATTTTATATTTTATATTTTATATTTTATATTTTATATTTTATATTTTATATTTTATATTTTATATTTTATATTTTATATTTTATATTTTATATTTTATATTTTATATTTTATAGCTGAACCCGGTGCGCTTCGCTACCCCTTTAGATTGAAATGCATTTGAAATTTTACGGATTTTTATACCCTATACCACAATGTGGAAAAGGGTATAATAAGTTTGTTTTCCCAAAAATTCATGTAACGCCGCGAAATATTCGTCGTAGACCCCTCATGTGGTATACCAAACTTCATATCTCGACGAGATAAAGCGATTTAGCGATGTGTGTCCGTCCGTCCGTCCGTCCGTCTGTCCGTCCATTAAAAATTGTAATCAAGCTAGAGGCCGCAATTATGGACCGATTGTCACGAAATTTAGTATGGAGGTCGGGTTTGGACCAGAATAGAACTGATTAGTTTTTGGCGATGATCGTGAAATGTTAAAGGGATGAAATGGACCAAAAACAAAATTTTTGCTCGATTTTGTAGCCGCTCTGTAGGTCGCAATAATAGTCCGATCGGCGCGAAATTTTAAACGTAGTTTTGGTTTGAGATGAAGAAGTAGCGTGCAAGTCAACGGTATGATCGGATAATATTTAGCGGGTTAAATTGATCAAAACTTTTGTGTATACATTTAAATAAAAGTTATCATTTATCAAAAGCTAGCCCGGAAAGCTAGTGCACAGGGATAGTGGTATAGGGTATCACATGGTCGGCCCCGTCCGACTATAGTCTGTTCTTACTTGTTTTAAAATCAGAAAGAAATCAAATTCAAAAATTTAAAGTAAAGTATTTTTTGTAATGCTTTAGGATATACCATGCTTTTTGTTTTTTTTCTTTCTTTCTACCAACACGTGAACATGCAACGTAGAGCTGACCATGAGAAAAGCAAGAACATGCTAAATTTAGGCCGCATACACGAAGAGTCTGTCCTTGGGATTTATTTATAGTCATTGCAAAGGAAACTGCAATCTTTTAAAATTGAAGGGCTATTAGAGGGATTCGAGGTAGAAGTACATCTGAACCTATATACTTCCCAGTAATAATCGTTGCCTCAATTAAATAGTTATGTAGTTTTTTTACTGTTAACCTTGTACCATTGCAAAGGCGAGGTGGGTCTATGTTTCTTAATAAAATAATAGGAACACCAACTTTTAGCACTAAATTATGTGGTGGAAAGCCTGGAAGATTCAACGAATTTAGGAATTCAGCTGGATAGGTAACCGCGCGGTCTTCAGTTGCCACAGTATCAATGGATTTGTACGTTCGTGCATTTCCTGAAATTCTATTGACTGAAATTCTTTCAATATAATTTACCAATTTGTTTTGTAGACCAATTTCCGCCACATATTCCAAATTTCATTGAAAGTGGGCTTACAAAGCGTGTTTGGTGCATCAAATACATGAAATCGACCGAAAATATATATGGGAGCTATATGTAAATCTGAACCGATTACAATATAATTTGACAATTTTTTTTGTAGATCAATTTCCGCCACATATTTAAAATTTCATTGAAATTGGACATACATAAGTTGTTTATTGCATAAAATACATGAAATCGGCCAAAATATATATTGAGGTACATATATCCAAATCTGATCCGATTTCATTATAATTTGGCAAACTAATTTCTAGGATCAATTCGTCAAAGATTCCAAATTTCGTCAAAATTGAACATACATGGCGTGTTCGGTGTAGAAAATACATGAAATCGGCCGAAAATATATGTATATGGGAGCTATATCCAAATCTGAACCGATTTCAAAATAGTTTGGAACATTTATTTCTGCAATAAATTCTGTCACACATTCCAAATTTCATTGGAATTCGGCATACAAAACGTGTTTTATGCATCAAATGCATTAAATCGACCGAAAATATATATCTAAATCTGAGCCGATTTCAAATTACTTTGGCAAATTTATTTTTAGACACACATCGCATTCCAAATTTGAAGACTGTATCGATAATCGTTCGTTAGATATCAGCATACAAAGTCTACATTTTTTGGAGGTACCTTTCGATCCTGAGACTATATCTCCAGATCGGGGCGGAATTTTTAAGAATTATATAGCATGTGACACTTTCAGGCCATGTGGTAATATACTCTGAAAGTTTCAGGAAGATCGGTTCAGCGGTTTTTGAGTACATAAACTTCAAACAAACAAACGTACAAACATTTTCCTCTTTTATAGATATAAATACATACATAGTGGGTTGGGTGCATCAAATACATGAAATCGGAAGAAAATATATATAGGAGCTATATCTAAATCTGAACCGATTTCAATAAATTTTGGCATACTCATTTCTACAACAAATTTAGTCACACATTCCAAATTTCATTGAAATTGGACATACATAGTGCGTTGGGTGCATCAAATACATGAAATCGGCCGAAAATATATATAGGAGCTATATCCAAATCTGAACCCATTTCAACATAATTTGGCATACTCATTTCTACAACAAATTTAGTCACACATTCCAAATTTCATTGAAATTGGACATACATAGTGGGTTGGGTGCATTAAATACATGAAATCGGCCGAAAATATATATAGGAGCTATATCCAAATCTGAACCGATTTCAATATAATTTTGCATACTCATTTCTATAACAAATTTAGTCACACATTCCAAATTTCATTGAAATTGGACATACATAGTGGATTGGGTGCATCAAATACATGAAATTGGCCGAAAATATATATAGGAGCTATATCCAAATCTGAACCCATTTCAACATAATTTGGCATACTCAATTCTGCAACAAATTTAGTCACACATTCCAAATTTCATTGAAATTGGACATACATAGTGGGTTGGGTGCATCAAATACATGAAATCGGCCGAAAATATATATAGGAGCTATATCCAAATCTGAACCGATTTTAATATAATATGGCATACTCATTTCTACAACAAATTTAGTCACACATTCCAAATTTCATGGAAATCGGACATATATAGCGTGTTTGGTACATCAAATACTTGAAATCGGACGAAAATATATATGAGAGCTATATCCAAATCTGGACCGCTTTCGATATATTTTGGCACATTTATTTTTAGGCTAAAATCCATCACACATTTCAAATTTGGAGTCTGTATCTGTAACCGTTCTATAGATATTTGCATACAAAGTTTAAATTTTTTGGAGGTACCTCCGATTCTGATGCTATATCTCCGGATCAGAGCGGAATTTCGAAAATTTTTATAGCCTATGTTACTTTCAGGCGATGTAGTAATATACCCTGAAAATTTCAGCAAGATCGGTTCAGCGGTTGTTGAGTCTATAAATTTCAAACAAACAAACAAACAAACAAACAAACATACAAACATTTTTCTATTTTATATATATAGATATTTTATATTTTATATTTTATACTAGCTGACCCGGTTCCGCGTTGCTGGCCCGTCGTTTTGGATTTCCATGTAAGCCTTAGTAATCTATCAACAATTTATCTATCTAATATTGATACCTCTAGATTTTCGAGCCGAATTAACGATATGTCGATGTTTTGGTATAACCCTCATACAATGATATCTCCACATGTATAATAGAAAGTAAGGGTATAATTAACTTTGTGATTCTGTTTGCAACACATCGGAGTATTCGTCGGAGAACCTATAAAGTATGTATAAATTTGTAATCAACATAAAAAATAAGTCGATATAACGATATCCGTCTATCTGTTGAAATCAAGATACAGCTCGCTAAATTTAACATAGAACTCTTCAATTTGGTACCGAAGTTTCTATTTATTACTCGTAGCATGTTTGGTATTGAAAAGTTATTATATCAGTCCACATTTTGATATAGCCGTAATACCACTAACCGCCCGATTTGCAGTATTTTCAAGGTTTTAACAGCATTATCTTACCAAAATGACAATAATTTGGTATTTACCCCCTGTTTTTGTAACTATTTTTTGTTCGTTCGCCTATATTCGTAATAATTTGGGCTTCCGTAGCTCAGCCCATAGATGACATACAGACCTAATTCTTCGTAGACACGTTCTATATATAGTTGAGAATTCCACATTCAAAAATCAGCGTTCCACATTTGCGCTAAGGCGAGTAAATCGATTTACAAAATTTGACAATTCGTGTGAGAACAATAATTTTTTTACAAAAACAGGTGCTAAGTCTCCCTTGGATGCATAAAGTATTTCTGTAATAAATTATTGACATAGGACCACGTTTTGATAGAGCTACTCTAAAACGGTACCTCCCGAGTCTCGATATTTTGAAGGTTTTAGTCTCATTATCCCACAGAAATGGCTTCAATTTGGTTTTAAGTGTTCAGAGTGGGTATAAAATATAGAATATTCGGTACAGGTCCAGGTTTTGTAAATAGTCGTCGCTAGATTTCTAACTTCGGTATTTGTATGTGTATAGCCACATTATTCATATGAAATGGCTATAATTGGGTATAAAACCCTTGGGGGTATAAAACATTTCTGCAGAGAATTATTGGCATAGGTCCACGTTCTAATACACCGACCATAGGACTGTACCTCCCGAGTTTCAATATTTTGGAGTTTTTAGAGTCATTATTCCACCGAAAAGGCTACAATTTGGTGTTTAGCCTCCATTATAGGTATAAAACATTACCGGTAGAAGTTGTTATGTAGCCTCCATTGAACGGTACCTTCCGGTTCTCGGTATTTTCAAGGTTTTAGTGGCATTATTCAACATTATTTGGTATGTAGTTTCCTTCGGAGGTATCAAATATTTTAGCAGAGAATTGTCGGTAAAATCCACGTTTCCATATAGCCCCCATAAAACGATACCTACCGATTTTTGGGGATTTTTTTTCAACCGAAATGTCTGAAACCTGATTTCAATATAATTTATGCTGGTGGGTAACGTCTTTTATACTTGTTGTTAACAAAGTGCTGTTTCATTGAGCACGTTATTATTTTACACTTTTAAACATGAAACATCGGTGATTCATAAAAAATGACTTCAAAATGCTAGTTGAATTTATCTAGACTTTGCTGTATTTCAAGCCCTAAAGTTAATGTTCACGGCGTGTTTGCTGCCCCTTATTAAATTAGTAAATCTAATCAGAAAGAATAATGTTTTAAAAATTGGACGCAATCGCGATATTCTGATTCAAAAACCCCATTATTGACAGATACCACAATTACTATTGTTTTTACTAATACGTCTAATAATCTCTGAGTTTCGCGATTTGTTAAAACCTGTTATGAGAGAGGTCCCCCATCCCCTCCATTTTCTGTATTCTACCACCTTGTGAACCTGCACACACGGAAGTCCAATTTAGAACATCATGTCAGTCTTAAAGAATTTGTATACATTTAGATAGATCATAGCATATTCCCGTCGTTTTAGTGACCATTTCACATTTTTAGACGTTCCAGTTATTTAACAATCTTTGAAATTACGTTTTGTCTGATTTCTCAATCAATTTTTTGGAATTTCGATCACGCAGCATTTTACATTATCGAGGTTGTACTGTTTTCCGAAATGTGGGTTTGATCGCGCTTTCCCACTTATTGAAGCTAGTATTTATAGCGTTTTTGTAGTCACGCTTACTAAAATTAAGGATATTATCTATAGTAATACATTTTTTAAAAATTGGGCTGACCGCGATATTCCACTTCCAAAATGACCATTCAGTATTTACCATAGTATCGCAAGCAATTTTTAAACAATACGTTCAAAAATATCCTTAATTTCACGTTTTCTTAAAAAAAATTGTGGGGGAGGTACCCTGGTCACTCCAATGACCAGTATGAAAAATAGCTAAAAACCTATTCTCAGACCTAAAAACTCCACATACAAAATTTCATCGAATTCGGTCCAGCCGTTTCGGAGGAGTTTCATTTCGAACATCATGGCAGACTCGAAGAATTTTATATATATATAGATTTTATATTTTATATTTTATATTTTATATTTTATATTTTATATTTTATATTTTATATTTTATATTTTATATTTTATATTTTATATTTTATATTTTACTAGCTGAACCCGGGGCGTTTCGCTACCCCTTTATTGATATGCATTTTAAATTTTACGGATTTTTTAAAATCAGATAGAAATAAATTCAAAAATTTAAAGTAAAGTATTTATTGTAATGCTTTAGGATATACAATGTTTTTTGTTTTTCCTTCAGGAGCGTAAACAAACAAATCGGCCGGTCTACCAACACGTGAACATGCAACGTAGAGCTGACCATGAGAAAAGCAAGAACATGCTAAATTTAGGCCGCATACACGAAGAGTCTGCCCTTGGGATTTATTTATAGTCAATGCAAATGTCAAACGTACAGGAAACTGCAATCTTTTAAAATTGAAGGGCGTTTCTGTTGCTATTAGAGGGATTCGAGGTAGAATTACATCTGAGTTATGTAGTTATACCTTTGTACCATTGCAAAGGCGAGGTGGGTCTATGTTTCTTAATAAAATAATAGGAACACCAACTTTTAGCACTAAATTATGTGGTGGAAAGCCTGAAGATCCAACGAACTTAGGAATTCAACTGGATAGTTAACCGCGTCGTCTTCAGTTGCCACAGTATCAATGGATTTGTACGTTCGTGCATTTCCTGAAATTCTATTGACTGAAATTCTTTCAATATAATTTACCAATTTGTTTTGTAGACCAATTCCCGCCACATATTCCAAATTTCATTGAAATGGGCTTACATAGCGTGTTTGGTGCATCAAATACATGAAATCGGCCGAAAATATATATGGGAGCTATATGTAAATCTGAACCGATTTCAATTTTGTAGATAAATTTCCGCCACATATTTCAAATTTCATTAAAATTGGACAAACAAAAGGTGTTTATTGCATAAAATACATGAAATTGGCCAAAAATATATATTGGAGGTATATCCAAATCTGATCCGATTTCAATATAATTTGGTAAACTAATTTCTAGGATCAATTCCGTCAAAGATTCCAAATTTCGTCAAAATTTAACATACATGGCGTGTTTGGTGTAGAAAATACATGAAATCGGCCGAAAATATATATGGGAGCTATATCCCAATCTGAACCGATTTCAAAATAGTTTGGAACATTTATTTCTGCAATAAATTCCGTCACACATTCCAAATTTCATTGGAATTGGGCATATAAAACGTGTTTTATGCATCAAATGCATTAAATCGGCCGACAATATATATCCAAATCTGAGCCGATTTCAAATTACTTTGGCAAATTTATTTTTAGACCAAATTCCGTCACACATACCAAATTTGAAGACTGTATCGATAATCGTTCGTTAGATATCAGCATACAAAGTCTACAGTTTTTGGAGGTACTTCCGATCCTGAGGCTATATCTCCAGATCGGGGCGGAATTTTTAAGATTTATATAGCCTGTGACACTTTCAGGCCGTGTGGTAATATACTCTGAAAGTTTCAGGAAGATCGATTCAGCGGTTTTTGAGTCCATAAACTTCAAACAAACAAACGTACAAACATTTTCCTCCGTTATAGATATACTCGTAGTTACCGCACAAATTTCATTGAAATAAACATGGTAGCTATAGCCAAATCAACACCGATTTCAATACTTATTTCTACATCAAATTTAGTTACACATTGGACATACATAGCGTGTTTGGGGCATCAAATATATGAAATCGGCCGAAAATATATATAGGAGCTATATCCAAATCTGAACCGATTTCAATATAATTCGGCATACTCATTTCTAAAACAAATTTAGTTACACATTTCAAATTTCATTGAAGTTGGACATACATAGTGGGTTGGGTGCATCAAATACATGAAATCGGCCGAAAAAATATATAGGAGCTATATCTAAATCTGAACCGATTTCAATATAATTCGGCATACTCATTTCTACAACAAATTTAGTCACACATTCCAAATTTCATTGAAATTGGACATACATAGTGAGTTGGGTGCATCAAATACATGAAATCGGCCGAAAATATATATAGGAGCTATATCCAAATCTGAACCGATTTCAACATAATTCGCCATACTCATTTCTACCACAAATTTAGTCACACATTCCTAATTTCATTGAAATTGGACATACATAGTGGGTTGGGTGCATCAAATACATGAAATCGGCCGAAAATATATATAGGAGCCATATCCAAATCTGAACTGATTTCAATATAATTCGACATACTCATTTCTACAACAAATTTAGTCACACATTCCAAATTTCATTGAAATTGGACATACATAGTGGGTTGGGTGCATCAAATACATGAAATCGGCCGAAAATATATATAGGAGCTATATCCAAATCTGAACCGATTTCAATATAATTCGGCATACTCATTTCTACAACAAATTTAGTCACACATTCCAAATTTCATTGAAATTGGACATACATAGTGGGTTGGGTGCATCAAATACATGAAATCGGTCGAAAATATATATAGGATCATTATCCAAATCTGAACCGATTTCAACATAATTTGTCATGCTCATTTCTGCAAAAAATTTAGTCACACATTCCAAATTTCATTGAAATTGGACATACATAGTGGGTTGGGTGCATCAAATACATGAAATCGGCCGAAAATATATATAGGAGCTATATCCAAATCTGAACCGATTTCAATATAATTCGCCATACTCATTTCTACAACATATTTAGTCACACATTCCAAATTTCATTGAAATTGGACATACATAGTGGGTTGGGTGCATCAAATACATGAAATCGGCCGAAAATATATATAGGAGCTATATCCAAATCTGAACCGATTTCAATATAATTCGGCATACTCATTTCTACAACATATTTAGTCACACATACCAAATTTCATTGAAATCGGACATATGTAGCGTGTTTGGTATATCAAATACTTTAAATCGGACGAAAATATATATGGGATCTATATCCAAATCTGAACCGATTTCGATATAGTTTGGCACATTTTGTTATAAGCCACGTTCCGTCACGCATTCCAAATTTCATGGAAATCGGACATATATAGCGTGTTTGGTACATCAAATACTTGAAATCGGACGAAAATATATATGGGAGCTATATCCAAATCTGGACCGATTTCGCTATATTTTGGCCCATTTATTTTTAGGCTAAAATCCATTACACATTTCAAATTTGGAGTCTGTATCTGTAACCGTTCTAAAGATATTTGCATACAAAGTTTAAATTTTTTGGAGGTACCTCCGATTCTGATGCTATATCTCCGGATCGGAGCGGAATTTCGAAACTTTTTATAGCCTATGTTACTTTCAGGCGATGTAGTAATATACCCTGAAAATTTCGGCAAGATCGGTTCAGCGGTTTTTGAGTCTATAAATTTCAAACAAACAAACAAACAAACAAACATACAAACATTTTTCTATTTTATATATATAGATATTTTATATTTTATATTTTATATTTTATATTTTATATTTTATATTTTATATTTTATATTTTATATTTTATATTTTATATTTTATATTTTATATTTTATATTTTATATTTTATATTTTATATTTTATATTTTATATTTTATATTTTATATTTTATATTTTATATTTTATATTTTATATTTTATATTTTATATTTTATATTTTATATTTTATATTTTATATTTTATATTTTATATTTTATATTTTATATTTTATATTTTATATTTTATATTTTATATTTTATATTTTATATTTTATATTTTATATTTTATATTTTATATTTTATATTTTATATTTTATATTTTATATTTTATATTTTATATTTTATATTTTATATTTTATATTTTATATTTTATATTTTATATTTTATATTTTATATTTTATATTTTATGTTTTATATTTTATATTTTATATTTTATATTTTACATTTTATATTTTAAATGTAACAATTCAATAAATAACAATTTATAACAATTTCAATAAATCTAAATGTACATTAACGTAAGTTCTTAAGTAAATATTTTGCAAACAAATAACTAATTTGAAATAAAATGTCAATATCTGGCAAAGAAGCGACAACTTCATACATGTCAATCAACCAGGGGCTGATAGAAGTCTCATAATGGTAAACACATAAAACTCAACATGTGTCTAATTTAGAGCAATTGACTCTCCCCTCCCATATTACGATTAATGATGGCGACAAAGTTGTAAATTTTTTAAATACATATTTGTTCAATTTATTATGCTTGAGGTAATAACTGAAATCCAGATATAAATGTAGCAGAGTCGCAAATACAGTTGTTTTCATTTTACTTTGTCGCAGTTATGATTCCGCATTTTCCGATTAGCGGCACATGTGGTGTATGGATGGCGTTTATAAAGACATTTTTACCTGGTGAAATAAGATTTATAATGGTAAATAAACCGTATAGAGGGTGGAGATTTTTTTGTTATTATCCACCATTAAATATTTACTTTTATTTTTAGAATATACCACCATTGTCATAAATGTCATGTGAATGTATGTTATGTTAGATATAACATTTTCGTTTTGATAAACAATTTTCCAAATTTTATTATTTAATATTCATTAGATAAATATGTTTAGATATAAGGTTAATAAGACTGACTATATAAAATGTTATTTGAATATGCATAGTATGTTTGAAAATAACTTTATAGGGTTATATAGAGATAATGGATGTATGCATGTGGCAGAGATATTTATTAGAAGTTTGTTTATGGTCGAAAACAAACAATATATTTATAATTGGTAGCCGCGTCGATCAAGCTTAATGTGAAAATTTTAAATTTCAAAATAACAAATAGGTTTGGAAGTCATTTTTATTTCTTTTAATTCCCTCACACAGCACAATAATTTCTGATAAGTAATCTTATTTATTTGAAGTCCATGTTGGTCAAAGTAATCATCGCCCTTTCTAAACGGCACGCATTAGCAAATGTTTTCTCCATTTAATGATAACAAAATGATCCTACCATTTGTTCATCGTCCTTTGGACACCATCATTTAAAGGATAACAAAAACAATTGCCGTTTCTCTAACATTGTCATTTTTCTCCATAAATTTAACTCACTTTTTCTTTTTCGGATGTTCTAGAACATTGGAGAATTACCAAAACATTTATCTGACTCATTCATATTTTTAACTAGCATAAAATCTCTCTCCTTGACTTTCCCACGCTATTAGCTAGTTTTATTGTTGTTGTAACTAAGAATTTTCCAACCTGTCTTTAGAAAAAAAAAAACAATAAAAGAAACAACAACAGGTAAAATGTAAATTAATGGAAAGTCAAAAAGGTACAACAAGATTTTTTGACTCAAATAAAAACGAAATTGATTGGTTCGTTCTCATCAGAATACTCATACAGGTACATAAAGTGCAACACAAGTGTAAAAAGACACACACACAACAAATCTCTTTCTAATTTTATTGTAGCGACATAAACCAGAATCTAAAACAATAGGACGGACGGCATCTTTTATGGATGGACCACTTTCGAAAGAAAGCGAAAGACATATTAATTTCCACGGTTAATCTATTCTATTTTTATTGTTGTCGTTAATATTGGTGAGAGGAGTAAGAAAATTCTGGAATAATTGCATCAATTTAGAAAAAATATAGCATGCGATAATTTTTATGGTAACATAACAACGCAGAGCATACAGGGCTACTCTGCAATCAGTTGCAATGCATAGCGTACAAGAGAGGAGAAGCACCTTTCCTCAGGAAAAAATAGTAATAGTAAATTTTATACCACCAACGAAGACTAAATACCAAATTTCAGCCATTTCGGGATGTACTGTTCTAAGGGGGCTATATGAAGGCGTGGACCTATACCGATAAATTTAGAGGGGAAAGTTGAATACCTCTAACGCAGACCTAAAAAATACCGAAAATCGGGAGGTACCGTTCTATGGGGGCTATATTAAAGCGTGGACCTGTACCGACACATTTCTGGGGGAAAGTTTTATACCACCAAGGAATACCAAATTTCAGCCATTTCGAAGGAATATTGAGGCAACTACCTCCTAAATACCGAAAATCGGAAGTTACCGTTCTATGGAGGCTATATGAAGGCGTGGATCTATACCGACAAATTTAATATTGAAAGTTTTATACCCCAAACGAAGACTAAATACCAAAAATAAACTATATACTGGAGTTTTTATACCCTCAGCATTTATGCTAACGAGGGTATATACACTTTCATACGGGCAAAATGTGCCTCATCGAAATAACGGTTTAAGACCCCAAGTATGTTTGGACGAAATCCGTTTCAAACAATTTGGAGTGGATTTAGCAATGTCCGTCCGTCTGTCTGGCGGGTCAATTCGAAAATGATAACTTTTGAAGGGAGTAACCGATTTAGTCCACACTTTGCACATCGTGAAATTTCTACTAGACTTAGATGAAGTTCCAATATGGACTCAATCGGTCCAGTCCTTCAGGTACCTCCCACACAAAAATTGGGAAATGTTCAGTTTAGGACCAGCTAACGAATCGCTTTGATTTTTCTTGTAACAACTTTTTTGTCCAAACTTAGTTTAATTTCGAAGATAAGCCATATCGGTCTTCTCCTTCAGGTACTGTTGAAGGGAGTGACCGATTTAGTCCATACGTTACAAATCCTAATATATCTACCAGGTATAGATCAGGTTCGAATATGGACTATATTTGTCCACTACTTCGGGTACCTCCCACATAAAATTTCAGATAAGTTCACTTTAAGAGCTGCTCTCGAATCACTTTGATTTTTATTGACGCAACTTGCATTCGCTGACCCATTTTAGGATGGTACAAGTTTTTTCAGGGGCAAGTAATACTTCCTGAGAAAATAGCCCGAAAGTTGTAAAACTCTCTATGACGCAATGTGTAATGGCTGTAGCGCACTATAACACTCGAACTGGTCAACCGATTTGGTCCTAAAATTGACCTTCGTTATATTTTGTCCAAACTTAGTTTCAGTTCGAAGATGGGCAATAGCGGTCCACAACTTCCACTACTTCCCCCAACATTTAAAAAATGACACTCACATGGTATGCACGATACACTTTCTTGAACAGGGTAACCAATTTGGTCCAAACTTTGAATCTTCTAATATTTTTTCCAAATTTAGTTTAACATCTAAAACGGACCATATTGGTCCTCTCCTTAAGGTGCCTACCTCACCCTGCAAAATTTCAACATTTTTGTTTAAGTGCAGTTTAGGGTCTCTTCCAAAAAAAATCACTTTCATAATGGACTATGTCGGTCCATTCCTCCAAATACATCTTCCGCAACACTTTTGAACTTTAATCCTAATCCACATTTTTGTCGACAAGTTCAAATATCCAAAATTCTGAAAAAACCCTAAATACCTTCGATCTGTCCGTAGGTGAAAGTTTCAATTCACATAGGCTGAGGGTATTTCTCTGTCGGCAAAGCCGAATACACTACTCCAAGGGGTAATCGTATGAGAAATCCCCCTGCTCCGGCAGCTGGCACAAGGATTTTGGAGGTGCCTAATCTATGCAAGAACATTTCGATGAATGAACCCGAACCAAATCAAAAATACCGAACTCAAAAACCAACTATAGGCATGAAAAATGTTCTAAAAATTGCTACATGGAACGTACGCAAACTAGATCAACTCAGACATCAAATGCTGCGCTACAAAATTGACCTGTTGGCTGTACAAGAAACAAGGTGGACAGGACAAGATGAGCTGATAAATGAAAACACTGTCTTTCTTTACTCCGGTCGACCAAAAGGGGAAGAACATAGTAGAGGTGTTGGGCTGTTGATGAGCAAAAAAATGGCCAAGTCCGTGGTAACATGGTACCCTATTAATGAGAGAGTGATAGCAGTGAAACTTAAAACCAGAGCACACAATCTTATCATCATAAATTCCTACGCTCCTACAGAAACACAGCCTATTGCGGAGAAAGAAAATTTCTATGATGCACTCAGCAGTTGGATGAATAGCAATACCCACGATTGTGACATAATAATCTTACTCGGCGACTTCAACGCTAAACTTGGCTCAGAAAACATTGGCCTTGAACGCTACATGGGGAAACATGGCATCGGGCTAAGAAACGGCAATGGATGCCGATTATTAGAGTTATGCTGTAATAAGAAGCTTTTGGTGGGGGGCACTGTCTTTCCTCACAAACTTCAGCATAAGATAACATGGGTTTCTCCGAACCGCATTACAAAAAAATCAAATTGATCATGTCTTGATAAACTCCAAATGGCGATCTTCTCTGCTGGATGTGAGATCAAAACGAGCTGACATTAGCAGCGACCACTACTTATTCATGGCTAAAGTTAGATTTAAGTTGGCGAGTCTAAGATCAACTGCAACCAAATCAAACCGCAAATTCGATGTGGAGAAACTAAAAGTGCAAGAATACCGTAATGCCTTTATGACATCGATCAGTAGTCAACTTCCTCATGTCACGAACAACAGACACCTCAATATTAATGATATCAACACAAATATCACCAACATCTATAATGAGACCGCCAAACAAACAATAGGTTTCTAAAACCATAAGGATTAGTAATAATACGTGGGAAATGATTGAACAGCGTAATGCTCTAAATATTAGAATCTCAAATGAAAATGGAGATGCTACAGACCTACGTACACTCTATCAATCTGTCAATGAGTATAAAAAAGTCTGCAAGAAGAGACAAACGACAATGGATTGATGAACAAGCAAACCAAGCTGAACTAGCTGAGCTAGAAGAGGCGACGTCAAATCGCTATACAACATCTCAAGAACATTGTGCGGAAAACCAACTTACTCCAACAAACCTATCATGAGCGAAAATGGAACCCTACTTACTTCGACGGATGAACAGTTATTAAGGTGGATAGAACATTTCAAATCAACACTTAATAATCAAATTGGACTAACAACGCCAATAGAGACGCATTTCGTTGCTAACCGCGATATGACATTTACTGGAATTGTGGATAAACCGCCAACTAAACAGGAGGTACAGACGGCAATAAAAAGCCAGGAGATGATAATATATCTGCGGAAATGCTTCTTTGTGATGCAGAACAATCAGCAACATTATATCTCCAGTATATTTTAAAAATTTGGGAAGAAGAAGTACTTCCTTCCTCTTGGAATGAAGGTATCCTGATAAAAATACCAAAAAGGGGGATCCCAAAAATTGCAATAACTACAGGGGAATTACATTACTACCAATCCCAAGCAAAATATTAAGCCGCATAATTCTAACCCGAATATCTGACGGTCATTGATACACTCCGAGAGAATCAATTTGGATTCAGAGATAATCGTTCCTGTGTTGACCTTATTAACACTGTAAGAATAGTAGTGGAGCAGTGCTATGAGTTTCGCACACCAGTATACTTGGCATTCATAGACTTCGTGAAAGCTTTTGATAGTATTAACCGACTTTCTTTATGGAATATTCTGGAACGACGTAACATACCATCTAAAATTCTCAATTTAATCAAGGCCATGTATACCGACTTCAGATGCCGAGTTCTTCATAATGGTAAATTATCAGATGCTTTTGAGGTAAAACAGGGGTAAGACAAGGATGTATTCTGTCACCTATACTTTTCATTCTTGTCATCGATGATATAATGCGTTCAGCTTTGAATGGCAGACGTGGAATCCAGTGGACGCCGTTTAAACACCTGGAAGACTTGGAATACGCTGATGACGTATGTCTACTGAGCCAAGTAACTAGTCACCTGCAGGAAAATATCAACTCCATTAAAAATGAGTCGCGTTCAGTGCCGGGAGGCTATGGAGCGAACTCGGATTCACACATCCGCATTGACAATGTTGACATCGAATGGGTGGAAAAATTCAATTACCTTGGTAGCCAAATAACGATAAAGGGTGGAGCTGAAGAAGACATCAACGCTCGATTAAATAAAGCAAAGGCTGCTTTCGGCATGCTTCAGCCTATTTGGAGATCTCGACAAATCTCAACACACACCAAGCTTCACATATATAATTCCAATGTGAAATCTGTCCTTTTTTACGGATGCGAAACCTGGAAACGTACAAGTTCAATATACGGCCGTCTACAAAGTTTTACAAACAAATGTCTGCGGCAAATTTTAAACATTTGGTGGCCGAATCGAACACGAAATGCTGAACTATTGAGGATCGCCAATCAAATTGCAGCTCCTGTTGAGGTTTGTCAACGAAAATGGTGCTGGATAGGCCACACGCTACGAAGACCTGCCGAAAACATTGCTCGTCAAGCGCTTCGCTGGAATCCCCAGGGTAGAGGCCGGCGTGTTGGTGCACCTGCTAAAACTTGGAGAAGGTCGATCGACGCAGAACCACAAGCTGCAAACTATTCATGGAACGACGTCAATCAAGCATCGCACAACAGAGTTCGATACAAAAGAATGGTTGAGGCCCTATGCTACACAGGGAGTGAAGGATAACAGAAGAAGAAGAAGCCGATTGATACTTTTTTACTTGTTTAAGTGAATTTTCATTAAATTGGGATAAAAAATAGAAAATCTAACGATTAGTGGAATGACGGAGGAATCTTTTGTCAATCAAGCAGAGCTCAATGTTGTATTCCAGCAACATGGATGACCCAGAGTTTGGTGTCCAGCGCCATTAGTTAAAGGTAAGTTAGTGTTTAGAAATTGCTAACAATTTATTATATTTTTTTCAATTTTACAGTTGACAACACCCAATGGTATTTTTAATTTCGTTAATCCAGAAGAATTAAAAAGGCTCCGTTGTAACAAAATTGGGAAAGAAAAGTAACAAATTGAGAGGAGAAAATCTATTCTTAGTTCGTCTTATAGGACAAATGTTTTGTAGAGAGCCACCTAAGTAATTAAGATACAGCTAAATATTTGGTAGGCACATGTCGTTACATCATGCATTACCAAGGCAGTACACACATAACTACTTCCCAGCGAAAAGTTTGCCTCCAAAGAGGCAGTTAAATGATATGTACAAGTGGTTTGTGCATTTTCACTCATGATTTTTGCAAGGGAGTGACCCCGGAAAGAGGCACTCCATTGCACCGCATTTTAACTGACCCTTTGGCATTGCATTTTAACTGAACCGTTAGCAGTGCATTTTAACTGACCCTTTGGCATTGCATTTTAACTGACCCTTTGGGGTAGAATATGAGGCAGTCCAGAGCACGTGTTTTGAATAACAAAATAAAATGCATTTATTATTTGTGTAAAACAAAAATATTAATACCTTTATTAAATTAACACAAATTATGAAAATGCTCTATTGAATTCAATCGCAAACATGTATGTTTCCTCCGCTCTTCATTTAATCCAAGCTTAAGTGCTTTTGCTTCATCTGCTAAATGGGTTTGATATTGTCTTCCCAACACCAGTTAAGATTTCGACATGTACTCCAACAGCACTTCATTAGGAAATTTTCTTCTCGTGAGTTACCGGAAAAATGTTCACAAATTAAATATTATTTAGTTTGTATTAACAAATGTTTGGAAATTTTAACACGAGTATCTCTTTTTGGGAATGTATTCCGCTGCCTGTAGAGATGTACAAACTGATTTATGTACAGGTAGGGATCTCTAACAACTGCTAATAAAATGTAGTGAACGGAGTGCCTTTTTCACGACTCCGTTTGCACTGCATCCGGATGCTGTTAAATTGTGAGGAATTAGAGTGCCTTTTTCACGACTCCGTTGAACTGCCTCCGGATGTTGTTAAAATGTGACAAATGGATGTGATTCTTTGGATTGCATCCAAATGCGGTTAAAATGTGAGGAATGGAGTGCCTTTTTCACGACTCCGTTTGAACTGCATAAAAACATGCCGTGAAAGAACTAGTCTACATTCCACTACTTCCAATTTATTTTGCTGGGTTACTTTACTCATTACTAAGTAATGAGTACGGTGGCACAGGGCTTGTGTTGCCGACTACAAATCCTAGGGTTGTGTGTCCAAAACTCACTGTCGGCACGGGAGTTGTTTGTTAGAAAAATGACGAAGAAATGTTGATGTAGATGCATTAGAGTTGTGCAAATTGAACTATATTGAACTACCTAGTTCACAATCTAGTTCAATGGACACCGGTAGTTTCTTTGAACAAAATGTGTATACTTATTATTTCACGTTAGTTTGTATGATGTTACTCATACGTTTTTGAACTAGGACAGTGAACTAGGTCGTTCAATTGTCCAACTCTAAGATGCATGTGTTTAAAGAACCCTTAACGTGGCCTAGTGTGTGTAGTGGGTTAGGCTACAAATCAGAAGTTCGTTTGTTCAAAACCAACAAGGAGCAAAATAAAACAAAAAGAAAAACAACAAAAATGTGGAGTGTTGGAATTGAACATAAATTCATCTTAATTGTTCTAAAAATAGAACGTATGTTTTTTAAGATTTTTTTCGATTATCGGTATGTGGTTAAATGTGTACTTAAAAAAATGCCAAAATTTACTGAATTTAAATTGGGGAGATTAAGATTAAAGTTTTCTTCAAACCCAAAATACGACTTTGATTTTTTAATTTAATTTGAACCGCACATTTCAGTAAATGTTACAATAATATTGTAGAAAATGTTTCTAATATTTTCGTAAAAATGCTATAAACACCTACTCGGCTAAATTTCATTGAATCAGTAATATAAGCCGAATGACGATTTAAGCAATTATTTTGGCAGTAATTGTTGACGGAAATGGTTGACTATTTGATTTAACGACAATGAATTTTGAGTTTTTACAAAACAAAACATTGATTCACCAAATAAAGGCAATCATTTTATAGCCAAAAGGAAATAAAAGGTCTAATGGGGGACAACTTTTATTAACTTTGTCTTTAGTTCTATAAAATTCTATTTATTTTATTCTAATTGTTTTTTCGTTTAATTTTAACAAAATCCCATTTAATATGCAAAACACAATTCCCCAAATGTAGAATAATTCACACTTAACTAAATGGTCATAACCTGCCATAAGGTAAGCTGTATGAAGGTTGTCCGTCACAGAGTAAGCATAAATTTTTTCGGAAGTGTTCAAGTGACTTACTTAAAAATATTATTAACAAATATCCATTCCAATGACCACAACCTAAATATGTTATGTATGTAGTACTCCATATTACAGCTAATCTATGCAAGTGACATATTTTTTTCCTCTACTTCTTGATTGTGTCACACAGCCGAGATAAAGTTTTCGGTGGATAATACACACTAGCCAAAGAAAGCTAAGTAATTTTTTGTTGAATGAAATAATCTTTGACAAAATAAAAACAATACGACAAAATCATATCACCACAAGCCTCAACATAGAACAACTTTTTCGTTGAGTCCTAATCAATCATTGATTTCTGAAGTTATCAATGAAAGGGAATGACATTTAATGGACACTAAGTTCATGTTGTCATTGTCAAATCATGTTTCGAAAAAAATTAACTTGTGTTTTAATAATAATTAACAAAATCTTAACAAGAGTTAAGATAATCATGGGCATTTCATTCTCTACTCTGTCTACAAGCTTTCCGGGGCCTAAAAATGTTTGAACATGTTTCAAAATTTTAAATTGTTTGATAACAGGAATTAAGAAATGTTCATTGATAACTAATATTGTGACGTTGATGTGGAGCAGCAGACCACAAATTTTGTTGGATCATAGAGAAAATTTTGAAAAAGTTGTGGAAATTAGAAATCAATTCAATGCGTTATAAGATTTATTTGGATTTTCAATTATTCTACTGCAAAAGAACTGATTTAAATTTGGTATTAATCTTCACATCCTAAGCTATTTTTGTTAGCAACGGTTTTGTAAATCTATTTTAATAAAGACGAGAGATTTTTATTATAAATTTCAAATGATTTTTGTTTTATAAATCCCCACCCTTTTTTACGCCTTCCTCCTCAACTACTCTTTTGACAACTATTTACAGTAACTTCTTCAAAGTCACCTTATCGGAGGAATTAATTTAATCTGAAATAAACATTTTGACTAATCACTCCCTTTTAAAAAAGTAGTTGTCATACGCGGCATGCCATGACAACAAAAACCGAACGAAATGTCAATCCCTAAGACGTTATCACCTCTACGTATATAACTCTCACTCTATAAAAAATAAGAATGGTATAAAATTATAGCCATACCATACATTAAAAATATGTCCATATGTACATAAAATAAAAATTAAGGCTTCATAAATATTTTTCCAAAAGTTATATATTTCTTCTTATCACCGGTTAGTGCCAATTAATGTCGAAAACCGATATGAAAAAACAGTAACAGTAAAAATTTATAACGCCATGATTAATATGTACAAATTCTATTATAAGTACCATATGGGGAGGGTCTATCACGCGACAAATATTAAAGAAAAAAGTAAACAGATACAATCTCAAGGAGTCACACTTACTTGCTTATATTCCTATGGGGGTAATTGTCTAAAGTAGACACAGTAGAATTTAAAAATCCACGATTATTGCTACGAGGGCTCAGAAAAAGTATTAATTAAAAATCTACGATTATTGCAGTGAGGGTCCATGAAAAATATTAATTAAAAAATTAACGATTATTGCTGTAAGGGTCCATGAAAAATATTAATTAAAAAATTAAAGATTATTGCTGTGAGGGTCCATGAAAAATATTATTTAAAAAATCCACGATTATTGCTGTAAGGGTCCATGAAAAATATTATTTAAAAAATCAACGATTATTGCTGTAAGGGTCCACGAAAAATGTTATTCAAAAAATCCACGATTATTGCTGTGAGTGCGGATGAAAAAATGTTATTTAAAAAATCCACGATTATTGCTGTGAGGGTCCATGAAAAATATTATTTAAAAAATCCACGATTATTGCTGTGAGAGTCCATGAAAAATATTATTTAGAAAAATCCACGATTATTGCTGTGACGGTCCATGAAAAATGTTATTTAGAAAAATCCACGATTATTGCTGTGGTCCATGAAAAATATTATTTAGAAAAATCCACGATTATTGCTGTGGTCCATGAAAAATATTATTTAAAAAATCCACGATTATTGCTGTGACGGTCCATGAAAAATATTATTTAAAAAATCCACGATTATTGCTGTGAGTGTGGATGAAAAATATTATTTAAAAAATCCACGATTATTGCTGTGAGTGTGGATTAAAAATATTATTTAAAAAATCCACGATTATTGCTGTGAGTGTGGATGAAAAATATTATTTAAAAAATCCACGATTATTGCTGTGAGGGTCCATGAAAAATATTATTTAAAAAATCCACGATTATTGCTGTGAGGGTCCATGAAAAATATTATTTAAAAAATCCACGATTATTGCTGTGAGGGTCCATGAAAAATATTATTTAAAAAATCCACGATTATTGCTGTGAGGGTCCATGAAAAATATTATTTAAGAAATCCACGATTATAGCTGTGACGGTCCATGAAAAATATTATTTAAAAAATTCACGATTATTGCTGTGAGGGTCCATAAAAATTTTTATTTAAAAAATCCACGATTATTGCTGTGAGGGTGGATGAAAAATATTAATTAAAAAATCGACGAATATTGCTGTGAGTGTCCATGAAAAATATTATTTAAAAAATCCACGATTATTGCTGTGAGGGTCCATGAAAAATATTATTTAAAAAATCCACGATTATTGCTGTGAGGGTCCATGAAAAATATTATTTAAAAAATCCACGATTATTGCTGTGAGGGTCCATGAAAAATATTATTTAAAAAATCCACGATTATTGCTGTGAGGGTCCATGAAAAATATTATTTAAAAAATCCACGATTATTGCTGTGAGGGTCCATGAAAAATATTATTTAAAAAATCCACGATTATTGCTGTGAGGGTCCATGAAAAATATTATTTAAAAAATCCACGATTATTGCTGTGAGGGTCCATGAAAAATATTATTTAAAAAATCCACGATTATAGCTGTGAGGGTCCATGAAAAATATTATTTAAAAAATCCACGATTATAGCTGTGACGGTCCATGAAAAATATTATTTAGAAAAATCCACGATTATTGCTGTGAGGGTGGATGAAAAATATTATTTAAAAAATCCACGATTATTGCTGTGAGGGTGGATGAAAAATATTATTTAAAAAATCCACGATTATTGCTGTGAGGGTGGATGAAAAATATTATTTAAAAAATCCAGGATTATTGCTTTGAGGGTCCATGAAAAATATTATTTAAAAAATCCAGGATTATTGCTTTGAGGGTCCATGAAAAATATTATTTAAAAAATCCACGATTATTGCTGTGAGTGTGGATGAAAAATATTATTTAAAAAATCCACGATTATTGCTGTGACGGTCCATGAAAAATATTATTTAGAAAAATCCACGATTATTGCTGTGAGAGTCCATGAAAAATATTATTTAAAAAATCCGCGATTATTGCTGTGAGGGTACATGAAAAATATTATTTAAAAAATCCACGATTATTGCTGTGAGGGTCCATGAAAAATATTATTTAAAAAATCCACGATTGTTGCTGTGAGGGTGGATGAAAAATATTATTTAAAAAATCCACGATTATTGCTGTGAGGGTGGATGAAAAATATTATTTAAAAAATCCACGATTATTGCTGTGAGGGTGGATGAAAAATATTATTTAAAAAATCCACGATTATTGCTGTGAGGGTGGATGAAAAATATTATTTAAAAAATCCACGATTATTGCTGTGAGGGTGGATGAAAAATATTATTTAAAAAATCCACGATTATTGCTGTGAGGGTGGATGAAAAATATTATTTAAAAAATCCACGATTATTGCTGTGAGGGTGGATGAAAAATATTATTTAAAAAATCCACGATTATTGCTGTGAGGGTGGATGAAAAATATTATTTAAAAAATCCACGATTATTGCTGTGAGGGTGGATGAAAAATATTATTTAAAAAATCCACGATTATTGCTGTGAGGGTGGATGAAAAATATTATTTAAAAAATCCACATTTATTGCTGTGAGGGTGGATGAAAAATATTATTTAAAAAATCCACGATTATTGCTGTGAGGGTGGATGAAAAATATTATTTAAAAAATCCACGATTATTGCTGTGAGGGTGGATGAAAAATATTATTTAAAAAATCCACGATTATTGCTGTGAGGGTGGATGAAAAATATTATTTAAAAAATCCACGATTATCCACTGTGAGGGTGGATGAAAAATATTATTTAAAAAATCCACGATTATTGCTGTGAGGGTGGATGAAAAATATTATTTAAAAAATCCACGATTATCCACTGTGAGGGTGGATGAAAAATATTATTTAAAAAATCCACGATTATTGCTGTGAGGGTGGATGAAAAATATTATTTAAAAAATCCACGATTATCCACTGTGAGGGTGGATGAAAAATATTATTTAAAAAATCCACGATTATTGCTGTGAGGGTCCATGAAAAATATTATTTAAAAAATCCACGATTATTGCTGTGAGTGTGGATGAAAAATATTATTTAAAAAATCCACGATTATTGCTGTGACGGTCCATGAAAAATATTATTTAAAAAATCCACGATTATTGCTGTGAGTGTGGATGAAAAATATTATTTAAAAAATCCACGATTATTGCTGTGAGTGTGGATGAAAAATATTATTTAAAAAATCCACGATTATTGCTGTGACGGTCCATGAAAAATATTATTTAAAAAATCCACGATTATTGCTGTGAGTGTGGATGAAAAATATTATTTAAAAAATCCACGATTATTGCTGTGACGGTCCATGAAAAATATTATTTAAAAAATCCACGATTATTGCTGTGAGTGTGGATGAAAAATATTATTTAAAAAATCCACGATTATTGCTGTGAGTGTGGATGAAAAATATTATTTAAAAAATCCACGATTATTGCTGTGACGGTCCATGAAAAATATTATTTAGAAAAATCCACGATTATTGCTGTGAGTGTGGATGAAAAATATTATTTAAAAAATCCACGATTATTGCTGTGACGGTCCATGAAAAATATTATTTAGAAAAATCCACGATTATTGCTGTGAGTGTGGATGAAAAATATTATTTAAAAAATCCACGATTATTGCTGTGACGGTCCATGAAAAATATTATTTAGAAAAATCCACGATTATTGCTGTGAGAGTCCATGAAAAATATTATTTAAAAAATCCACGATTATTGCTGTGACGGTCCATGAAAAATATTATTTAAAAAATCCACGATTATTGCTGTGAGTGTGGATGAAAAATATTATTTAGAAAAATCCACGATTATTGCTGTGAGAGTCCATGAAAAATATTATTTAAAAAATCCACGATTATTGCTGTGACGGTCCATGAAAAATATTATTTAAAAAATCCACGATTATTGCTGTGAGGGTGGATGAAAAATATTATTTAAAAAATCCACGATTATTGCTGTGAGGGTGGATGAAAAATATTATTTAAAAAATCCACATTTATTGCTGTGAGGGTGGATGAAAAATATTATTTAAAAAATCCACGATTATTGCTGTGAGGGTGGATGAAAAATATTATTTAAAAAATCCACGATTATTGCTGTGAGGGTGGATGAAAAATATTATTTAAAAAATCCACGATTATTGCTGTGAGGGTGGATGAAAAATATTATTTAAAAAATCCACGATTATCCACTGTGAGGGTGGATGAAAAATATTATTTAAAAAATCCACGATTATCCACTGTGAGGGTGGATGAAAAATATTATTTAAAAAATCCACGATTATCCACTGTGAGGGTGGATGAAAAATATTATTTAAAAAATCCACGATTATTGCTGTGAGGGTGGATGAAAAATATTATTTAAAAAATCCACGATTATCCACTGTGAGGGTGGATGAAAAATATTATTTAAAAAATCCACGATTATTGCTGTGAGGGTCCATGAAAAATATTATTTAAAAAATCCGCGATTATTGCTGTGAAAAATAGTATTTAAAAAATCCGCGATTATTGCTGTGAAAAATATTATTTAAAAAATCCACGATTATTGCTGTGAGGGTCCATGAAAAATATTATTTAAAAAATCCGCGATTATTGCTGTGAGGGTCCATGAAAAATATTATTTAAAAAATCCACGATTATTGCTGTGAGTGTGGATGAAAAATATTATTTAAAAAATCCACGATTATTGCTGTGACGGTCCATGAAAAATATTATTTAAAAAATCCACGATTATTGCTGTGAGTGTGGATGAAAAATATTATTTAAAAAATCCACGATTATTGCTGTGACGGTCCATGAAAAATATTATTTAAAAAATCCACGATTATTGCTGTGAGTGTGGATGAAAAATATTATTTAAAAAATCTACGATTATTGCTGTGACGGTCCATGAAAAATATTATTTAAAAAATCCACGATTATTGCTGTGAGTGTGGATGAAAAATATTATTTAAAAAATCCACGATTATTGCTGTGAGTGTGGATGAAAAATATTATTTAAAAAATCCACGATTATTGCTGTGACGGTCCATGAAAAATATTATTTAGAAAAATCCACGATTATTGCTGTGAGAGTCCATGAAAAATATTATTTAAAAAATCCACGATTATTGCTGTGACGGTCCATGAAAAATATTATTTAAAAAATCCACGATTATTGCTGTGAGGGTGGATGAAAAATATTATTTAAAAAATCCACGATTATTGCTGTGACGGTCCATGAAAAATATTATTTAAAAAATCCACGATTATTGCTGTGAGTGTGGATGAAAAATATTATTTTAAAAATCCACGATTATTGCTGTGAGTGTGGATGAAAAATATTATTTAAAAAATCCACGATTATTGCTGTGACGGTCCATGAAAAATATTATTTAGAAAAATCCACGATTATTGCTGTGAGAGTCCATGAAAAATATTATTTAAAAAATCCACGATTATTGCTGTGACGGTCCATGAAAAATATTATTTAGAAAAATCCACGATTATTGCTGTGAGTGTGGATGAAAAATATTATTTAAAAAATCCACGATTATTGCTGTGACGGTCCATGAAAAATATTATTTAGAAAAATCCACGATTATTGCTGTGAGAGTCAATGAAAAATATTATTTAAAAAATCCACGATTATTGCTGTGACGGTCCATGAAAAATATTATTTAAAAAATCCACGATTATTGCTGTGAGTGTGGATGAAAAATATTATTTAGAAAAATCCACGATTATTGCTGTGAGAGTCCATGAAAAATATTATTTAAAAAATCCACGATTATTGCTGTGACGGTCCATGAAAAATATTATTTAAAAAATCCACGATTATTGCTGTGAGTGTGGATGAAAAATATTATTTAAAAAATCCACGATTATTGCTGTGACGGTCCATGAAAAATATTATTTAGAAAAATCCACGATTATTGCTGTGAGAGTCCATGAAAAATATTATTTAAAAAATCCGCGATTATTGCTGTGAGGGTACATGAAAAATATTATTTAAAAAATCCACGATTATTGCTGTGAGAGTCCATGAAAAATATTATTTAAAAAATCCACGATTATTGCTGTGAGTGTGGATGAAAAATATTATTTAAAAAATCCACGATTATTGCTGTGAGTGTGGATGAAAAATATTATTTAAAAAATCCACGATTATTGCTGTGAGTGTGGATGAAAAATATTATTTAAAAAATCCACGATTATTGCTGTGACGGTCCATGAAAAATATTATTTAGAAAAATCCACGATTATTGCTGTGAGAGTCCATGAAAAATATTATTTAAAAAATCCGCGATTATTGCTGTGAGGGTACATGAAAAATATTATTTAAAAAATCCACGATTATTGCTGTGAGGGTCCATGAAAAATATTATTTAAAAAATCCACGATTGTTGCTGTGAGGGTGGATGAAAAATATTATTTAAAAAATCCACGATTATTGCTGTGAGGGTGGATGAAAAATATTATTTAAAAAATCCACGATTATTGCTGTGAGAGTCCATGAAAACTATTATTTAAAAAATCCACGATTATTGCTGTGAGGGTGGATGAAAAATATTATTTAAAAAATCCACGATTATTGCTGTGAGGGTGGATGAAAAATATTATTTAAAAAATCCACATTTATTGCTGTGAGGGTGGATGAAAAATATTATTTAAAAAATCCACGATTATTGCTGTGAGGGTGGATGAAAAATATTATTTAAAAAATCCACATTTATTGCTGTGAGGGTGGATGAAAAATATTATTTAAAAAATCCACGATTATTGCTGTGAGGGTGGATGAAAAATATTATTTAAAAAATCCACGATTATTGCTGTGAGGGTGGATGAAAAATATTATTTAAAAAATCCACGATTATTGCTGTGAGGGTGGATGAAAAATATTATTTAAAAAATCCACGATTATCCACTGTGAGGGTGGATGAAAAATATTATTTAAAAAATCCACGATTATTGCTGTGAGGGTGGATGAAAAATATTATTTAAAAAATCCACGATTATCCACTGTGAGGGTGGATGAAAAATATTATTTAAAAAATCCACGATTATTGCTGTGAGGGTCCATGAAAAATATTATTTAAAAAATCCGCGATTATTGCTGTGAAAAATATTATTTAAAAAATCCGCGATTATTGCTGTGAAAAATATTACTTAAAAAATCCACGATTATTGCTGTGAGGGTCCATGAAAAATATTATTTAAAAAATCCACGATTATTGGTGTGAGTGTGGATGAAAAATATTATTTAAGAAATCCACGATTATAGCTGTGACGGTCCATGAAAAATATTATTTAAAAAATTCACGATTATTGCTGTGAGGGTCCATAAAAATTTTTATTTAAAAAATCCACGATTATTGCTGTGAGGGTGGATGAAAAATATTAATTAAAAAATCGACGAATATTGCTGTGAGTGTCCATGAAAAATATTATTT
Source organism: Musca autumnalis (assembly GCF_047663935.1). NCBI lineage: Eukaryota > Metazoa > Arthropoda > Insecta > Diptera > Muscidae > Musca > Musca autumnalis. The sequence continues at coordinate 196,756,361 of NW_027411755.1, forward strand.
AAAAAATCCACGATTATTGCTGTGAGGGTCCATGAAAAATATTATTTAAAAAATCCACGATTATTGCTGTGAGGGTCCATGAAAAATATTATTTAAAAAATCCACGATTATTGCTGTGAGGGTCCATGAAAAATATTATTTAAAAAATCCACGATTATAGCTGTGAGGGTCCATGAAAAATATTATTTAAAAAATCCACGATTATAGCTGTGACGGTCCATGAAAAATATTATTTAAAAAATCCACGATTATTGCTGTGAGGGTGGATGAAAAATATTATTTAAAAAATCCACTATTATTGCTGTGAGGGTGGATGAAAAATATTATTTAAAAAATCCACGATTATTGCTGTGAGGGTGGATGAAAAATATTATTTAAAAAATCCAGGATTATTGCTTTGAGGGTCCATGAAAAATATTATTTAAAAAATCCAGGATTATTGCTTTGAGGGTCCATGAAAAATATTATTTAAAAAATCCACGATTATTGCTGTGAGGGTGGATGAAAAATATTATTTAAAAAATCCACGATTATTGCTGTGACGGTCCATGAAAAATATTATTTAGAAAAATCCACGATTATTGCTGTGAGAGTCCATGAAAAATATTATTTAAAAAATCCGCGATTATTGCTGTGAGGGTACATGAAAAATATTATTTAAAAAATCCACGATTATTGCTGTGAGGGTCCATGAAAAATATTATTTAAAAAATCCACGATTGTTGCTGTGAGGGTGGATGAAAAATATTATTTAAAAAATCCACGATTATTGCTGTGAGAGTCCATGAAAACTATTATTTAAAAAATCCACGAATATTGCTGTGAGGGTGGATGAAAAATATTATTTAAAAAATCCACGATTATTGCTGTGAGGGTGGATGAAAAATATTATTTAAAAAATCCACATTTATTGCTGTGAGGGTGGATGAAAAATATTATTTAAAAAATCCACGATTATTGCTGTGAGGGTGGATGAAAAATATTATTTAAAAAATCCACGATTATTGCTGTGAGGGTGGATGAAAAATATTATTTAAAAAATCCACGATTATTGCTGTGAGGGTGGATGAAAAATATTATTTAAAAAATCCACGATTATTGCTGTGAGGGTGGATGAAAAATATTATTTAAAAAATCCACATTTATTGCTGTGAGGGTGGATGAAAAATATTATTTAAAAAATCCACGATTATTGCTGTGAGGGTGGATGAAAAATATTATTTAAAAAATCCACGATTATTGCTGTGAGGGTGGATGAAAAATATTATTTAAAAAATCCACGATTATTGCTGTGAGGGTGGATGAAAAATATTATTTAAAAAATCCACGATTATCCACTGTGAGGGTGGATGAAAAATATTATTTAAAAAATCCACGATTATTGCTGTGAGGGTGGATGAAAAATATTATTTAAAAAATCCACGATTATCCACTGTGAGGGTGGATGAAAAATATTATTTAAAAAATCCACGATTATTGCTGTGAGGGTCCATGAAAAATATTATTTAAAAAATCCGCGATTATTGCTGTGAAAAATAGTATTTAAAAAATCCGCGATTATTGCTGTGAAAAATATTATTTAAAAAATCCACGATTATTGCTGTGAGGGTCCATGAAAAATATTATTTAAAAAATCCGCGATTATTGCTGTGAGGGTCCATGAAAAATATTATTTAAAAAATCCACGATTATTGCTGTGAGTGTGGATGAAAAATATTATTTAAAAAATCCACGATTATTGCTGTGACGGTCCATGAAAAATATTATTTAAAAAATCCACGATTATTGCTGTGAGTGTGGATGAAAAATATTATTTAAAAAATCCACGATTATTGCTGTGACGGTCCATGAAAAATATTATTTAAAAAATCCACGATTATTGCTGTGAGTGTGGATGAAAAATATTATTTAAAAAATCCACGATTATTGCTGTGACGGTCCATGAAAAATATTATTTAAAAAATCCACGATTATTGCTGTGAGTGTGGATGAAAAATATTATTTAAAAAATCCACGATTATTGCTGTGACGGTCCATGAAAAATATTATTTAGAAAAATCCACGATTATTGCTGTGAGAGTCCATGAAAAATATTATTTAAAAAATCCACGATTATTGCTGTGACGGTCCATGAAAAATATTATTTAAAAAATCCACGATTATTGCTGTGAGGGTGGATGAAAAATATTATTTAAAAAATCCACGATTATTGCTGTGACGGTCCATGAAAAATATTATTTAAAAAATCCACGATTATTGCTGTGAGTGTGGATGAAAAATATTATTTAAAAAATCCACGATTATTGCTGTGAGTGTGGATGAAAAATATTATTTAAAAAATCCGCGATTATTGCTGTGACGGTCCATGAAAAATATTATTTAGAAAAATCCACGATTATTGCTGTGAGTGTGGATGAAAAATATTATTTAAAAAATCCACGATTATTGCTGTGACGGTCCATGAAAAATATTATTTAGAAAAATCCACGATTATTGCTGTGAGAGTCCATGAAAAATATTATTTAAAAAATCCACGATTATTGCTGTGACGGTCCATGAAAAATATTATTTAAAAAATCCACGATTATTGCTGTGAGTGTGGATGAAAAATATTATTTAGAAAAATCCACGATTATTGCTGTGAGAGTCCATGAAAAATATTATTTAAAAAATCCACGATTATTGCTGTGACGGTCCATGAAAAATATTATTTAAAAAATCCACGATTATTGCTGTGAGGGTGGATGAAAAATATTATTTAAAAAATCCACGATTATTGCTGTGAGGGTGGATGAAAAATATTATTTAAAAAATCCACATTTATTGCTGTGAGGGTGGATGAAAAATATTATTTAAAAAATCCACGATTATTGCTGTGAGGGTGGATGAAAAATATTATTTAAAAAATCCACGATTATTGCTGTGAGGGTGGATGAAAAATATTATTTAAAAAATCCACGATTATTGCTGTGAGGGTGGATGAAAAATATTATTTAAAAAATCCACGATTATCCACTGTGAGGGTGGATGAAAAATATTATTTAAAAAATCCACGATTATTGCTGTGAGGGTGGATGAAAAATATTATTTAAAAAATCCACGATTATCCACTGTGAGGGTGGATGAAAAATATTATTTAAAAAATCCACGATTATTGCTGTGAGGGTCCATGAAAAATATTATTTAAAAAATCCGCGATTATTGCTGTGAAAAATAGTATTTAAAAAATCCGCGATTATTGCTGTGAAAAATATTATTTAAAAAATCCACGATTATTGCTGTGAGGGTCCATGAAAAATATTATTTAAAAAATCCGCGATTATTGCTGTGAGGGTCCATGAAAAATATTATTTAAAAAATCCACGATTATTGCTGTGAGTGTGGATGAAAAATATTATTTAAAAAATCCACGATTATTGCTGTGACGGTCCATGAAAAATATTATTTAAAAAATCCACGATTATTGCTGTGAGTGTGGATGAAAAATATTATTTAAAAAATCCACGATTATTGCTGTGACGGTCCATGAAAAATATTATTTAAAAAATCCACGATTATTGCTGTGAGTGTGGATGAAAAATATTATTTAAAAAATCCACGATTATTGCTGTGAGTGTGGATGAAAAATATTATTTAAAAAATCCACGATTATTGCTGTGAGTGTGGATGAAAAATATTATTTAAAAAATCCACGATTATTGCTGTGACGGTCCATGAAAAATATTATTTAGAAAAATCCACGATTATTGCTGTGAGAGTCCATGAAAAATATTATTTAAAAAATCCACGATTATTGCTGTGACGGTCCATGAAAAATATTATTTAAAAAATCCACGATTATTGCTGTGAGGGTGGATGAAAAATATTATTTAAAAAATCCACGATTATTGCTGTGACGGTCCATGAAAAATATTATTTAAAAAATCCACGATTATTGCTGTGAGTGTGGATGAAAAATATTATTTAAAAAATCCACGATTATTGCTGTGAGTGTGGATGAAAAATATTATTTAAAAAATCCACGATTATTGCTGTGACGGTCCATGAAAAATATTATTTAGAAAAATCCACGATTATTGCTGTGAGTGTGGATGAAAAATATTATTTAAAAAATCCACGATTATTGCTGTGAGGGTGGATGAAAAATATTATTTAAAAAATCCACGATTATTGCTGTGACGGTCCATGAAAAATATTATTTAAAAAATCCGCGATTATTGCTGTGAGGGTACATGAAAAATATTATTTAAAAAATCCACGATTATTGCTGTGAGAGTCCATGAAAAATATTATTTAAAAAATCCACGATTATTGCTGTGACGGTCCATGAAAAATATTATTTAAAAAATCCACGATTATTGCTGTGAGTGTGGATGAAAAATATTATTTAAAAAATCCACGATTATTGCTGTGACGGTCCATGAAAAATATTATTTAGAAAAATCCACGATTATTGCTGTGAGAGTCCATGAAAAATATTATTTAAAAAATCCGCGATTATTGCTGTGAGGGTACATGAAAAATATTATTTAAAAAATCCACGATTATTGCTGTGAGAGTCCATGAAAAATATTATTTAAAAAATCCACGATTATTGCTGTGAGTGTGGATGAAAAATATTATTTAAAAAATCCACGATTATTGCTGTGAGTGTGGATGAAAAATATTTTTTAAAAAATCCACGATTATTGCTGTGAGTGTGGATGAAAAATATTATTTAAAAAATCCACGATTATTGCTGTGACGGTCCATGAAAAATATTATTTAGAAAAATCCACGATTATTGCTGTGAGAGTCCATGAAAAATATTATTTAAAAAATCCGCGATTATTGCTGTGAGGGTACATGAAAAATATTATTTAAAAAATCCACGATTATTGCTGTGAGGGTCCATGAAAAATATTATTTAAAAAATCCACGATTGTTGCTGTGAGGGTGGATGAAAAATATTATTTAAAAAATCCACGATTATTGCTGTGAGGGTGGATGAAAAATATTATTTAAAAAATCCACGATTATTGCTGTGAGAGTCCATGAAAACTATTATTTAAAAAATCCACGATTATTGCTGTGAGGGTGGATGAAAAATATTATTTAAAAAATCCACGATTATTGCTGTGAGGGTGGATGAAAAATATTATTTAAAAAATCCACATTTATTGCTGTGAGGGTGGATGAAAAATATTATTTAAAAAATCCACGATTATTGCTGTGAGGGTGGATGAAAAATATTATTTAAAAAATCCACGATTATTGCTGTGACGGTCCATGAAAAATATTATTTAGAAAAATCCACGATTATTGCTGTGAGAGTCCATGAAAAATATTATTTAAAAAATCCGCGATTATTGCTGTGAGGGTACATGAAAAATATTATTTAAAAAATCCACGATTATTGCTGTGAGTGTGGATGAAAAATATTATTTAAAAAATCCACGATTATTGCTGTGACGGTCCATGAAAAATATTATTTAAAAAATCCACGATTATTGCTGTGAGGGTGGATGAAAAATATTATTTAAAAAATCCACGATTATTGCTGTGACGGTCCATGAAAAATATTATTTAAAAAATCCACGATTATTGCTGTGAGTGTGGATGAAAAATATTATTTAAAAAATCCACGATTATTGCTGTGAGTGTGGATGAAAAATATTATTTAAAAAATCCACGATTATTGCTGTGACGGTCCATGAAAAATATTATTATTTAGAAAAATCCACGATTATTGCTGTGAGAGTCCATGAAAAATATTATTTAAAAAATCCACGATTATTGCTGTGACGGTCCATGAAAAATATTATTTAGAAAAATCCACGATTATTGCTGTGAGAGTCCATGAAAAATATTATTTAAAAAATCCACGATTATTGCTGTGAGTGTGGATGAAAAATATTATTTAAAAAATCCACGATTATTGCTGTGAGAGTCCATGAAAAATATTATTTAAAAAATCCGCGATTATTGCTGTGAGGGTACATGAAAAATATTATTTAAAAAATCCACGATTATTGCTGTGAGAGTCCATGAAAAATATTATTTAAAAAATCCACGATTATTGCTGTGAGTGTGGATGAAAAATATTATTTAAAAAATCCGCGATTGTTGCTGTGAGGGTACATGAAAAATATTATTTAAAAAATCCACGATTATTGCTGTGAGGGTACATGAAAAATATTATTTAAAAAATCCACGATTATTGCTGTGACGGTCCATGAAAAATATTATTTAAAAAATCCACGATTGTTGCTGTGAGGGTACATGAAAAATATTATTTAAAAAATCCACGATTATTGCTGTGAGGGTGGATGAAAAATATTATTTAAAAAATCCACGATTGTTGCTGTGAGGGTGGATGAAAAATATTATTTAAAAAATCCACGATTATTGCTGTGAGGGTGGATGAAAAATATTATTTAAAAAATCCACGATTATTGCTGTGAGAGTCCATGAAAACTATTATTTAAAAAATCCACGATTATTGCTGTGAGGGTGGATGAAAAATATTATTTAAAAAATCCACGATTATTGCTGTGAGGGTGGATGAAAAATATTATTTAAAAAATCCACGATTATTGCTGTGAGGGTGGATGAAAAATATTATTTAAAAAATCCACGATTATTGCTGTGAGGGTGGATGAAAAATATTATTTAAAAAATCCACATTTATTGCTGTGAGGGTGGATGAAAAATATTATTTAAAAAATCCACGATTATTGCTGTGAGGGTGGATGAAAAATATTATTTAAAAAATCCACGATTATTGCTGTGAGGGTGGATGAAAAATATTATTTAAAAAATCCACATTTATTGCTGTGAGGGTGGATGAAAAATATTATTTAAAAAATCCACGATTATTGCTGTGAGGGTGGATGAAAAATATTATTTAAAAAATCCACATTTATTGCTGTGAGGGTGGATGAAAAATATTATTTAAAAAATCCACGATTATTGCTGTGAGGGTGGATGAAAAATATTATTTAAAAAATCCACGATTATTGCTGTGAGGGTGGATGAAAAATATTATTTAAAAAATCCACGATTATTGCTGTGAGGGTGGATGAAAAATATTATTTAAAAAATCCACGATTATTGCTGTGAGGGTGGATGAAAAATATTATTTAAAAAATCCACATTTATTGCTGTGAGGGTGGATGAAAAATATTATTTAAAAAATCCACGATTATTGCTGTGAGGGTGGATGAAAAATATTATTTAAAAAATCCACGATTATTGCTGTGAGGGTGGATGAAAAATATTATTTAAAAAATCCACATTTATTGCTAAGAGGGTGGATGAAAAATATTATTTAAAAAATCCACGATTATTGCTGTGAGGGTGGATGAAAAATATTATTTAAAAAATCCACATTTATTGCTGTGAGGGTGGATGAAAAATATTATTTAAAAAATCCACGATTATTGCTGTGAGGGTGGATGAAAAATATTATTTAAAAAATCCACGATTATTGCTGTGAGGGTGGATGAAAAATATTATTTAAAAAATCCACGATTATTGCTGTGAGGGTGGATGAAAAATATTATTTAAAAAATCCACGATTATTGCTGTGAGGGTGGATGAAAAATATTATTTAAAAAATCCACATTTATTGCTGTGAGGGTGGATGAAAAATATTATTTAAAAAATCCACGATTATTGCTGTGAGGGTGGATGAAAAATATTATTTAAAAAATCCACGATTATTGCTGTGAGGGTGGATGAAAAATATTATTTAAAAAATCCACATTTATTGCTAAGAGGGTGGATGAAAAATATTATTTAAAAAATCCACGATTATTGCTGTGAGGGTGGATGAAAAATATTATTTAAAAAATCCACATTTATTGCTGTGAGGGTGGATGAAAAATATTATTTAAAAAATCCACGATTATTGCTGTGAGGGTGGATGAAAAATATTATTTAAAAAATCCACGATTATTGCTGTGAGGGTGGATGAAAAATATTATTTAAAAAATCCACGATTATTGCTGTGAGGGTGGATGAAAAATATTATTTAAAAAATCCACGATTATTGCTGTGAGGGTGGATGAAAAATATTATTTAAAAAATCCACATTTATTGCTGTGAGGGTGGATGAAAAATATTATTTAAAAAATCCACGATTATTGCTGTGAGGGTGGATGAAAAATATTATTTAAAAAATCCACGATTATTGCTGTGAGGGTGGATGAAAAATATTATTTAAAAAATCCACATTTATTGCTAAGAGGGTGGATGAAAAATATTATTTAAAAAATCCACGATTATTGCTGTGAGGGTGGATGAAAAATATTATTTAAAAAATCCACGATTATTGCTGTGAGGGTGGATGAAAAATATTATTTAAAAAATCCACGATTATCCACTGTGAGGGTGGATGAAAAATATTATTTAAAAAATCCACGATTATTGCTGTGAGGGTCCATGAAAAATATTATTTAAAAAATCCGCGATTATTGCTGTGAAAAATATTATTTAAAAAATCCGCGATTATTGCTGTGAAAAATATTATTTAAAAAATCCACGATTATTGCTGTGAGGGTCCATGAAAAATATTATTTAAAAAATCCGCGATTATTGCTGTGAGGGTCCATGAAAAATATTATTTAAAAAATCCACGATTATTGCTGTGGGGATAGATGAAAAATATTGTATAAAAAATCCACGATTATTTCTGTGAGTGTGGATGAAAAATATTATTTAAAAATCCACGATTATTGCTGTGAGGGTGGATGAAAAACAGATGGCTTTGAATTAATGTAAAGTTGTTTCTAAATAAAAAAATATTTTTTAAAAAATCCACGATTATTGCTGTGAGGGTCCATGAAAAATATTATTTAAAAAATCCACGATTATTGCTGTGAGGGTCCATGAAAAATATTATTTAAAAAATCCACGATTATTGCTTTGGGGATCCATGAAAAATATTATTTAAAAAATCCACGATTATTGCTTTGGGGATCCATGAAAAATATTATTTAAAAAATCCACGATTATTGCTGTGAGGGTCCATGAAAAATAATATTTAAAAAATCCACGATTATTGCTGTGGGGATAGATGAAAAATATTGTATAAAAAATCCACGATTATTGCTGTGAGTGTGGATGAAAAATATTATTTAAAAATCCACGATTATTGCTGTGAGGGTGGATGAAAAACAGATGGCTTTGAATTAATGTAAAGTTGTTTCTAAATAAAAAAATATTTTTTAAAAAATCCACGATTATTGCTGTGAGGGTCCATGAAAAATATTATTTAAAAAATCCACGATTATTGCTGTGAGGGTGGATGAAAAATATTATTTAAAAAATCCACGATTATTGCTGTGAGGGTGGATGAAAAATATTATTTAAAAAATCCACGATTATTGCTGTGAGGGTGGATGAAAAATATTATTTAAAAAATCCACGATTATTGCTGTGAGGGTGGATGAAATATATTATTTAAAAAATCCACATTTATTGCTGTGAGGGTGGATGAAAAATATTATTTAAAAAATCCACGATTATCCACTGTGAGGGTCCATGAAAAATATTATTTAAAAAATCCACGATTATTGCTGTGAGGGTGGATGAAAAATATTATTTAAAAAATCCACGATTATTGCTGTGAGGGTGGATGAAAAATATTATTTAAAAAATCCACGATTATTGCTGTGAGGGTGGATGAAAAATATTATTTAAAAAATCCACGATTATTGCTGTGAGGGTGGATGAAAAATATTATTTAAAAAATCCACGATTATTGCTGTGAGGGTGGATGAAAAATATTATTTAAAAAATCCACGATTATTGCTGTGAGGGTGGATGAAAAATATTATTTAAAAAATCCACGATTATTGCTGTGAGGGTCCATGAAAAATATTATTTAAAAAATCCACGATTATTGCTGTGAGGGTGGATGAAAAATATTATTTAAAAAATCCACGATTATTGCTGTGAGGGTGGATGAAAAATATTATTTAAAAAATCCACGATTATTGCTGTGAGGGTGGATGAAAAATATTATTTAAAAAATCCACGATTATTGCTGTGAGGGTCCATGAAAAATATTATTTAAAAAATCCGCGATTATTGCTGTGAAAAATATTATTTAAAAAATCCACGATTATTTCTGTGAGTGTGGATGAAAAATATTATTTAAAAATCCACGATTATTGCTGTGAGGGTGGATGAAAAACAGATGGCTTTGAATTAATGTAAAGTTGTTTCTGAATAAAAAAATATTTTTTAAAAAATCCACGATTATTGCTGTGAGGGTCCATGAAAAATATTATTTAAAAAATCCACGATTATTGCTGTGAGGGTCCATGAAAAATATTATTTAAAAAATCCACGATTATTGCTTTGGGGATCCATGGAAAATATTATTTAAAAAATCCACGATTATTGCTTTGGGGATCCATGAAAAATATTATTTAAAAAATCCACGATTATTGCTGTGAGGGTCCATGAAAAATATTATTTAAAAAATCCACGATTATTGCTGTGGGGATAGATGAAAAATATTGTATAAAAAATCCACGATTATTGCTGTGAGTGTGGATGAAAAATATTATTTAAAAATCCACGATTATTGCTGTGAGGGTGGATGAAAAACAGATGGCTTTGAATTAATGTAAAGTTGTTTCTAAATAAAAAAATATTTTTTAAAAAATCCACGATTATTGCTGTGAGGGTCCATGAAAAATATTATTTAAAAAATCCACGATTATTGCTGTGAGGGTCCATGAAAAATATTATTTAAAAAATCCACAATTATTGCTTTGGGGATCCATGAAAAATATTATTTAAAAAATCCACGATTATTGCTTTGGGGATCCATGAAAAAACAGATGGCTTTGAATTAATGTAAAGTTGTTTCTGAATAAAAAAATATTTTTTAAAAAATCCACGATTATTGCTGTGAGGGTCCATGAAAAATATTATTTAAAAAATCCACGATTATTGCTGTGAGGGTCCATGAAAAATATTATTTAAAAAATCCACGATTATTGCTTTGGGGATCCATGGAAAATATTATTTAAAAAATCCACGATTATTGCTTTGGGGATCCATGAAAAATATTATTTAAAAAATCCACGATTATTGCTGTGAGGGTCCATGAAAAATATTATTTAAAAAATCCACGATTATTGCTGTGGGGATAGATGAAAAATATTGTATAAAAAATCCACGATTATTGCTGTGAGTGTGGATGAAAAATATTATTTAAAAATCCACGATTATTGCTGTGAGGGTGGATGAAAAACAGATGGCTTTGAATTAATGTAAAGTTGTTTCTAAATAAAAAAATATTTTTTAAAAAATCCACGATTATTGCTGTGAGGGTCCATGAAAAATATTATTTAAAAAATCCACGATTATTGCTGTGAGGGTCCATGAAAAATATTATTTAAAAAATCCACAATTATTGCTTTGGGGATCCATGAAAAATATTATTTAAAAAATCCACGATTATTGCTTTGGGGATCCATGAAAAATATTATTTAAAAAATCCACGATTATTGCTGTGAGGGTCCATGAAAAATATTATTTAAAAAATCCACGATTATTGCTGTGGGGATAGATGAAAAATATTGTATAAAAAATCCACGATTATTGCTGTGAGTGTGGATGAAAAATATTATTTAAAAATCCACGATTATTGCTGTGAGGGTGGATGAAAAACAGATGGCTTTGAATTAATGTAAAGTTGTTTCTAAATAAAAAAATATTTTTTAAAAAATCCACGATTATTGCTGTGAGGGTCCATGAAAAATATTATTTAAAAAATCCACGATTATTGCTGTGAGGGTCCATGAAAAATATTATTTAAAAAATCCACGATTATTGCTGTGAGGGTCCATGAAAAATATTATTTAAAAAATCCACGATTATTGCTGTGAGGGTCCATGAAAAATATTATTTAAAAAATCCACGATTATTGCTGTGAGGGTCCATGAAAAATATTATTTAAAAAATCCACGATTATTGCTTTGGGGATCCATGAAAAATATTATTTAAAAAATCCACGATTATTGCTTTGGGGATCCATGAAAAATATTATTTAAAAAATCCACGATTATTGCTGTGAGGGTCCATGAAAAATATTATTTAAAAAATCCACGATTATTGCTGTGAGGGTCCATGAAAAATATTATTTAAAAAATCCACGATTATTACTGTGAGGGTGGATGAAAAATATTATTTAAAAAATCCACGATTATTGCTGTAAGGGTGGATGAAAAATATTATTTAAAAAATCCACGATTATTGCTGTGAGGGTGGATGAAAAATATTATTTAAAAAATCCACAATTATTGCTCTGAGTGTGGATGAAAAATATTATTTAAAAAATCCACGATTATTGCTGTGAGTGTGGATGAAAAATATTATTTAAAAAATCCACGATTATTGCTGTGAGTGTGGATGAAAAATATTGTTTAAAAAATCCACGATTATTGCTGTGGATGAAAAATATTATTTAAATTAAAAAATCCACGATTATTGCTGTGGATGAAAAATATTACTTAAGAATCCACGATTATTGCTGTGAGTGTGGATGAAAAATATTATTTAAAAAATCCACGATTATTGCTGTGAGTGTGGATAAAAAATATTATTTAAAAAATCCACGATTATTGACGTGAGGGTCCATGAAAAATATTATTTAAAATATCCACAATTAGTGCTCTGAGGTTCCATGAAAAATATTATTCAACAAATTCACGATAATTGCTGCGAGTTTCCATGAAAAATATTATTATTGCGATTATTATTATTAATACGATTATTGCTGTAAGTGTGGATGAAAAATATTATTTAAAAAATCAACGATTATTGCTGTGAGGGTGGAGGGTGGATGAAAAATATTACTTAAGAATCCACGATTATTGCTGTGAGGGTCGATGAAAAATATTATTTAAAAAATCCACAATTATTGCTGTGAGTGTGGATGAAAAATATTTTATAAAAAATCCACGATTATTTCTGTGAGGGTGGATGAAAAATATTATTTTAAAAATCCGCGATTATTACTGTAAGAGTCCATAAAAAAATATTATTTAAAAAATTCCACGATTATTGCGGTGACGGTCCATGAAAAATATTATTTTAAAAATCCACGATTATTGCTGTGATAATAACACTGTACAACACAAAAAATAATTACAAGATAATTCGACCAGATTACGAGAGATGACCGAAAAAAAGAAGACACGTGTATCGGCGTTTTGAACGTTTACGTCGGGAAGTAACCTAAATAGGCGTGGCAAGTTCCGCCCATTTGTACAAGTTTTGAAATATTCGACATCAGATTCCTTGGAATTCTTGCATTTTAGGTATAACGTGTCTTTGGAAATATTGATGACAACAATGCGGGGTATCTTTTTATGAAAAAAATTAACCCTCATGCGAGTCACTAAAGAGGTCTTTTTGGCCCCTTTTTTCAAAAACGTTTAATAACTCCTTTAAAATGTTATCGTATCAGATCAAAATGTTCTACAAAATTATTTGTCATTAAATTTTACTATAGGTCCCCGAATACACTAAAACTCTAAATCGTACCTAAACGCCAGGAATCTGCCAAAAGTAAAATCACGTTTTAGGGTTAATGTTGTACTTTATCTGAGTTCATTAAGTTTTGTCCCACAAAACTTCATTCTAGATTGAAGAAGTCGAAGACAAAAATAATCTCCATCAAATTTCAATATAAGTCGCCGAATAAATGAAATATGTATTTGCAATATATATCAAGAAAATATATACATCAAGTTTGCCAACAAAACACCCAAATATTTTTTGAATAAATTTGTTTCGTTCTTTTTTCGAGTTGATGCATGAAAGTAACATGAAATTTAGTTCTAGACGAAAGGTGTTAAAAGAAGAAATATTCTACACAAAATTTCATTGCAAGTCATAGAACAAACTAGATATCTGAGTAAAATACTTTGTTAAGAAAATGACGTTACAAAATTAGATATTAAACTTTTAGACTCTTAATTAAAATTTATTCCATACTGAGTCAAAATCTCCTAAAAAACCTCACTTTTTGGGGGCTGTGTCAAAAGAAGAAATGTTCCAAATCAAATTTCATTATGAGTCTCTGAACAAAAGAAATTTGTAGCTATAATATTTAAAATCTCCAGAAGCTTTCGCTTTTTATATATGATTTAGGACCGTATTCTACCGTTTTTACTCACATTTTCGTTATCTTCGGTCACAAAATATACTTTTTTGAAGTTGTTTGATAATAAATTCTTTCAGAAGATTATGTGTGCTCGATCTAAACTGTTTTTGAAATATCTATGGTAAATATATATAGGGAAAATATTGATAACCCAGATCGGACTTTAAAAATTACGTATTTTAGTACTATAAACTAAAATAACGTCGTCAGGATATCATAGGTTCCTGATATTGTATGTGAAAATGCGGGAATAGTCTACGGCTATTGTTCAGTGAATATATTGTAACGTGACCATTACATTTATTTCTTTTCCTTAAAAGTATTTTATTTTGTGGTTAACCCAGCTCATTATATGCCCCACCTTAATGTGCATATTTCTACGAGTCCCGCTATCTATGAATTTACCATTGGTCAATACATGCTCTGCAATTGTCATAAAATACCCTCAGTCAAAACACTCCTTGTAATGGAATTATTTCACTTCAGTGCATATAAATTATGATTATTTCTAAAGTGTGGGAAAGTAATTCTCGTTCGCTTCCGCGACTCGTTCGCTTCCGCGATTCGTTCGCTTCTGCGACTCGTTCGCTTCCGCGACTCGTTCGCTTCCCTCTAAATACGATCGTCTTCTCGTTCCAGGCTGACTAAACCAAAGGGCCCCAACGAGAACCACCAACCCGACTACCGCAACCGAATCCAGAGCCTAAGGTCACCACACGACTACACTAAGCCGAGTATCATCAACCCGAAGACATCAGCCCGAGTCGCTCCAACACGACTACACCCAGCCGAGTATCATCAACCCGAAGACATCAGCCCGAGTCGCTTCAACACGACTGCACTAAGCCGAGTATCATCAGTCCGAGTCGCTCCAACACGACTACACTAAGCCGAGTATCATCAACCCGAAGACATCAGCCCGAGTCGCTTCAACACGACTACACCAAGCCGAGTAACATCAACCCGAGTCGCTTCATCACGACTACACTAAGCCGAGTATCATCAACCCGGAGACATCAGCCCGAGTCGATCCAACACGACTACACTAAGCCGAGTATCATCAACCCGAGTCGCTTCAACACGACTACACCAAGCCGAGTAACATCAACCCGAGTCGCTTCATCACGACTACACCAAACCGAGTAACATCAACCCGAGTCGCTTCAACACGACTACACCAAGCCGAATACCATCAACCCGAGTCCATCAACACGACCACATCAACCCGAATATAACAAGCCGAGTCGTTGGGTGCGAGTACTACAGCCGAGCATCAACGTAACGACCACTACCACCAAGCCAACACCGCTACAACTACAAGTTTACCAACATCACTCTGTCTCGTGTCGGCCGAAGACGATTGACTACGAGCCCACAGTAAGGTTCCACCCAGCTGAGACGAATAACCACCACATATAATTGCATTTATCACATAAGTATCCACATGTTAATCATAAATTAAGCACCAAGGGGTGATAATAAAGAATTGAATTGTCATCACTCGTGTTTTCACTTAAGGTTTCGTGGGTCCTTGAGTTGACCCTGGCTGCGACTGAACTCACCTCAGCCTTAGACAAAACCCTCGTTATAATATATCTGACATACGAGTCCTAACATCCATCGTTTTGGCATGGTCCTAAATACTCTAATGATGGCAACTACTCCTGCTCTGATAAAATTAACTGAAGAAGTCGAAGACAAAATCAATTTTTAAAGGAGTTTTTAAAGGTTTTTGAAAAAAGGGACCAAAAAGACCCCTTTAGTGACTCGCATGAGGGTTAATTTTTTTTTTCATAAAAATATACCCCGCTTGTTGTCAGTAATATTGCCAAAGACACTTTATACCTAAAATGCAAGGATTCCAAGGAATCTGATGTCGAATATTTCAAAACCTGTAGAAATGGGCGGAACTTGCCACCCCTATTTAGGTTACTTCCCGACGTAAACTTTCAAAACGCCGATACACGTGTCTTCTTTTTTTCGGTCCTCTTTCATAATCTGTGCGGGGTTTCTGGTAATTTTAAAAAAAGTTCGATTTTGTTGTACAGTGTAATAATATAATAAACAAAGACGATAAACATGAACCTGACCTATATCAACGATATTGTACGTACAATCGTCATTCCTATTACGCATGCGGATGTTTCAAATACAAAACTCTCAAACCTAAAAAAACATCTTCAAACTATTGCAAAATATCTGACATATGCAAAAATATTTGTCTTATATTCATTGAAAAAAAAATATCCGGCAATATCAATATGCCTCCAGTTATATGTCTGTATTTCAGTAGGTCCATTAAAAAGTGAAACACTATTCATATCCATATTCCATATTTATTTAACACTCGCAATCATTGTCCACTTCAAGTTCAATAACACATAAACAACAAAAAATGAGAATATATTGTTAACTTGTATAAATACTGACTTACTTATATTTGTATGTACAAATGTTAGCATTTTATGCCCATAATAATATGTTTTGTACATAAATACCATAAGTACGATCGTACGTGATTAACATTTTATTTAAATTGCATTTAAAACAGTGACACATGTTCTACATTATCGATGTAATATTAACACATTTTTTCCCACGAATTGTATTTATAGGGCCAAAGCGTGTAATTTTAATTAGAATTTTGTTTTGGTCTTATTTTTTACATTAACATTGACTGGCCAAATTTAACACACCTTCAATGTAGTTTGTCGATCTTTTGCGGAAGTTAATTTGTATTACAGTAAACGCGTTCGTTCGATATGCAAACGATAATGTGTTTGACATTTTAATATGTTTTTAATTTTAATAGGTCTTCCACTCCTGCCTAAGTTATTGAGAGATGTAAGTTCATGGTATTGTTGCTAGGTGGTGTTGTTGACGATTACGGACCACTCATCCATTGGAACATCTTTGTTCATTTTCACCAGACATTTCAGCAGTCTTATCGGGATTTCTTGGACCGGTATAAGCCTCAGGCCGATGTTGTCCCAAGAATCGCTAAGTTTAGGAGAATCCTCGTTTGTAAAAACATGTTCCATAACAAGTTCAGGCAACTTTGTTTCGATTTTAGCCCATTCCACTTTTCCTTTTTGTAGTTGATGACGCCCAGTGGTTCAGAATCGTTATTTTTCATGGTCAAAACTCTCTAACTTTTGAAGTGATAGAGATATTTTCATAATCAAGAAAAAAAAAACAAAATCGGTCTAGTAGTTGCAGAGGAATTCGAAGTTAACATTTTGAGTTTTTTTTATATTTTGATCAAAATAAAAGTGTTTTTGAGTTTTTCGTACGTTCGTGTTTTTGAGATACGTTCGTATCTCTGTTCCAGAACCAGCCAGAATCTACTATTTTTTACTACGATAACATTTTTTCCTTTATGTTATCGGAAAAAATAGTAAAAATTTGTAGATTCTTGCAGTTCAGGAACAAGACCTATGTTCAAAAAGGTCAAACACCAATAAATAAATAAAAAACAAGTAAGAACGGCGTTAAGTTCGGCCGGGCCGAAAGTTTTTAGGCTCAAAGAAGACTAAATACCAAATTTCCTATATTTCGGTAAGAGAATGTGGCTAAAACTTAAAAAATACCGAGAATCAAGAAGAACGTTTCTATGGGGATATAGGAAGACGTGGACCTATACTGATAATACTCTTCTGGAATATTTTATAACTCTTGGAAGACGAAATAACGAATATGGCTGAAATTCGTTTGGATATTGACGTCACAAATTTCAGTTTTACGAAAATCGGGAGGTACGTAGACCTATACCGACGAATTTTAGTCAGAAATGGGGCAATATGAAAGCGTGGACCTGTACAGACATATTTCTGGCGAACAGTTTTATATCACATTGAATACTAAATACCAAATGTCAGCCATTTTGGTGGAATATTTAAGACACAACCTTCAAAATACGAAGAATCGGGAGGTACCTTTCCATGGGGCTATATGAAGGCGTGGACCTATACCGACAAATTAAAAGGGGGAAGTTTGAGTAGCCCCAACGAAGTCTAAATAACAAATTTCAGCCATTTCGGTGGAATATTGAGACCACAACGTTCAAAATACTGAAAATCGGGAGGTACCGTTCTATGGGGGCTTTATGAAGGCATAGACCGATACCGACAAAGTTCTGGGGGAAAGTTTTATACCACCAACGTTGACTAAGTACCAAATTTCAGCCATTTCGGTGTGATGAATCTAAAACCTTCAAAATACCGAAAATCGGGAGGTACCGTTCTATGGGGGCTATATGAAGGTGTGGACCGAAAAAATTCTAGGGGAAAGTTTTATACCACAAAGAAGACTACGTACCAAATTTCAGCCATTTTGGTAGGATAATGAAGCTAAAACCTTCAAAATACCGAAAATCGGAAGGTACCGTTCTATGGGGGCTATATGAAGATGTGGACCGATACCGACAAAATTCTGGGGGAAAGTTGTATACCCCTAAGGAAGGATTCGTACCAAATTTCAGCTATTTTGGTAGGATAATGGAGCTAAAACCTTAAAAATACCGCAAATCGGGAGGTACCGTTCTATGGGGGCTATATGTAGGTGTGGACCGATACCGACAAAGTTCTGGGGGAAAGTTTTATACCCCTAAAGAAGACTACGTACCAAAATTCAGCCATTTTGGTAGTATAATGAAGCTAAAACCTTAAAAATACCGAAAATCGGGAGGTACCGTTCTATGGGGGCTATATAAAGGTGTGGACCGACAAAATTCTAGGGGAAAGTTTTATACCCCTAAAGAAGACTGCGTACCAAATTTCAGCCATTTTGGGGGCAATACGAAGGTGTGGACCGATACCGACAAAATTCAGGGGGAAAGTTTTATACCCCTAAAGAAGGATTCGTACCAAATTTCAGCTATTTTGGTAGGATAATGAAGCTAAAACCTTAAAAATACCGAAAATCGGGAGGTACCGTTCTATGGGGGCTATATGTAGGTGTGGACCGATACCGACAAAATTCTGGGGGAAAGTTTTATACCCCTAAAGAAGACTACGTACCAAATTTCAGCCATTTTGGTAGGATAATGAAGCTAAAACCCTAAAAATACCGAAAATCGGGAGGTACCGTTCTATGGGGGCTTTATCAAAACGTGGACCGATATATCCCATTTTCAATACCAACCATCCTGCAAGTAATAAAAATGTCTGTACCAAATTTTGACTCTCTATCTTTAAAATTGCGAGCTGTATCTTGATTTCAACAGACGGACGGACTGACGGACGGACGGACGGACAGACGGACATGGTCAAATCGACATAGAATTTTATGCTGATCAATAATATATATACTTTATAGGGTCTCCGACGAATACAAACGGAATGACAAATTTAATTAAAAAAAAACAAGTAAGAACAGACTATAGTCGGACGGGGCCGACCATGTGATACCCTATACCACTATCCCTGTGCACTAGCTTTCCGGGCTAGCTGTTATAAGATGTGCATTAGAAATTTTACCAATTTTCACACAAAAGTTTTGATCAATTTAACCCGCTAAATATTATCCGATCATACCGTTGACTTGCACGCTACTTCTTCATCTCAAACCAAAACTACGTTTAAAATTTCGCGCCGATCGGACTATTATTGCGACCTACAGAGCGGCTACAAAATCGAGCAAAAATTTTGTTTTTGGTCCATTTCATCCCTTTAACATTTCACGATCATCGCCAAAAACTAATCAGTTCTATTCTGGTCCAAACCCGACCTCCATACTAAATTTCGTGACAATCGGTCCATAATTGCGGCCTCTAGCTTGATTACAATTTTTAATGGACGGACAGACGGACGGACGGACGGACGGACACACATCGCTAAATCGCTTTATCTCGTCGAGATATGAAGTTTGGTATACCACATGAGGGGTCTACGACGAATATTTCGCGGCGTTACATGAATTTTTGGGAAAACAAACTTATTATACCCTTTTCCACATTGTGGTATAGGGTATAAAAATTTAGAAAAATTAAAATTTGTTCAAAAACCAACCAAAAAAACCAAAAAAAGTATCAGTCCGCTTTATCGACAGAGATATACCCTCAGTCTGTATGAATTGAAATACTACTTTTCCCAAAAAATTATGTATATGTTTAGGGAGTTTTCAGAATTTGGGCCTATGAACTTACCGACAATAAAGCTCAAAAGATTTGCGGGGAGGTACCTAAAGGAATGGACCGACATAGTCCATTTTGGATGTGGATCTTATTTTGGGAGACATTCCTCTCAGATATCGCGCCCACCAGTGATTTGAGTGGGTCACCATATAATTTAGACATTTGAACCATTCTATCAGGAAACATGGACTTGCCCATAAAAAACATATTATCGGTGTAAACAGAGACGTTGGCAAAAATGTCCAAAGGATCCTCGAACAGACCCTTGATCGCACTTAAAAAAAATGTTAAGCATTTATGTGGGTGATACCCCAAGCTGTGGACCAATATTTCGAGTTTGGACCAAATCGGTTGCTCCGTTTATGAGATATCGCGCATACTATCTTAGTGAATATTTTCGAACTTTTATGTGGTAGGTACCGGAAGAAGAGGACCTATTAGCATAACCTTCAAAATGTATTTAATATTCGAAGAAATATTACGATATGCAAAGTGTGGACCAAAGCAATATTCGGTTCAAGAGTTGAGGTGCGCACCAGCCACCACACTTGCTGGCCGTTGGGGTTTTTTGGGGTAATTTTCTTAAGAAGTATGGACTTGCCACTCAAAAAACTTGTACCATCGTAATAGCGGCCTTGAGTGCAATCTGTTGCAAGAAAAATCAAAACGATTCGAGAGGAGGTCCTAAACTGCACTTTCCGAAGTTTTGTGTGGGAAGTACCTGAAGGAATGGACCGATAGTATAGACTTGCTCCTGAAAAAAACTTGTATGGGGGCAGCGAATACAAGTTGTTACAACAAAAATCCAAACGATTCGAGAGGAGGTCTTAAACTGCACTTTTCCGAAATTTTGTGAGAGAGGTACCCGAAGGAGTGGACCGATATAGCCCACATACGAATTTGATATATGTCTGGTAGAAATATATGGATGTGTACAGTATGGACCAAATCGGTTAGTCCCTTCGAGAGTTAGCATGAGCATAATTTTCTTCTTCGAACAGATCCTAAACTGTCCTTAAAAAAATGTTGAACTTTTGTGGCTGAAGACCGACATGGACCATTCCTGAAGTAAAACTACCCTTGGACAGAATATTGGGAGATCCAAAGTTTATACGGTTGCTCCGTTCAACAGATATAGCGCGTAGCTTTTTAGTGAATTTTTTTTTTTTTAATTTTTGGGGGGGTTTGGAGGTACCTGAAGTTGCGCATCGATAGTGACCATCTTCGAAAATAAACATAGCTTGGAAAAATATTACGGAAGCCAACATTTGGACCGAATCGGCTGATCCGATCGAGAGTTATCGTGCGATTCATTCAGCCACTTTACATGGTTCCATAAGGGTTTTTATAACTTTAGGGCTAATTTCTCAGGACGAATGGATTTGCGCTCTAAAAACCTTGTACCGTCGTAGTGGCGGCAGCGCATTCAATTTATTACAAGATCAAAGTGATTCGAGAGAAGTCCGTAAACTGCATTTTTTTGAAATTTTGTGCGGGAGGTACACGAAGGAGTTGACATATGCCGTCCATATTCGAACCTGACCTATGTCTTGTAGAAATATTACGATGTTCAATGTACGGACCAAATCGGATACTCTCCTCCAGAGTTATCGTGCGCACAAGTTTTCCGAACAATTTTGAACTTTTGTGGGGGAGGTACCAGAAGGAGTGGACCGATATAACTTATCTGCGAACCTAAACTAAGTTTGGACAAATTTTACTAAGGCCAAATTTTGGACCGAATCGACAGATTCGTTCGAGAGTTATCGTGCGCACCAGCCAGATAGACAGACGGACGGACGGACATTGCTAAATCGACTCCAAATTGTCTGAAACACATTTCGTCCACACATACTTGGGGTCTAAAACCGTTATTTCGATGAGACAGATTTTGCCCGTATGAAAGTGTATATACCCTCGTTAGCATAAATGCTGAGGTTATAAAAAGTGTTTATGTATTCCGCCGTCCCAGAGACATTCTGGGGTTATGTCAGTCAAATATCTATGGTAAGAATTGCTTGCTTTCTCAGCCGGACTTCGGACCGGCGGCGGTCGTATATATCGGTCCAGTACTTCGTGTACCACTCACATAAAATTTCAAAATTGTATGTCTCACATCGTTTGTGATATTTTTTGCTACAGGTTGGCCTCCTTCCCTAGACAATGGTACAATTATTTCGAGAGCAAGTACATACATCCTCTCTGATAAATGACATGTCCTGGCCACCCGTCATTTCCCTTGGCTCAGACTTCCTCCCTATCGTCGTCTTCGTTAACAAGCAACCCAACATCATAAACTCTGATTGTCGTACTGTTTTCACCATGGAGAAGCTGATTGGCAAGGTTAAGAGAATTTACCAATCACCGCTTCAGGGATGTCATTGGGTAGCTGATAGATGTTTCTGGAACATTATCAGTTTCTGTTACCTACAGGGGCGACGGGATTACCAAATGATCGTGATGAGCTTCGTCGTACGAGGGCTGCACGAAAACTACCTGGCCTAGGCAACACCGCGTATTGCCAGGCGCCATTTGAAATTTTTATTGGAATGTTTGACAGTTCTTAGCCAAGACTTACTCAGGACAGTTTGCCGTACGACCATTTTATGTGTTGTTTAAAGTGACTTGAAAAAATCACTTTGCAAGAAAAAATGGAATTTACTTGTGAACATTTTCGCCCAAGAATTTTTCACAACTTTCGATGCGGATAATCACCGCAAGAGTGTATACTTCAAATTAAATCTTTGTATGTCGATAAAAGACCATCTTAAACGCCTGTTAGACTACTGTAGACCATACAATATACGTCAAATAAAATCCAGTGGATTTAGAACTACGATTTATTTGACGTATATACTGTTACGAATGTAACTGATAGGTTTAAGTTAGTTTAGTTTAATTTCCGTTAATTTAAAAATTTGAATTGTAACGTAAAGTTTTATTACGCAGTTACTTTATTTAAGCAACAACAATTATCATGTAGAATTATCTTCATTATTCTAGATGTTCTTTACCGTTCATTAATGTGCTTTTGTTTTGTTTTGCCACAATCATGTAATTATTGTTTAGTTTGTTACTTCTTTATTGCACTTGTTTGTTGTTGTAGTTACGTCATTACTGTGCTTGTCGTCCAATTGTATTCCCCCATGTATGTATGTGAGTATGGTTGTTCGCTTAGTGCGAATGTGCGTCTGTGTGTTCGCTGCACAGATTCGAGATGTTGCCATATGTGTTCTGGAGGACTCTAGAACAGGGAGACTTTGGGGAATAAATACCGGGGAAATGGCAATGACGGAGTAGTTGTGTCTTAAGCGTTGAACTGAACAGATCGGTTAAATAAGAGCTGCGTGCTAACTAGTGACTTGCTGTGTGCTTAGTAATTAAAGTCGGTTCCGAATAAGTGTAATAAAGCAAAAAAAAGCATTGTAGAAACGTAATCTAAAACGAACCCTGTTTTATTTGGTACAAATCGTACTGGGGAATAAAACAACGTCTACACGGAGATTAGTTAAATCTAATTCCGTAACAATTGGTGTCAGCAGTGAGATTACGATCATCCTACAATGAAGTTGAAGGATCTACGAGTGGAAGACTTGAAGAAGGAGCTAAGTAAGTTGGAGTTGTGTTCTACTGGCAACAAGGCCGAACTACAAAAACGCTTGTTGGAAGAGTTCGAGCGCCGTGGAATGAACATCGATGAATATGAGTTCGACGGTAAGGAGGAAGTCGAGTTATCGGCAAAGGGTAAATCCAGCGTTGAGGAAGTTTCGTCGGTAGCTGCCAGGGGTGACGATTTGAAATCAATGCTGGCTATGATGATGCTGGAAATTAGGAAAATAGAAGGAAGCTCCATGGAAATGAATAAGAAAATGGAAGAAAATTCCAGGAAGAGCGAAGAAACTTCTAGACTTATGATGGAAATGAAAGCAGAAAATTGTAGAATGATGGAAGAAAATTCCAGTAAAATGTTGGAAGAGATATCCAGAAAGAGCGAGGAAAATTCCAGAAAATTAGAGGAAAAATTAGAAGAGAACTCTAGAAAAATCTCTAAGGGCATGGAAGAGAAATTAGAAGTAAATTCGAGAACAATTAACGAGAAACTCGAGAACATCACTATGGTGATTGAAAAGAGAGTAGAGAACGTGGAGGTACAAATGAAAGAGTTGGATAAAAAGATTTTGTCTGTTGACGAGAAATTTCTGGCCCATGATGAGAAATTTGTGAACCTTGAGAAGAAAATGTCGGAACAGGAAATCAAAGGCGGCCTAGTGAGAGCCATTCATAACACGTTAAAAATCAAGCCTCCCGTGTTCGACGGCTCTACCTCTTTCAATGTGTTCAAATTACAGTTCGAGACAATGGCTGCTAGAGATTCTTGGAACGACAACGACAAAGCGGTATCACTCCTGATGGCATTAAAGGGTGATGCTGCTGACGTATTACAGAGTATTCCCGCCGCTTCTAAGAACAACTATGGAGATATAATGGCTGCTCTTGAACGTAGGTACGATAGTGATCACAAGCAAGAGATCTACCGAATGGAACTGAGGGGAAGAGTCTAGAAGCCAAATGAGACTTTACAAGACTTTGCGGCTGATATAGAGCGGTTGGCGCAGTTGGCATATCCAGGAGAGACACATCCATTGGTGGACCGCATAAAGATTGAGACATTTGCAAGTGGTATTCGCGATCCAGAGATAACATTTGCGACGTATGCGGCACCGATAGGAACATTTGCAGAAACCGTGTCATTTGCCCTGGCCCAAGAAACCGCGAAGATGCTGGTGAAACCTAAAGCTTACAACGTGCGGAGGCTGCAAGTTGAGGACAACAATTCCCAGACCGTTGTCGACCTGCTGAAAGATGCACTGATGCGTGTGAAACGAAGGGCTGCTAGAACGAAAAAGACTTGTTATAACTGTCGTAAAGCTGGACACATTGCACGAGAATGCATATTGGAACGACCAAGGCCCAGATCCACCTCACCGCCTTCAAAAAGCGACGACCAACCGGTGGCCAAGAATCTGGAAAGAGAGATATCAGGCGAATCAAATAAAATGAATTCCGTCGATCACGAGGCGCCGCTGGCAGAGGATGAAAACGATGGTCCCACAATTTCTATAGCCATAGTCCAGCAGAAGAACCACAACTTAACGGTGAAAGGCTTCGTCAATGGTGTATTGCGTACCTTGACATTGGACACCGGTGCAACAAAGTCCATTATTAGACCGGATTTGGTAAAAGGGAAGATATTGCCGTTAAATGGAGTCAAATTGCGGACGGCCACAGGCGAGACTACAACGGTGCATGGAAAGGCCTACCAAAGGCTGAGCATGGGTAGAAAATCTGTAAATTTCGATTTTGTAGTGGCCGATATTATGGACGAAGTCATACTTGGTGTAGACTTCATGATTGCCTTCGATATCAACCTGGACATAAAGCACCGTGTGATGACTTGGTCCAATGTGGAAATACCGATAAGTGTGGGCTACAACGAGAAAAGCAAACATCGCCCAAAGGCAGAATCCGGCGAGATCGCTGTCGATGTCCGTACGCTGAAGGTGGAAGCCGCCGACAATTGGCCCGTAGGAAAGCGGAAAAATCCAGCAACGAGGACGAGAAGGCGAAGATGTACGTCGAGGAAAGATCCATCGAAAAGCGGCCGTACAACAAGGAAGGACAAGTCCGATGAAGACCAGGTGGCACTTAGGAAGGTGACCACAAAGAAAGAAGGTATAACGTCAAGATTCCTGGAGAGAAAGCAACGTCCAGAAGAGCAGAAGTCCAAAGCTGACGCAGTAGAGGGTACATCTAAATCGGTTGCCACCACTACGGAACGAGAACTGCGTCTAGTCAAGAGGAACAGGCTTAAGCGGGAGGCAGTGTTACCAATGCCCATACCACAGAGAGGGAACTGTGCCTATTCGGGACGAACAGGCTTAAGCGGGAGGCAATGTTACGAATGTAACTGATAGGTTTAAGTTAGTTTAGTTTAATTTCCGTTAATTTAAAAATTTGAATTGTAACGTAAAGTTTTATTACGCAGTTACTTTATTTAAGCAACAACAATTATCATGTAGAATTATCTTCATTATTCTAGATGTTCTTTACCGTTCATTAATGTGCTTTTGTTTTGTTTTGCCACAATCATGTAATTATTGTTTAGTTTGTTACTTCTTTATTGCACTTGTTTGTTGTTGTAGTTACGTCATTACTGTGCTTGTCGTCCAATTGTATTCCCCCATGTATGTATGTGAGTATGGTTGTTCGCTTAGTGCGAATGTGCGTCTGTGTGTTCGCTGCACAGATTCGGGATGTTGCCATATGTGTTCTGGAGGACTCTAGAACAGGGAGACTTTGGGGAATAAATACCGGGGAAATGGCAATGACGGAGTAGTTGTGTCTTAAGCGTTGAACTGAACAGATCGGTTAAATAAGAGCTGCGTGCTAACTAGTGACTTGCTGTGTGCTTAGTAATTAAAGTCGGTTCCGAATAAGTGTAATAAAGCAAAAAAAAGCATTGTAGAAACGTAATCTAAAACGAACCCTGTTTTATTTGGTACAAATCGTACTGGGGAATAAAACAACGTCTACACGGAGATTAGTTAAATCTAATTCGTAACAATACTATGGAATTGACATTTGAAATCGAGTGGATTTATAAGTGTAAACGTACTACTATAGGACAATGAAAAACTGGTTTAATGAATTCAACCATGGTCGGCACTCGCCAAAAAACAAATATTGTAACGGTCGCCCAAAATCGGTCGTTGTGCCAGAAACAAAAAAATTTGCCGTGCATGAACGGTTAATGCGACATCGCCATGTCAAATACCATGAGATTGAGGCAGCCTTGGGCATTTATTCCACCAACTAACATTTTATATTTCATAAACACCTGGCCGTTAAAATGGATTTTTCTCGTTAGAGCCAGCAAAATTGGACAATCGCTCAAAAAAGGCTTCTGTGAATTGGTTCAAAGAAATTGTGCATAAAATCGATCGCGGTGCTTCAAACGACGTTTATAAGATCGTCACAGACGACGAATCTCGGATCTATGCATATGAGCCTTAAACAACAGCAGGAATCGACCGTTTGGGTCTTTGAAAGGGAAGCAAATCAAACGAAAGTTGTTCATTTAAGAAGCACTTTGAAGCAAAAGGTTGCCTTTTTCTTCAGAAAAACTGACCGTGTGGCGACGATACGGCTTGAGACATATAGGACGGTTAATTCTGAGTGGTACACTATAATTTGTTTGCCTGAAGTCTGCTGAGAAATTAGAAAAACGAACAAGAGAAGACAAATCATTCTGCATCATGACAGTGTGGGCTTCCACTCATCGATTCAAACCAGCGCCTTTTTGACCGGACAAAACGTGGAATTGATGGCTCATCCGCCGTACAGCCTTGAATGGAGATCCAATGACTTCATTTGGTTCCAGCACATGAAGAACAAATGCGTGGTCAAAGATTTTTGTTGCCTGAAGATGCTATAAAAGCGTTCAAAAACCACGTTTTGGAGGTGTCTCATTCTGTGTGGAAAAAGTGCTTCGCCAATAGGTTTGAGTGCACGAAAAAGTGTATAAATCATGCTGGAGACTAATTAAGAAAACAACAAAACCGTTTTTGATGGTTAATATTCGAGTTTTCATTGTTAGACCAGATAGTTATCGTCCAGCCCTCGTACGAACCCTGAATACCCAAGAGTTGGGGAACTTAAGGCTTCGACACATAAGAAGCAGTACATTCTTGCTTAAGTCATATCTGGTAAATAACTAAAGACCAAGTTCGACCTAATTCAAATGTGGTTCTGACATTTCTTTATTCCTTTCCCAGAAATGACTTCAGCCAGAAAGCTGCCGCTTATGTGTCAAGGCCTTTATTCTTGAAGTGAACAAGCTAGTAGGCGAGCATAAGTGCCAAAGTGACTAGACTACCTAAGCCAATGCAACATTGGTACAGGATTAGAATAAATTGTGGGCACGATTAAATCACCCTCGAATCCGGGAAAGAAGGAAAGTTGTTACTTTTAGGAAGGAAAGTTTTTATTTAAATTCTATAACTTTTGAACGGAATAAAGAAGGTTAAATTCGGACTTGTAGATGCAGAGGAATTTAAGGTTAAAAATATATAATAACAAAAATATATAATACAAAAAAATAAAAAATAACTCATATTAAAACTCATTTACTTCAAAAAATCTAGGTTTGTGAAAAAAGTTTTTAATATGGGAAACGGTTTCCAGACCGTTTCACATCTTTATGCATGTAATTTCAATGAATTTAAAACAGCCTTAAAAGTATGGAATAAGTGGGCTGCAAGAGGACACTCTCGGGCATCTTCCTGTGAATACCAAACCTTGCTCCATATTGTTCCCTAAAAGCTCTACTCCAATAAAGTTGGAATTTCACTAAAATTCAGAAATAAAATAGTTCGTTTCGTGTAAACGCTATGTTAATTTATTAAAATAGTTCTTAAAGGCAACAATCCTACCTACCTAACAAAAAACAATGAACCCAGCATCTGTTATAGTTTGCGACAAATAGCTATTTCTTTCTCCAGAAATTTCCAAAATTGGGAAGAAATGTCGCCTATAGTCCCGGTCCACACTATAGCGAATTTCATTAAAAAATTCATGAAATTAGGCGTTCTAAGATCGAATTTCCTCACTACAGCAATTTTATGACTTTACTCTAGTTTGGAACACGATCTAGAAACGCATAATTTCATGTTTTTTAATGAAATCACTCTAGTATGAACCGGGACTTAGGAGCACGCCGCGCCCAATCTTTCAAATGTTTTGACTTATTTTTTTGGTTTTCATCATGGTTTAATTAGATAGGTTATAGTACGTTTATATATAAACGTATTTAACGAACCCACTGGGTTTCAAATGTCAATTTCATTGCTTATATTTCAAATAAATCCTCATAAAGAAGGTTAACCCTGCAAAAAGCTATAATATAAACATGGCCTTAGCTAAAGCTATTTTGGGCCAAGTACATATGGTCCGTTGTGCGACGCGTTGTGCGTTGAAAACAACAACCACATGAAAAATGTGTAAGTGATGCCAAGTTTGTTCTTGAAGTTTTCATGTGGTTGTTGTAACGCAACGCTTAAAGCGCCGTATGTACCGAGGCCTTTTGTCATTTCAAATTCTTTCTTTCGAGTGTTCCTAAAATGTCAAAATTATATACACAATCTGTGTATGTGTGTGTGCTGTTTGAAAAATATGCCAAACAATTTTAAAAACAATCGAATTCAACGATTTTTAAAATTGTTTTTATAACATTTGTGTGGAAGAAAGTTTGTATAAATTTGTACAAACTTTTACAAAATGCTGTACGATAACAAACTTGTTCAGTTTAAGAGAAATGAGAAGTTGTTGCAAGAACTTACAAGTACTTTTTACTTGCGAAGTAATCGAAAAGGCTTACTAATTTTATCATATCTTTGACTTTGACACTTCATTCATTTTTCGCGTTTTGTATAACATGCTCAAAAAATGTATTGTAAACAAACCCACTTGTTGCTTTTGTGTTTACTCCCTGTATGAAATGTCAATAGTGGATCTATACTGACTTACTACTGACATTGTCAACAGTACTACTGAGGAACCATGTGTTGACATTGGAGGTAGTGAGACAGTATAGACATTGGAGGTAGGAAGTCTGTAGAGACATTGGAAGAAGTAAGTCAATAGAGACATTGGAGATAGTGAGTCCAAATACATACAAACCCCAAAATAGCATTCTCTTCTTGCGCACCTTTGGTGTACACCAGAGCTGAGCAAAATTTAAGGGAGAGTTAATATTTAATTTTTCTTGACGTTTTATTACTTATTTCAAAATTTTTTAAACATTAATGTTGTCTAAAATTGTCCACAATGCAAATTATTAAAAAATATAAATAAAAAAATTGCATAAACATTTAATTATTTATGGTTCACAAAAAACTAAGAGTACGTTTTCACAATTTGCCTGTGTGCTAGCACACAGGCGTGCTCACCCCTGGTCTACACCAATGGTGCACAAGAAGAGAATGCTATTTTGGGTTTTGTATGGGAAAGAGAGTTGTAGTTAACTTTTTCGTAAAGGCGCGTGCATGGCTGGTCTGCACCTTCATTTTGTAATTTTGGGAAGAAGTGCTAATAAAAAATTGTAAGCAGTGTGCAAAAAAGAAGCAGACATCGTGGCACATGAGGATATATTGAAATTCTGTGGAAAAACGCTAAAATAACTGTGCAAAAGCAACATTGGAATTATTTTTTGTTTGCAGTTCTACCATCTGAAAAATATGTAAATATAGGCACTACATCCACTTAGAGACCGCTCCCATCCATCGAAGCAGAAGGACGCCAGTGCCAATACAAACACGAGTGGTTTTAGCCCAGTTAAGATCCGTACGATGAGGCTGCCTTAATTCATATTGGGCCTGAAATGAATGTTGCATTTGTTTAGCTTTCCACCTAACCTCACTCACCTGTCTCCTCATTATCTATGGATGCAACCAGAATTTTTGAGTCTGTATAGAGAGGAACCAGAAACTGATAACTGAAATAATACACGAACGAACATACATACGTTGCTACAACAACCGGTCAGGTAGGTTAATCTTAGCTCTGTAATCTTTTGACACGGTCAAACTGAAAACGAAATGAGAACAGACAAATGATATTTGTATGTGCATTTTATTTTGATCTGCTTCTACCCTGAAGAAGGATGCAACCTTCCTCAAACCTAGATGACCAGCACCTGTTTATCTCGCCTTCTTAAATCTGAAGTAATCCGCAAGGTACTCCGTGACTCCACAAGAAAGTCTTCCGTCGTTGCCGCCGAATGTTCGTCATCTCATCAAGTTGAATCCTTATTCCGAGGTTCTCCGACGCTTTGGCTGCAGAAAAGTGGCAATGGTACCAAGGCTGCAGTTAACTAGGCGTTTACACCAGACAGTTTGTCTTCAAATACAACTCTGACTTACTAACACATACATTTGTCGTTTGTCTTCCAGCTGTCCATCATATTTTCATAGACAGTAGGGTTAACAAATTTTTGACATTTTGTGAAAAAAGAAGTGAGATAATAATTAATATGTGTTGAAAACAAAAGCAAAGACATAAATACAACTAAGACTAGACAAAATGCATGCAACAAAAAAATGTTTACGAAACTTTGTATAGAAACATTACCCTTAACAGGTTGCAGTTTATTCAAAATCGCAACCAAGTAGGAACATTTCATGTAATGTCAATTGGATCGGTAAGGCCATGTTTATAGCTGTTTGCAGGGTTAACCTTCGTTATTAGGATTTATTTGAAATATAAGCAATGGAACTGACTTTTAAAACCCAGTGGGTTTGTTAAATCCGGTTATATATAAACGTACTATAAATTCGGTTAAATACGTAAAAACGTATAAAAGAAAAAAATGTTATATCACCATATCGTAATATAACATTAGCTCTGTTCCAGAACTAAACAGTTTTTACAATTTTTACCACTTTTACACATTTTGCGTTCCCGTACACAAAATGTATATGAAAATCGTTTACGACTTTTACAACTTTTACCACTTTATAAAGTACGGGAACATGGCCAATTATGTTAAATTCAACAGCCATTCACTGAAGAATGATAGCGAAAAAAATACTTTGACAAAAGAATAGGTACAAAAACAAAATATGTGAACGGAAAACAAAAAGAAATCTATGATTTTCATTCATAATTTTACAACTGTTTTTGCAGTTGTCTGGACGCCTACGTCACAGAGACAAGTTTTGGGTTTTGGACAATCAATACATGAAGTCAACTGTCCTGTCTTTTGTAAACGCAGGGTAAGGCCAAGAAGTAGAAAAAATTAAAATTATTGATTTTATCTTCTAGACCTTTATTATCCTTACTATTAAAAAGTAACGAAAAAAATTTGTAATAAAAGCTTCGTTCCCGTACTTTTTAATGGTAAAACTCGTAAAAGAGAGAACTGCAAAAAATTTGTTCTCACACACAAGTTTTTTGAAATAGTTCGGGAACGGAAAAATGGAAAATACGTCAAAAAAACTAGAACAAATGTCAAAGTCGGCGTATCAGCCAATCAAACGCCGGCAACCATGTTACTATTTTTTTACTCGCCCAAATTTGTCGTGTAAAAAGTTTTTAAAGAGAGCATCATTCAGCGCCATTTTTGTTTAAAGAGAGGTGAACATTTTACAACTTTTTTGTGTACGGGAACGCTTTTTCGAGTAAAATGTGTAAAAGTCGTAAAAATTGTAAAAACTTTTTAGTTCTGGAACACAGCTATAAGCTGGTTTCAGTTTTATGTTCTTGAAATTTAATTGGTTGCGGTGGTGCCATCAGCATTTTAGAAATGGTTTCGGTTTTATCTTTATGCTATCATCGAATATGGAAAAGTTTAATTGACCCATTTCGCGAACTTTTAGCGGCCGATGGGTCGTGTCTTGCAGCTCCGTGTGTGGTCAAAGTTGCAGATGATACTTTTCGTTGGCCAGATTGCCTTCTTTGTTCTGTGGCGGAGCACCACAAGCATCAACGCCAGCGACTACAGATTCATTGTATCCAAAAATCTGGATTCCTGAGGTGAGGGAGAAGTTGGTGTTATTGAATCCTCTACTGTACGTTCTTTGAGAGTGTCAAGTGTATGTTAATGATGTTGAGCGTTGGTCGTCGCACCTTGTGCTTGTGACTCCCGCTGATCTTGTTGTTGCACCTGTGGTATGGGTGCATTGTGTGGTTCCATGCTCAGATGTTTCCAATATTGTTGACAATTGTTTACGTTGTGACGAGAACAAAGTAGCAGTGGCTGGTGAGGTTTCATCATTAATAGCCACATCAGTTGTAGCCGGAGTATTGGGAGACTTCGCCTCCTCTGCATTTGGAACTGACGACACCAACAATTCGTTGAGTTTCTGGTTTCATTTTGGGTGTGCTTACATTTTGAGCCTTAAGGGTGGAACCTATAACTCTGCGTGTTGCGTGTGCGTTCAGAAATACAAAAACAAAAAAGTACATGTACATATTTCAAATTGAAATACATGGTAGAATAAATATAAGGTAAAGTTAATACTACAACAAATACAACTCGAACAACAACCACAAAGGAATTTGTTTTTGTTTGTAACGTTACTGCCAGTTGTATTTGTAAACAAAACAAGGAAATGTCTACAAATTATTGGAATTTAAAAAAAACTAATATTTTTTCACATTTGGTTGAATATTTTGGAAAACATGAATGAAAATTCGTTTTTCAATTTTTATGTTTCCACATCATTCCACTAAATGGATAAATTCTCGCAGAAAGTAGAATTCTTGCAGAAAAGTTTGGGGTCGTTGGTAATTCATAGAAAAAGGAGAAGCTGTTTCAATATTTTGTTTTAGAAATCAAAGAAGCACATGTTTATTAGGGCTTTATTTGTTTAAATTTTAACAAAATACCTGACATATTAAAACACGTTGTATCGCCTCCACAAGCGGTGATTTACTGTTCGAACTTGGAGGAGGTTACATATCATTGATATGAAGAAGTCTTTCTGGGAAATCGTTCTTTCCGAATGATATATTTTTTTTTTTAAAAATATACGTCCCTAATGTACATCGAAATAGAAATAAATGTATAAAATGTCATATGAAATTTGACACTAACGTTACAACCCAGTTCAGTCAGCTGTGTATTGCTGCTACCTTTTCTTATTCTACCATGATTGAAA
The DNA here is from genome assembly GCF_047663935.1 of Musca autumnalis. NCBI lineage: Eukaryota > Metazoa > Arthropoda > Insecta > Diptera > Muscidae > Musca > Musca autumnalis. The sequence goes on from NW_027411755.1 coordinate 196,790,382, forward strand.
TACATGTATTTTGTTTTTGTTTTTTAAACGCACACGCAACACGCAGAGTTATAGGTTTCGCCCTAAGAAATATATTGAACGTTTGTGTGGAACAGGGGCTGGATTCTTGTTCTATGAAAATTTGAAATGAAAAATATTTCCTTTATAATTTTTTTCATTTGACAGTTTTCTCCTTTATAAAAGTTTTCATTTCTCATTTTCATACAAACAGAATTGAGCCCCAGGTCTCATCACCAACAAAGAAACCACCACTCATATCGGGAGATTTGCGGGCTGTGGCACTGCCATTGTCTTTGAAATTTTCTAATGACAATTTATTTTCCGTTCAAATTTTAATTTAAAAATTTTAAAGAATAAAATTGGTTTAGAATTTGAAATTGTAAATATAACTGTCATATGTATATTTTAACATATACATAAAAAGTTTGTCAAAATCATTTTGTCAATGAAGGTACGGCAAAGCGAATACAACTCTGCGAGTTCTGTGAACGTGAGGTTACCTTGTATCATGGTATCATGATACTTGTTGTTATTAAAATTATGGTGGTTATCATGAATGAAATTTTCCCCGTGAGTTTTGTCTTTCCGCCGTTGCAACTTAAGGGAGAAAGTGAAAAAATTCACGGGGAATTGCCGTTCATGATAACCCCCTATATATTGTTACGAATGTAACTGATAGATTTAAGTTAGTTTAGTTTAATTTCCGTTAATTTAAAAATTTGAATTGTAACGTAAAGTTTTATTACGCAGTTACTTTATTTAAGCAACAACAACTACCATGTAGAACTCTCTTCATTATTCTGGATGTTACTTTACCTGTTATTAATGTGCGTTTGTTTTGTTTTGCAACAATCATGTATTTATTGTTTAGTTTGTTACTTCTTTATTTCTTAAATTTTGTTGTTGTTGTAATTACTCACTCGTATTTCACCCATGTATGTATGTGAATGTGGTTGTTCGCTTATTGCGAATGTGCGTTCGTTGCACAGATCCGAGATGTTGCCATATGTGTTCTAGAGGACTCTAGAACAGGGAGATTTTGGGTATAAATATGAGATGCCGGCCAAACAGTGGGCAGTTGTGAACTTTATACCGAAGTGTAAACATCGACTAGCAAAGAAGTAAAGTAAAGCTGTGTACTTAGCTATAACAGTCAGCTCCGAATAAGTGTGATAAATTAAATAAAGCATTGTAGAAACGTAATCTGAAACGAACCCTGTTTTATTTGGTGCAAATCGTATCGGGAAATAAAACAACGTCTACACGGAGATTAGTTAAACCTAATTCCGTAACAATTGGTGTCAGCAGTGAGATTACGATCATCCTACAATGAAGTTTAAGGATCTACGAGTGGAAGATTTGAAGAAGGAGCTAAGTAAGTTGGAGTTGTGTTCTACTGGCAACAAGGCCGAACTACAAAAACGCTTGTTGGAAGAGTTCGAGCGCCGTGGAATGAACATCGATGAATATGAGTTTGACAGTAAGGAGGAAGTCGAGTTATCGGCAAAGGGCGAATCCAGCGTTGAGGAAGTTTCATCGGTAGCTGCCAGGGGTGACGATTTGAAATCAATGCTGGCTATGATGATGCTGGAAATGAAATCTGACAACTGTAAGATGTTAGAAGAGATGTCTAGAAAGAATGAAGAAACTTCCAGACTTATGATGGAAATGAAAGCAGAAAATTGTCGAATGAGCGAAGAAAATTCTAGAAAGAGTGAAGAATATTCCAGAAAATTGGAGGATAGATTTGCCAAATTCGACGACAACTTAGAGGAAAAGTTAGAAGAGAACTCTAGAAAAATCGCTAAGGGCATGGAAGAGAAACTAGAGGTAAATTCTAGAACAATTAACGAGAAACTCGAGAACATCACGATGGTGATTGAAAAGAGAGTAGAAAACGTGGAGGTACAAATTAAAGAGTTGGATAAAAAGATTTTGTCTGTTGACGAGAAATTTCTGGCTCAAGATGAGAAGATTCTGGGCATAGAGAAGAAAATGTCGGAACTGGAAATCAAAGGTGGCCCAGTGAGAGCTATTCATAACACGTTAAAAATCAAGCCTCCTGTGTTCGACGGCTCAACCTCTTTCAATGTGTTCAAATTACAGTTCGAGACCGTGGCGGCTAGAGATTCTTGGAACGACAACGACAAGTCTGTATCACTACTAATGGCATTGCAGGGCGGTGCTGCTGAGGTAATACAGACTATTCCCGCCGCTTCTAGAAACAGTTATGGAGATATTATGGCTGCTCTTGAACGCAAGTACGGTGGTGAACATAAGCAAAACATCTACCTAATGGAATTAAGGGGAAGAGTACAGAAGCCAAATGAGACCTTACAGGACTTCGCAACGGAAGTAGAACGTTTGGTGCTAATGACGTATCCAGGAGAAAACCATCCATTGTTGGACCGTATGAAAATTGAAACATTTGTGAATGGTATACGTGACGCCGAGATCAAACGTGCAACGTATGCGTCACCAAAATCGTCATTTGCTGAAACCGTGTCATACGCCCTTACACAAGAGACGGCAAGAATAATCACCAATCCCCAGACTCACAAGGTCCGCAAACTGGATACCGAGTTCGATGAACCCAAATATCGTGTTAACGAGATCGAGGCAGCAATGAAGCGGGTATTACAAGGAAGGTATACGGCAACACCAACTAAGGCCAAGGGTAGGTGTCACAATTGCGACAAAATGGGTCATTTTGCGCGTGAATGTAGAGCGAAGCGCAAGCGATCGAGGTCATCGTCACCATCCCCGTCAAAAGAAAGTAAAAGAGTGGCTCAACGTTCTGCAAATGAGTCACCGTTAAACTAAATCGAGCCAGTCCAGCGGGGCGTGAACTGGCTCCCATCGACGACGGCCCCACAATCTCCATAGCGATTGTACAGCAGAAAAACCACAACCTTACAACAACTGGTTACATCAATGGCGACAAGCGAATTCTGACCTTGGATACAGGCGCATCAAAGTCAATCATCAGATCAGATCTGGCAAAAGGAAAGATAATGCCACTAAATGGAGTCAGATTGCGCACAGCTACGGGGGAGCCTGCGGCAGTACATGGAAAGATAACCGTGAGACTTACTATTGCCAATAAATCGGTCGATTACGAGTTTATAGTGGCTGATATCGTAGACGAAGTTATAATAGGCGCAGATTTTATGATTGCCTTTGGTCTTAATCTGGATATGAAAGAACATGTGATGACATGGTCCAATGTGGAAATTCCATTAAATATGGGTTACGAGGAAAACACATCTATTAGACGCCTGACTACGGAACATCCAGAGATTATACCGCCTTGTGCCGAAACATTGATATGGGTACCAATGGATGGAGATTGTGGAGTCGGGAAATTGTGGGTGGTGGAACCAGCGGAAAATAAAAATAGTAACATCTTAATAGCGAATGCCCTGGTGAAAAGCAACGATGATGGATTGATTCCAGTTAGAGTTTTGAACCTGTCAGACAAACAAGAACAAATTTGTCAATTTTCCGATGTTGGACAATGTACACCAGCTGAAGCTGTAATCAATTTGGAAAATAACACCGAAAAATCAGCAGCCATGGAAAAGAAGCACCTCGATGGTTACATCAAAGAGTGGACACACAACTTATCACCTTCCGAGAAGAACAAGGCCAAGCAGTTATTATGGAAACATGCCTCTACCTTTGCTTCTAAAAAAAGGCATCAAGGAAGAACATCGGTGGTGAAACATGAAATAAACACGGCAGACGCAAGACCAATAAAACAGGCCCCAAAAAGCGTTCCACTGGCAAAAAGGGACGAAGTCCAGAAGTTGATAAGTGAAATGGAGGAGAGTGGGGTGATCGAACCGTCGTCGAGTCCCTGGTGTTCCCCAGTAGTTCTGGTCAAGAAGAAAGATGGAAGTACCAGATTTTGTGTGGATTACAGAAAACTAAATGACGTCACCAAGAAAGATAGCTACCCGCTCCCAAGAATCGATGACACACTAGACACCTTAGCCGGGATGTCATGGTTCTGGGGATGTCATGAGGCTGATGGAGCGGGTGCTGAAAGGGTTGCAGTGGAAGTCGTGCCTTATATACTTGGATGACATCATAGTCATGGGACAGACCTTCGACGAACACCTCACGAATTTAAGGAATGTACTCCAGCAGCTATCGTCTTCGGGCCTGAAACTGAACCCGAAGAAGTGTAGCCTCTTCCAGCGAGAGGTAAAGTTCCTGGGGCACCATGTGACGACGGAGGGCATATCGACGGATAGCGAGAAGATTAAAGCCGTCAGAGACTGGCCGCAGCCTCGAAACCTCCATGAGCTGCGAAGTTTTCTGGGTCTCTGCACCTATTACCGTCGGTTTGTCCCCAATTTTGCCAGCACTGCCGCAAGCTTACACCGATTGACTCAAAAAGGGCAGAAATTTCTGTGGAGCAACGATCAGGAAGAGGCATTCCAAAAACTCAAAGACATGCTCTGCACAGCCCCTCTTTTGGCGTACCCTGTACCGGGCGGTAAGTTTGTGTTGGACACTGACGCCAGTGCATACGGGATCGGTGGTGTCCTTTCCCAGGAAATAGACGGCCAAGAAAAAGTCATCGGAGAACATCAAACACTATCACAAATACCTGTATGGACAGCACTTCCTGCTAAGAACCGATCATTCCGCTCTGCGATGGCTGCTCCAGTTTAAGAACCCGGAAGGTCAATTGGCCCGTTGGATCGAAAGGCTTCAGAGTTATGACCTAAGTATCGAGCACAGAAAAGGTGGAAAACACGGTAATGCTGATGCCCTGTCTCGTCGGCCATGCAAAATTGAATGCAGACATTGCTCGAAGGCTGAAGGCAAAGCAAGTATCGTCGATGTCCGGCTACTGCAGGTTGAGTCCGGCGAGAATTGGTCGGCGGAACAAAGAAAAGATCGCACCCTAGGCAAATTAATTTCTGCCATGGAAACGGGCGAACGCCCTAGTCGCAAAGAAATAGCGCCCGAAAGCCCCCTTTTGAAATCTTATTGGGCCCAGTGGAACAGTCTACTTCTAATAGATGGGTGCCTACATCGTAAGTGGGAGAGCGACGATGGAAAAACTCACCGCAACTTGATTGTCGTACCAGACTCCAAAATAAAAGATGTCTTGTCAGAGTTTCACGATGGGCCAAGTGGAGGACACCTTGGTGTGACAAAGACTGCTGAAAAGGTAAAGCAGAGGTTCTACTGGGTCGGCTGTCAGAAATCCATCGCAGACTGGATTGCCAACTGTGAGAGGTGTATAAGAGCTAAAAGTCCAACCCGGAAGAGTCGAGGCCACATGCAACAGTATAATTCAGGAGCTCCATTTGAAAGAATCGCAATGGATGTGGCTGGACCGTTTCCAATAAGCGACTCTGGGAACCGGTATGTCTTAGTGGTCATGGATTACTTCAGCAAATGGCCAGAGGTTTATGCCATTCCCAACCAGGAAGCCAAGACAATAGTGGATGTGTTCAGCAAGAATTGGATTTGTCGCTATGGTGTCCCATCCGAGGTTCATTCCGATCAAGGAAGAAATTTTGAGTCAGCGATCTTCAAAGAAATGTGTGACACCTACGGAATCAAGAAAACGAGGACAACGCCCCTGCATCCACAATCAGATGGCATGGTGGAGAGATTTAATCGCACTCTGGAAGAGCATCTACGAAAGGTGGTAGATAGCGGCCAAAGAGACTGGGATGAGCATATTCCAAAATTCCTACTAGCCTATAGGTCGGCCATTCATGACTCGACATCTCGAACTCCAGCCAGAATTTTGTTCGGGAATGAATTAAAGCTGCCTGGTGACTTGATCTTCGGTGCCACACCAAACCCCGAAACTGATAACGATGAAAACAGTCAAAACTCTTTCAGTGAAGTCCACGATGCAGTACGCCATCGGATAAAAATGGTCAGCAACCACATGAAGGCGAGGTACGATCGAGCGGCAAATACTGATGGGTTCCAAGAAGGGCAACTGGTACTATTGTTTAACCCACAACGGAAAAAAGGACTATGCCCCAAATTACAAACGCACTGGGAAGGCCCCTACAAGGTAGTCACGAAAATAAATGACGTCGTGTATCGCATACAGAAGAGCGACAGCCCTAGATCAAAGATGAAGGTGGTACATCTAGAACGGTTGGCCCGCTATGGAACAAGAACTGTGCCAGGTCATGAGGAACAGGCTTAAGCGGGAGGAAGTGTGTTACCAATGCACATACCACAGAGAGGGAACTGTGCCTATTCGGGACGAACAGGCTTAAGCGGGAGGCAATGTTACGAATGTAACTGATAGATTTAAGTTAGTTTAGTTTAATTTCCGTTAATTTAAAAATTTGAATTGTAACGTAAAGTTTTATTACGCAGTTACTTTATTTAAGCAACAACAACTACCATGTAGAACTCTCTTCATTATTCTGGATGTTACTTTACCTGTTATTAATGTGCGTTTGTTTTGTTTTGCAACAATCATGTATTTATTGTTTAGTTTGTTACTTCTTTATTTCTTAAATTTTGTTGTTGTTGTAATTACTCACTCGTATTTCACCCATGTATGTATGTGAATGTGGTTGTTCGCTTATTGCGAATGTGCGTCTGTGTGTTCGTTGCACAGATCCGAGATGTTGCCATATGTGTTCTAGAGGACTCTAGAACAGGGAGATTTTGGGTATAAATATGAGATGCCGGCCAAACAGTGGGCAGTTGTGAACTTTATACCGAAGTGTAAACATCGACTAGCAAAGAAGTAAAGTAAAGCTGTGTACTTAGCTATAACAGTCAGCTCCGAATAAGTGTGATAAATTAAATAAAGCATTGTAGAAACGTAATCTGAAACGAACCCTGTTTTATTTGGTGCAAATCGTATCGGGAAATAAAACAACGTCTACACGGAGATTAGTTGAACCTAATTCCGTAACAATATTTTATTGATTTGTCACAAAAACACTTTTTTAACGAACCGCCAACATTAAGTCTGTCTGGTTACGCCAAAATTTGTACCAACTTTTACCAATTGTTGCTGGAAGTCGTCTGTTAACGCAAAAAGTCAGCAAAAGAGAGCGATTCGAGAGAGACATTTTGACAATTTTTTCACTGAGAGCTTGCAAATTCTTGCTGGACAAATTTCTTCTAGCAAGCACTTGCACTGTTCTTCTTCCTGAAAACAATCAATCATCTGTTTTAAAATTTTCGTTGATTTATGTTTGTGAAAATTAAAAACATTTTTATTGTGGAAATAGCAAGCCTAATTGTATTGCTTTTTTGGAGAACAAAGTTGCAAAGTGGGAAAATCCTTTTTTGGGACATTTGCTTTTTTATTTTCAATAAAATACAACATTTTTGCTTCCTTTGGTTCCTTCATTGGCGGACAAATTGTTCTGTTTTGGCAAGTCAGCTGATTGCTTGCTGGTTTCTGCTGGGAAGGTGTCTGATAACTTTTTAAAATTTTCTAGCAAAAGAGAATAAAAACTCCTTACTCTTTGAGAAAGTTCTTGCTGGTCAATTCTTGCTGGGAAAGTAACCAGACAGACCAATTATTTTACGCCAAACAATTAAGAATATGAAGAAATAAGAAGATGCTTTGTTGGGCTATCAGTTTTCAATATAAACAATGCTTCTTCTTATTAAGGTAAAGGTATCAATTGTGGACAACCTGTTGACAAAGTGTTGACTTTGTCCATGGTACAATTACTTAGGTAGATGCCTCGGCCCAGCTGATCGAATCTAAAACGTCAAAAAACTAGGAATTCGCTATGAAAAATCAAAACAAAAAAACCATATAATTCGCTATGAAAAATCAAAACAAAAAACCATATGATTCGGTAAGTAAGAGGTAGCATGTGTTCACTTCACTGTACAAACACAAGCGATAAAAAGAGACAACAAGAAACCATTTGGCGAAAATTTTGACAGTTTACATTACAAAAAAAGTTGCTTTGTTGTAGCAATTCGCCGATGTTTCTACCTAAGTAATTGTACCATGACTTTGTCACCATTATAGTAGACAAAGTGCTTGTTTTTACTCGCGAGTGAAAAGTACTTGAGTTTTAAAATGAGTATATACTTTTGTTTTATTTGGGTCGCGAGTACTCGGGGTTTAAAAATAAGAGTAGGAGTGAAAATACTCGAAATAGAGTACGAGTTTACTCGAAGAGTACAATCTAGTGAAAAATAATTTATATATTTTTAAAAACCTTTTTTTGTAGTGTTGTAGGGAAGTTGAGGGGGGGGGGGGAGTAGATGGGTTGGAAGTTGATAGAGGAGAACAAGTTCAGGGGGGAGGGTCATAAAAATTTATCCCGTCCCCAAAATCGCCCCCACACAAAAAATTCTTCGCATATCAAAAAATTGCCCCCACCTCAACTCCACCCCTCAACTTGCACCAAGAAACGACCAAGTCTGAAATATGCTTCTCGAGTGACGAGTAAAAATAGAGTATCCTCGTTTTATTTTTTCTTCTCGCGCGAGTACTCCCGCTCGAACTGAATTGACAGAAAAGAAATTCGCATCAAAAGTTTTTGCTTATCGGCTTATGAATTTTGACATTTAAAATCTTTGTTTTTCTTTGAATTCGCTTGCAGGCCATGGCAAAGGTTTTTCGTCCGGTTATATCGATATTGAATTTTTAAAATTAATCGATACAACCGATAGTGCCATATGACTGCCAATTTTTTATCGAATATCGACTGCTTCAGTTTCATTCATCAGCTGTTTAAATTTTCCTATGTCTCATTCGTAAACAAGTCGGCCTTTTTGCTTCACTCTCCTTCGTAAACATCGTAGTAAGTCTGTCATTTTGCTTTGTTTTCATGTTTCATTCTTGATTCCATTTTGTCCGTGTTCGAATTTTGCGGAACGTTTTTAAGTTTAGTTTCATCTCCTCGTCAATAAACAAAGGAAAAACAAAAAATTCAACAAAACAATTTTTCGCATCAATAAACAATTGGAAAAATAAAAAGAAATTGTCTAATTGATTAAAAAAGAGAACAAAATCTACGCAGAATTTATTATGGCCTAAACTAGCAATAAAAAAAGGGGAATTGTGAAAATTCTAAACATTCTAACTTTTTGCAACACCACCCCCTATTTAGAACATTGGACATTGTCTTATCAATCAAAGAAATGTTCTAATCCTCGATATTTTGTAAAAAGAAGCAAATATTGAAAACACAAAGACGAGTAACTCCCGCATCGGTGAGTCATCAAACGATATGGAAACTGTTTGCCTGGAGATTGGTATCAATTGGCAGCATGTCGCTCAGACATCTCCACAGCGTTATCAAATAATTTGCGATAAAAAGTGGTTACAGACCCTCGAAAAGAAACGGAAAATCGATGTGTTTCCCATACATTCCACATTGGACCGGAGAGCACATCCTGATGGTGATTTGGAACATCCGTGGTGTCGAGTTTTGGTACAGCTGTTTAAAAAACAGCCCTATAGTAAGGTGTTCCCACTGAAATGTCCGCTTGACGATAATCGGTTGTGTGATGATTTTGGGCAAAAAATGCCATTGAGTTACTCTATGGCTGTCTTCGAGGTCATGTGTGAGAATTTTCGCAATCTTTGGTCAGATTTTTATAAGAAATGTCCAGGAGCCCATGTCAGAGGAGAAAAGGATGGTGGTGTTAAGAGTAAAGTGGGGACAGCTACAGCAAATCTATTACCCTACGATACTGTTTTGAAGGAGGTAATCTATCGGGTTTTCAAATGTCCCATTATCCATTGTGGCTTGGATCGTTTACGTGAAGACTCCGCGGATGCTAAATGTGATGAGGTGACAATGGAGGCGCATTCGAATGTTATGCCTGCTTTGATTTGCATTGAAACCAGTCAATATATGGCAGTGTTCTTCTATCCCATCGGCCTTTCGACCACTTTATATGACTGCATAACCTTTAGCCCTGCAGTGCTGAATAAGAATTACAATAAACCTTTGTTTATTGTTTATCAGCTGTTGCAATTGTTTAGAAGTTTACACCAACAAGGATTGGTGTTGGGTGAACTCTCCTTGCATGATATTTTGCTGAATGAAAATCTATGGGCCTTGGTGATACCACCAGTCGATGCCAATATCACAGCTTATTTTTTGGAAGATGTAATGACCCACTCACCAAGTGAAGCCACTGGTTTGCAGGAGTTAGATTTGCCGGTGGATGGCGACACTATGGATATCTCCAATTTGAAATTGGATTTAAAACTCTCGTATGATTTAAAACAATTCTCGCTGCGGGATTATTGTGATATGTGGTGTAATGGACAAATAAGCAATTTTGATTATCTCACCATTTTGAATACAGCTGCAGGACGTTCTCAAAATAATCCCTCGTATCATCACATAATGCCATGGGTAACAAATTTTGAATCTCGCAATGGCTTACAATGGAGGGACTTGACCAAAAGTAAATACCGTTTAAATAAGGGTGATATACATCTGGATTTAATGTTTCAACATGCCACCCAACAGGCACATCGAGATTTGGAGGCGAATTGTACAACATCTCCACAACAGGTGGCCCATCATGTTTCAGATTTCCTTTCGGAAATCACATATTTTGTTTATATGGCAAGGCGTACACCACAAAATATCCTAAGGGAACATGTTCGACCAATTTGGGTTCCCGCAGAGTATCCTGCATCGATACAAAGGCTGCAAGAATGGACACCAGATGAATGTATACCAGAATTCTATACAGATCCAATGATTTTCAAATCCATACATGAAGATTTACCGGATTTGGAAATACCCTCTTGGGCATCGTGCCCGGAAGATTTTATAGCCAAACATCGCGAGGCATTGGAAAGTCAATACGTCAGTGAACGGTTACATCATTGGATAGATTTAAATTTTGGTTACAAACTTTCAGGAAAGGCTGCAATAAAATCCAAAAATGTGTGTCTACCAATGGTGGATCAACACAAAAACCTGTGCAAAAGAGGTATTGTACAGTTATTCTCCCATCCACATCCGGCGAAGAGAACAATATCACCTTGGTTTTCAAAGCAAGCTCCTAGGATACAAAATCTTCTCTCCAGCCAACAGCAAAAACCCCCTCCCAAACACAAGTCAAGCAGAGATAAGAAACTCAACAAAAGCCTAGATAATCTTAGTAAATCCACAGAGTCATTAGATGGGCATGCAGAGCATATGACGACTCACTCTACCAAGGCATCGCCACGTTTGACCTTAAAATTGCCCGAAGATGCCAGCAACACCTCCACATCCTCCCCCTCTTCCTCCACGAGCAATTTCTATAAAACCACAAATTTCATAGAACTTCCAAAGGACTACAATCCCATTATGCTATTACAATCCTTAGAGTCTTCCCAGCAGTTTGTAAGCAAAACATTTCCCCTGCAAAAACCCACAGAAAATGCACCAGAAAAAATGCTGACCAGCGATTTGCTGTTTGAAGACTACACAGATAATCACAGCTTTACCAATCATCTTTTCAATGAGGGAGATTCGCCGTTGGAGCAGAATGCCTCCTCATCAAAGGTGAAAAGTAAAAATTTTCTCGCTTCCACCAAACAACCACACAAGTCTATGCCGCTGCATGTCCATCATATGAAGAAATTGAAAGATCTACAAATTTTGGGATGTTTAATTGTGGAAATGTTTGCAATGTCAAGAATAAGGCCACTAATTGGCCACAATCTGCAACCAAAGTTTGAAACCCGACTCAAGGCCTGCCTAACCATAAATAAGCTGTACAAACAAGATATACCCAAATGCTTGCGTTACTTAACCAATATCCTGTTGAATTTATCAGCCCAAGATGTTGTAACAGAAATGGGTATGCCTTTACCCTCCGCCGGCCAGCTGTTGGAACCAATCTATCATAATTTGCTAATACCCTTTCCCACCAATTTCTATGCCTCATATGCCCTCATAAGATCTCTGTACTCTTTTGATTTTGCCTTTATCCTATTAGAGCTGCATACCCATTTTCAGTGCAATGGCCATGAATGTTCGCGCTACACCGAAATCGATCGTTTGCGAGTGCAGTTTGAACGTAAAATTGGCAAATGTAAAGTTATGGCATGTTGTGCCCACATAAGACGTCTGTTGGAACCCTTGGGTTTTGAACAATTTCCTCCCATCGATATTCTGCTACCTCACATAATAAATCTCCTAACTGATGAACATACTTCAATTTTAACCGCCTGGAATCTCTTCGATGCTGTGGCCCAGGCATTGGGTATACAAAACACTCAAAAATATCTTTTACAGCCCATTATGAAGCTGTATGATGTGGAGAGTTTTGAACGTGGCATGATTTCGGTAAGAAATCGTTCCATCACCGACTCCTTATCAAGCTCTTCAACACATTTACGCTTCTCCACAAGTAGTTCATTTAAATCGAGGAAATCCGTAAAACTTTATCATCAAATCTTTCTACTGCGCTTAATTGTCCGTTTCGGTTTGAAATGTTTTCTACAAAATTTTATTGCACCTCTCATTGAAGCGGTGGGTGGTTATAAGGAACCTGAAGATGGTAATGGTCTGCATTATCACAGTTCAGCAGCTGGAAGACGTAGCAGTCGTAATTTAAGTTTAGTCACTAATCCCGCTGTGGTTATCAATGAAGATGATATGACGCTAATGTCTCCTGGCCAGAAAGCAGACGATGTGGATGATAATACTCTGTCGGGAGAAGTTGAAGGTGAGTTACATTTTTAGATCTATAAAAAAGGTATTTATTTCAATTCTCAGACCAGGCTTTCAACCTTAAGGCTGTATACTACAGTAAAATGTTAAGATAATATTTCGGGTTTTCATTCATGTCCACGTCATGTTACGCTAGGACTCCACAGATGCTAAATGTGATGATGTGACAGAGGGGGCCCTTTCGAATCATTCGGCCTCCCTATATGACTGCATTAACCTTTAGCCCAAAAATTACAACAAACCGCTGTTTATTGTCTATATGCTGCTGCAATTGTTCAGGAGTTTACATCAACAATGATTGGTGCTGGGTGAACTCTCCTTGCATGATATTTTGTTGAATGAAAATCTATGGCCTTGGCTTGGCTATAGCTCCAGTCAATTCCAATATTACAGATTATTTTTTGGGACAAGTAATGACGAGTTCACCAAATCTCTGGTTTGCAAAAGATTGTTTATTCAATTCTCATAAGTGCCGTTTTTTTACCATAAGGCTGACGTTTTTCAGTTGTGATAGATGGAGGATTTAGGCCGAG